>NC_090751.1:72057812-72087812 GCF_036898095.1 Palaemon carinicauda
GGTCAACGGCTTCTTACCTCAGAATGTTGAGTCGTGGACTTCTTCCGTCGACACCCATTTAAATACTAAACAAATTATAGTCCCATTTGTACAATTACAAGAAGCTAAAAGTTTTATAGACTTTTCGAAAGGAGATGCGAGTGCGTATTTGAGGGGAGTTTTGTTTCAAGAAGTAGTTACATAGGATGATTTCAAAGTTAGGCTACGTGCGGTATATGGCGGTGAGAAAGCCTTGGATGTAGTTTTAACATTAAGAAATACACTTAATCAAGCCACTATGACTCGGCTTAATGTTATTGAGAGAGCAGCTCTCATTGCCGATAGGCTAAACGAGTATCAAGATATTTTAGGTAATTCCACTTGGGTTACTAGAGATAACATCTCCGTGAAAGATTTCTTACGATTAATGTATTTAACTTGCATGACACTTATGTTGCCTGAAGCTTTAGTGCGGTGTTTTGATAAAAAGTTAACGCCAGCCAGTACAGAATTGGACGTACATAAACAGATAAAGAAACACATGTGTAAGTGTACTGATCTTGATCCCTTGTTTACACAGGTTTTTCCAAAAAATGAAACCAAGCCACAACAAGTAAACGTAGTTAATAATAGTCAAGACGCGGGAATGACGTGTTATAATTGCAAACGTCAAGGTCACTTGATTGCAGACTGCAGGACGAGATTCTGTTCGTTATATAATAGTTCTACTCCTTCATATAGTCAGTGCTACTCACATAAGACATAACAGAATCCTAGAAATACACAGTCAATTCCACAGTCAGTTCCATATGGAAATAAAAAGAAAAATCCTCAGTTCAATAAGAAGAAATAGCCAAACGTCAATGTAGTTCAAAATCAGAAACAAACAAATAGTTCTTTGAATAACTCTGATCCTGAGCCGTCAAACCAGAACTCGCAAGGTCAGACTAATTTTCAGAATGTGCAGAGCAAAGCAAATACCACATGATTAACTCCAGTGGGGAAGAGAGTGATGTTGGGTCAAGGTCATTCATATCAACATCAGTAGTATTGAATAATCCATTTAATGTTTTACCAGATCATTGTGAGGCAATAGATTTTCATATGAAACACACGGCCGAATTAAATAAATCAGTGCATGCTCCCGTAGATTTGCAACGAATTCATACAATAATAAGCCAAAATGAGTTACGACCAACATTATATGCTGTAAATTTAGAACACAGATCATTTACATTATTTTTTGACTCTGGTAGTCCACGTAATATCATGGATTTGAGGACACATCATTTGTTGTTTTCAAACTTCCCTATAGAAAAGTCCGGAGTAAGGCTCTCGGGTATGGGAAATAATGAATTAAATGTAATAGGCGTAACTCATGTTCAGTTCAAGGTCGGTAAGCGCACGTTTGCCGATACATTTGTTGTTGTATATAAGGGTAAGGGTAAGGGAGATGTGCATGAGTGTCGTAATTCAAGAGGTATTAGTGTATGGTAGAGTAATGATTAATAGGATCAAGGATAAAACAGAGAATGCAATCTTAGAAATACAGGGTGGTTTTAGAAGAGGTAGGGGTTGTATGAATCAGATTTTTACAGTAAGGCAAATATGCGAGAAATATTTAGCAAAAGGTAAGGAGGTGTATGTTGCGTTTATGGATCTGGAGAAAGCGTATGATAGAGTTGATAGGGAAGCAATGTGGAATGTGATGAGGTTATATGGAGTTGGTGGAAAGTTGTTGCAAGCAGTGAAAAGTTTCTACAAAGGTAGTAAAGCATGTGTTAGGATAGGAAATGAAGTGAGTGATTGGTTTCCGGTGAGAGTGGGGCTGAGACAGAGATGTGTGATGTCACCGTGGTTGGATAACTTGTATGTTGATGGAATGGTGAGAGAGGTGAATGCTCGAGTGCTTGGACGAGGATTAAAACTGGTAGACGAGAATGACCGTGAATGGGAGGTAAATCAGTTGTTGTTTGCGGATGATACTGTACTGGTTGCAGACACAGGAGACAAGCTTGGCCGATTAATGACAGAATTTGGAAGAGTGTGTGAGAGAAGGAAGTTGAGAGTTAATGTGGGTAAGAGTAAGGTTATGAGATGTACGAGAAGGGAAGGTGCTGCAAGGTTGAATGTCATGTTGAATGGAGAGTTACTTGAGGAAGTGGATCAGTTTAAGTACTTGGGGTCTGTTGTTGCAGTAAATGGTGGAGTGGAAGTAGATGTACGTCAGAGAGTGAATGAAGGTTGCAAAGTGTTGGGGGCAGTTAAGGGAGTAGTAAAAGATAGAGGGTTGGGCATGAATGTAAAAAGAGTTCTATATTAGAAAGTGATTGTACCAACTGTGATGTATGGATCGGAGTTGTGGGGAATGAAAGTGATGGAGAGACAGAAATTGAATGTGTTTGAGATGAAGTGTCTAAGGAGTATGGCTGGTGTATCTCGAGTAGATAGGGTTAGAAACGAAGTGGTGAGAGTGAGAACTGGTGTAAGAAATGAGTTAGCAGCTAGAGTGGATATGGATGCGTTGAGGTTGTTTGGCCATGTTGAGAGAATGGAAAATAGCTGTCTGCTAAAGAAGGTGATGAATGCAAGAGTTTATGGGAGAAGTACAAGAGGAAGGCCAAGGTTTGGGTGGATGGATGGAGTGAAGAAAGCTCTGGGTGATAGGAGGATAGATGTGAGAGAGGCAAGAGAGCGTGCTAGAAATAGGAATGAATGGCGAGTGATTGTTACGCAGTTCCGGTAGGCCCTGCTACTTCCTCCGATGCCTTAGATGACCACAGAGGTAGCAGCAGTAGGGGATTCAGCATTATGAAGCTTCATCTGTGGTGGATAATGCGGGAGGTTGGGCTGTGGCACCCTAGCAGTACCAGCTGAACTCGGCTGAGTCCCTTGTTAGGCTGGAGGAACGTAGAGAGTAGAGGTCCCCTTTTTTGTTTTGTTTCATTTGTTGATGTCGGCTACCCCCCAAAATTGGGGGAAGTGCCTTTGGTATATGTATGTATGTACAAAACATTTATATGTATCCAGCTGTAATTATAGGATACCCATCTATGAGCAATCAAAACGTTATCTTAGCCCCTGCCAAGCACGGCGTGTATATCAGAGGAAAATTCTATAAGTCTTCTAATACCTTAAAATCAGTTTTGGATAAAAAGGAGACGACAAATGTAACCGTAACGTACGTTGAAGAACCAATAACTTGTCTTACTAATAAAGAAATAGTATACGCGACCCAATAGAATTCTCATTCACCCGTAATATCATCTTGCACGCAATCTATCGAGCCGAACGTAACTTCGAATTTAATAGTGCAAATAAAGAAAATGTTACCGGGATCTGAAATATTAATCCTTTCCGACACTTTGAAAACTAACGGATTGTCCGTCACACAAGCTATTTATACAGTAGGCTCACATCAACAATGTAATAATGAAGTTTGTAATCATTTAAATACCACTTTAGTAATTCACAAAAATCAACGTATCTTGGATGTAGAAGTTTATAAACATCGTATTCTTACCGTTGCTGAAATCAATCACTTTCAATCAGTTGCGGATGAATCCCTTTTGCAATCTATTAAAAGTAAAATCAATAAAGACATTCAAGACGAAGAAATTAAGCAGAAATTTTTTGGACTTTTAACTGGAGTATCATGATGTTTTTTCCACTACGGATGGATCCTTAGGAATAACAGATGTGATCGAGCATCAAATAAGGTTAAAGGACAAGCAGAAAATTATCTATGTACCCTCGTACAGACTCCCTATAAAATTCCAGAATGAAATAAATGATGAAGTAGGTAAAATGCTAGAAGAAGGAGTCATTAGGAAATTGAACACCCCTTATAATTTTCCATTAATTGTTGTACCGAAAAAAGATCGAACATGGCGTATCTGTGTAGATTTCCATCGCCTAAATAAGGAGACGATCCCTGATCGATTCCTAGTGCCATGTACTGACGATATTTCATCTTTGTTAGGTCAGAATAAATATTTTACCAGTTTGGACTTACTTAAAGGCTTTCACCAGATATCATTAGAAGAAAATAGTATCCCATACACAGCCTTCAGCACAGCCAGGGGACATTATGAATTTTTACGGATGCCTTTTGGTTTACGTTGTGCTCCCATAACATTTACAAGAATGATTAACATAGTGTTTGGAGACTTGCTAGGGGATATATTGCATGCCTATATGGACGACCTTGTAATCTTTTCCAATACCTTAGAAGAACATCTGCGTAATTTAGAACTAGTACTACAGAGACTAAGACAACATAACTTAAGAGTAAAGATTGGTAAGTGTGAATTTTTTAAAACAGAGTTAGTCTATTTGGGTTTTACGGTGTCAAGCCAAGGTCTTAAAGTAGTCCATGATAAGGTGTCAGCTATCCGTAACTTTCCAATACCTACTAATGTCAAGAAAATACAGCAATTTCTGGGTTGTAGTGGATATTACAGGCGTTTTATACATAATTATTCAATAATAGCCGCTCCCCTAACTGATCTTACGAAGAAGGGCGTAGATTTCATATGGTCTTAGCAGCATCAACAGGCGTTTAATACCTTGAAAGATGAAATGTGTAGTTCTCCTATCTTAAAATTTCCTGACTTCGGTAAGGAATTCTTCATTGCAACAGATGCCTCAGACTTAGGAGTAGGTGGGGTATTGCTTCAGCAATATGAAAAACAATTTTTTCCGATAGCTTTTTACTCTCGAAAACTGAGAACTTCCGAAATTAAGTATGCAGTAATAGACAAGGAAGGGCTAGCTATTGTTAATTCACTAGTGCATTTTAAGTTCATAATATACGGTTATCCCGTTAAGGTTCTTACTGATCATAAACCACTAACCAACTTCTTTAAAGGCTTCAGCCACAGCCCCAAACAAACTCGGTGGTATTTGATCATTCAAGACTTTGGCGCGAGAATCGGGTATTTACCAGGGAAAGCAAATATCATTGCTGATGCATTATCACGCAACCCTGTGTCATTTTGTACGGAGCCTTTAGCTGAATTAATAGATATATCAACATCCATGCCCATTGTTAAAACGATATCTGAACAAGAAGATCTGGGCTGGAGCGCTGAATTATTAGACTGAGCAAAGAAAAGATCAGAAATTAGAAAAAAATTATAAATGCTTTGAAAGGCAATCGTAAGGAAAAGGAATATATAAAGTATACACAGAAGAATTATATAATCAAAGACAATATTCTGTGTAGATCCGTGACAAGGAAAACCCGCAATACACCACATATGACTAACGACCAGGTAGTGGTACCAATCTCACTTACATCCACTGTCCTTAATTGGTTGCATGCAAACCCATTGCATGGACACCCGGGGTTCTCATTAATGTCACAGAAAGGCAAATCATTGTTTTATTGGCATACGATGCTTATAGATATAAAAAAACACATAGCTAATTGTCGCACTTGTCAGGAAAACAAAGGGCACACGAAAACACCTGTCAGCCTAGGGGCTTATCCCGTGCCCAATCAACCCTTTGAAAGGATACATTTAGATTTACTAACAGGATTTTACGAGTCAGACAGAGGAAATAAGCACCTCTTAGTAATTGTAGATGCTTTGACTCGATATACGGAACTAATAGTGCTTAAAACTAAAACTGTGATTGAACGCGCTAGGAAGTTTTACGAGTGTTACATTTGTAAACATGGAATTCCACACATGATAATCTCAGACTCGGGTGGAGAATTTAATAATCACTTTCTTACCTCATTGTGTGAATTCCTTAGCATAAAGAAAATAAATACTATGATCTATCACCCAGTCGAATGGGCTAGTGGAAAGAGCGAATAGGAAGGTTTTAAATATATTAAGAGTAACACTAGGGGGATCAGACCCCAACTGGGACATTGCACAATACCTGCGTTACTGAGTACCCTGAATCATTCATATCATATATCAATTAAAATGTTACTGCACGAGGCATTGTATGGTACCCCAGTTAGAACGCCTTTCCATGTATTAACGCCTACAACTAATTTATCAAATCCTTTAAAAGAATATATAAATACAAGCAAAAGTCGTTTTAATATCCTTCGAAAGAATTTAGAAGAATCATAAATCATAATGAAAAGGAATCATGATAAAATAGCGAAGCCAACTAAAACATATACCGTGGGTGATAATGTATACATACAAGTAAATGTACGTAAAGGACTCAATTATAAACTAACACCTAAGTTTGAAGGCCCATTTAGCATTTTGGAAACATTAACGGCCAATAAATTCAGAGTTCAAAACGTATCCCAGCCCACTGATGAAAGAATTATACCATTGGCTCACATAAGAAATTAAAATAAGAGGGGATGATGTGAGGGAAAGATTTTTATTTTTTTTTATTTTTGTGAACCTTATATGTTAAAAGTTTTTTCTTCTTAATACAGGAGTAATTACATATATTTTTCTCATTACAGGTTTCCAAGATGAAGTTTTTATTGCTAGGAGTGATATTGTTCACTCAGACATTTTTCTCGTGTGGGAAGAGTTCCAAAACTAAAAGTATGAATTTTAAATATGGCACTATAGTAGAAAGACAAGAAGACGTTTTTATTACATCAAGTAATGTAGTTGTTGAAGTACGCATGCAGGCAATTTTTTTCCCAGAGAATGACGTCACTAGCTTAAAGAGCGCCATTTCAAGGTTTCCTGTTTCATTAAATGAAATGCATAGAAGACACTTTCCTTTTAATACAGAGAGTTCGCTTGCATCGACACTAAAAGTTGCAGAGATGCTATGCGACGACTTGCAAAATAAGACTTACGAGGCAGAATCTTTGGCTCGTGACCTTTTGATGTGGACAGTAAGACACGATAACCTTGAAATACGTAACCCGTTTATTTTTGCTGTACTAAACATCTTTGGTTCTATTGCAAGTTTAGGCTTAGGGATTTCCAATCGTCTTAAGATTAGTAATCAAAATAAGAAAATTGAGTTTTTGACTCATGAAAATGAATTGATTTTGTCAGAACTAAGGAATCAGTTAGCTTCAATCAATCAAATTATGAGTGTGGTGAACGAACATTCTAGTAATATCAGTCAGATTATGGAAGTACAAGATTTGTTGGCAACGTTAACATATTATGCTTCAAAAATAGATCATATACATAATAGAATTGCACATTTCATTGAGAAATCAAAAGACTATGTGGAAGCTATCACGTTAGCGACTAAAGGTGTACTGTCACCGCATTTGTTGCCGATAAGAAATAGAGGGTTGGGCATGAATGTAAAGAGAGTTCTATATGAGAAAGTGATTGTACCAACTGTGATGTATGGATCGGAGTTGTGGGGAATGAAAGTGATGGATAGACAGAAATTGAATGTGTTTGAGATGAAGTGTCTGAGGAGTATGGCTGGTGTATCTCGAGTAGATAGGGTTAGGAACGAAGTGGTGAGGGTGAGAACGGGTGTAAGAAATGAGTTAGCGGCTAGAGTGGATATGAATGTGTTGAGGTGGTTTGGCCATGTTGAGAGAATGGAAAATGACTGTCTGCTAAAGAAGGTGATGAATGCAAGAGTTGATGGGAGAAGTACAAGAGGAAGGCCATGGTTTGGGTGGATGGATGGTGTGAAGAAAGCTCTGGGTGATAGGAGGATAGATGTGAGAGAGGCAAGAGAGCGTGCTAGAAATAGGAATGAATGGCGAGCGATTGTGACGCAGTTCCGGTAGGCCCTGCTGCTTCCTCCGGTGCCTTAGATGACCGCGGGGGTAGCAGCAGTAGGGGACTCAGCAGTATGAAGATTCATCTGTGGTGGAAATGTGGGAGGTTGGGCTGTGGCACCCTAGCAGTACCAGTTGAACTCGGCTGAGTTCCTGGTTAGGCTGGAGGAACGTAGAGAGTAGAAGTCCCCTTTTTTGTTTTGTTTCTTGTTGTTGTCGGCTACCCCCCAAAATTGGGGGAAGTGCCTTTGGTATATGTATGTATGTAAGAGACTTAACGTTAATTGTGGAGAACGGACGGGAGAAATTAGGTTATGTTCCTTTGTTAAACGCACGTAGGTTAGAATTTTATTACAGCCTAATTACAGTAAGCGTTGAAAATCACAGGATTATGATTACAATTCCCTTGATTCTTCCGATGCCTGGCAATCTTATAGGATATCACCATTTCCGACTTTCATGACGAATCACTCAAATCCAGTAATATCCAGTTTGACAGGACACTATTGATTACCCCAGACAAGGAAACATATACCGTCATTAAAGACTTAAATCAATTAACTCACTGTTCAGACGCAATGAATAAAAAAATATGTACAGCTGACTCCTTTGAATTCCATAAAAACTCAATGGTATAGTGCTAGACGGTGCTCTCTCCCATACACATGAAAATTGTCTGAAAAAACTTTATCCCTTTGACGATAATAAGTTCAATTGCAGACTGAACTACGGCTCGTGGATACGATACGACAAGGCCGGCTTCAATGTATCATGCCCAGACTGATCCACGTCCTATTCCCAAATCTTCGTTGCAGCAGATAGTTGTATCGGTACGTCCCCGAATTACATGGTCCGTGGAATCAAGACTATTATCAGAGAATGGGCCTACTTCACTAACTTCACGTGGTCGACTACAATTCCATCTTTACCTCTCCCATACAATGCACGTGTGGCTAAGCGGTTGATGAAATTAACCGAAATGGACCACCCGACACCGACTTATGCAGACCTTCATTTCTACGTGTTACTAGCAGCAATCAGCGTTACGGTGATGATATTTATCGCCGTTAACATCTTTGTTTGGCATAGGTTAAGGAAAAATAAGATGGAGCTCAAACAGAACGTTTTGTTATGTCCAGACCAAACTCCTTATTTAATTGAATTTAAAGCCGTTTGAAACTGGCCCCTTCATTCGCTCAAAGGAGTAAAAATTGTCTTGGAAAAGTGTTATGCATGAAAAGCAGTTAGTACGCTAGTAATATGTAGTTGAAGAGACTATAGAACATTTGCATTTTAAAAACATTTTAAAAAACATTTGAAAAATAGATATTTTTTTTGGCACCTAATAAAATATATAAGCCCTAAATGTTAAAATAAAGAATCTATGGGCATCTAATAAAATATATAAGCCCTATATATACATATATATATATATATATATATATATATATATATATATATATATATATATATATATATATATATATATATATATATATATATATATATATATATATATATATATATATATATATATATATATATATATATATATATATGTGTGTGTGTACGAAACCGTGGTACATGTACGTACCAGGAATTCGTGTTTGTGCACTAAAATTGTATCTTTACCAAGGTAACAAATATTTTTATTAGTTACCGTATTATAATAATCTATATTTTTGACAAAGGTAACAACTATTCTTTAACAAGTTACCGAATCATATGTATATCAGTATTTTTTTTTGTTGGTACTATATAATCGTTTGCTAGCAATGTACCATATATATGATTTGTATTTATCATGCATTTTTTTTAATGTGCCTATTTGAACATTCATCCTTAATCATTTGCTTATGGCTAAAGTGAAAAGAATATATATATATATATATATATATATATATATATATATATATATATATATATATATATATATATATATATATATATATATATATATATATATATATATATATATATATCCAGTCACACTCCTAGTAAACATATTTTTAACGTATTGTTAAATATTCAATAAATTGAAGGTAGCTGACCGAGCTAATGTAATATATGTAAAATTAGATGTTTAAATACATAATCTAAGAAGTCAATATGGAAGTAGGAGCAAGTGTGAGAAATGCCATAGTCATGTCATAACCAGGATGCTAATGCCAAACCTCAGCAATGTAACATTTTTATGAAGAATAAACACAAATACGACCATGAGAGAGTTGTGTCGCACCGGATGCAGGTGTCTTCCTCTATTAATGTTTAGTTTACATTATGTGTTTAAATGCTGAGATAACTGACTCTGCAATATCTGTGATATTGATATTTTAGCCAGTTCTTATTAAGTTGTCATACGGAACGGTCATCCGACCAAACCATCTATACTCCTGTGATGGAGATGTTAATAACTGTCTTTAAAGGAATAAACTATTTGAAAGTTAACTTACCTAGACTTACTTGAAGATGTAACATACTAAGTCTAATATACAACACATTGAAGATGATATTTGATGGGAACCCGAATGTGTGTTTATAACAGTATCACACCAACATATATTGTCCTTTTTTATGAAGATTTTGGGTTCTTATAAATATACAGTGATGGAAACTAACTTTTGGTAACTGTATGTTGAAAAAGTTTCCTCTCATGGGTCTGACCTTAGGAAAGAAGGAAACACCAACTTCTTATTGTAAATTCTTATTATGTAAGTGATTTACAGTATCAAAATACAAACTATATGGTTTCCAGGTAACAGTTGATATGAAGAGCATCAAGAATAACAATTGCAAAATTTTTCAAAATAAGCTAAGGTACATTATAGGAAAAGAAATGAATGTTCAATTCTTAATAACATTGTATATATGAGGAGAAATAATAATTGTACATGAACATAGACACAATAATACATATGTAAGAAATTTTATTAATTGACATCTATGGTGTCTCAATCTTGTATCTACCCCTTCTTCCGTCTCACATCCATAGCATGTTCTCGAAAGCACTCCTTCTGTATTTGCCTATTAGAGCAATGTGCAATTAATGGTGGAATATTTACAAAGGACTGCCTTTTCTGGTCCAAGCAAGGGGTCACAAGGGAAAGAGAGGACAGGTTACCAGCACTAGGGTTTAGCACCATCAGCTTCTCTTAAGCCCAGTATACACAAAGTATCATGTATCAGCCTGATGTTAAAAAAAATTACCAGCGGCCAAACTGTACTGCAACACTGCTCAAGTGTTTTCGTGAGTTAGCTGCCCATTTGCAGTTCAGCTTTTATTGAGAGAGGATGTATGCCAATGATTAGCCATTGGTCCTGGAGCTGAGCGGACGTTGTCCCATTTTGAACGATGACGCAACACTGAGCAGACATCCTCCCACTTTGAACAATGACACAACACTGGGCAGTCAAAGAAATGCAACATACCTAGGGTCTGCTCTTGCTGAGACTGGGAGGTCCTTGAGATTTTCATCAGTATTTTGGCTTTAACACTTCTGTACAGGTAATGGGCTTCAAAGGCATGAGGTTTTGGATATGGATGGCAATAGCAGTATCTGGCATGGGGTAACTGACTGGAGTCCATGACGGGGCATCATGTATACTGAGTAACTTGTCAACATGCCATACAACTGTAAAGACACATGAAAAAATCCTCTGGAGGGGGGATTCTTAATGGTGTCCAGAAGAGAGGGTTTTGAGATTTGTCTTTGTGATGGTTGTACATCGTTATCATAAAGTTCTGTAGACATTCTAGGTACAGCCTCCATTTCAACATTATACAGAAGACTTCAAACATCTCCAGCTCAATGGAATCATAATGAGTGTCAGAATGTGAGAGAAACTGTTTGTGGGACATTTAAATGCTCTAAACCAATGACCTAGACAAACTCAATTTTTTTTAGGTAATATTGCCGGCAGGTCACATGTTATAACAATGCTGATAAACCCAATCTGGTGGCCAAAGGTAATGTGGTGACTGAGATATCTCCTTGCTTCTGTTGATAAGCTTCTCATCCAAAATTTAAGTAAGAAAATGCACCACTGCTGGATAGAAATCCACTTTTGCGCTGATCGTAGGACTAAGGATCGAGTCCCGCTTAAGCTCAAGTTTCTTTAGTGACAGCAACCTCACCATCTTTGTGAGCTAAGGGTGGAGGTTTTTGGGAGCATATAGGTTTACCTGCTGAAACATCAGCAGTCATTGCCTGGCCCTCCATGGTCCTAGATTGTGTGGAGAGGTGCATTTGGCACTGATCTTATGTATGTATGATTAGATTCTAGGGCATTATCCTGCTAGGTAGAACATTGTCACTGTACCTTGTTCCGGCCATTCATGAACAGACATTAAGCTTTTGAACCTTTAAACACCTATTGAAGTTTCCAATGTCATGGTAGAGTTGATGCTGGACCTTGTTAGCAGGACATTTCAATGTTTTATAACAATGAGAACATCTAGAATTAAATCTACAAAGTTGTCAGAGGAGTAAGAGATTTATAAGTGTGTACAAGGTCATGAGTTTAAAGGATCATGCACATATGTATATGAATCATCTGCCTTCTCCCTAGATAACTTGGACGATCAACTATGACATTTAGCTTGAATAAAGCACCATGCCGAGTTTAACGATCTTGGGTATGAAAATTCGACAGTTATGTACTGTATAATGTACATCTAGAAAATACAGGATTTTTTACACTTTTTACAAAGTGTTTCTTCAGCTGAAGAATAAAAAAAGTTTTACAATGTTTCAAAGGTAAACTAAAAACATGTAACAACAAGAGCAATCAGAGATTTCTGACCTCCGCTAAAGGTTAATGGAGTCGCCCAAGTTTTAAGATCTATCTGTATTGGAAATTTCGTCGAAATCCGTAAATTTCTTTGATGCTATCTTTAAAATGGCGAAAAATTTAAATCCAGATCCAAATCATCTCCCAAATTTTATGGGGCAGCCATGACCTAAAGAATACATGTGGTGAAAATCTCGTTAAAATCTGTTGTGTAGTTTTCACATTATTTTGGAAATTGCCAAAAAATTCAAATCCGGATCAAGAATCCGGATCCAGATAATCTCCAAAATTCTATGAGATTATCCATGACCTAAGTTCTATCTGTGGTGAAAATTTCGTCAAAATCCATAAAGTAGTTTTGACGTAATCCTGTCTACAGATATGCAGACAAATAAATAGATAAATAGATAGACTAGAATCCGGAACTGTATCTGGATCATCTCCAAACGTTTTTGGGGTCGTCCATGACCTAAGATTTGTCTATGAGGATATTTTTGCCGAACTCTGTCTTGTAGTTTTGATGTTATCTTTAAAATGCCGAAAAATGCAAATCGTAATCTAGAATCCATATCTGGATCCGGATCATCTCTAAAATTTAATGGGGTCGTCCATGACCTAAGAGGTATCGATGTTGAAAATTTCGTCTTAATCCGTCGTGCAGTTTTGACGTAATCCTGTCCACAGACACATAGACAAAGGAATAAATAAACTTGAATCCAGATCAGAATTCGGATCAGCTCCAAATTTTAATGGGGTCGTCCATGACCTAAGATCTATCTGTGGTGAAAATTTCGTCAAAATCTGTTGAGTAGTTTTGACGTAATTCTGTCTACAGACACATAGAAAAATGAATAGATAAACTAGAACCCGGATCCAGATCCGGATTATCTCTAAAATTTGATAAAATCATCCATAATCTAAAATGTATCGGTGGCGATTATTTCGTCCAAGTCCGTTGAGTAGTATTAACATAATCCTGTCCACAGGCACACGAAAAATGCAAATCCAAGTCTATAATCCGGGTCTAAACCAGGATCAGCTCCAAAATTTAATCAGGTCGTCCAAGTCCTAAGGTCTACCTACAGTGAAAATTTTATCAAATCTGTCAAGTATTTTGACGGAATCCTGTCGACAGACACAGACAAATAAATGAATGGACTCAATCACAATACCTCCTTGGCAGAGGTAATTACAAGATAAAAGTAATTAAAATAAAGTAGTTGTTGAAGTTGAAACATCAGATTAAAAGGAAATGGCAGTTTTCTAATGAGTGAAAAGTTTTTATGTTGAAATAGCTAGTGGCTGGATAACTGGATATTTTGTTGCCTATTACGGATTCTCTCTGAACTTCTTGGTGGTGGTCTATTTTCCTAACGGTTGATGTTGATATCCTGCAACTGTGGCTATAATCAATATGATCAATGCCATGAGCTTGCACATGAGGAAGCAGTGGATCAGCAGAAGTAATGAGTCCATTATGAAATAAAGGCTCCCTTAACTACCCTCCTATGACCAATATCTAAGCCTTTATATATCACTTTGGTGTTATTAGAATCAATTCTATGGTCAAGATCTAAAGAATGACTAGCTACAGCACTGCTTTTGGAAGCCAGTAGAGCAAGCTCTTCTGTGTTGCTTTGCTTTTGCTTTAAGAACTGTTTTTCTGGTCTTGTACAGCAAGGGAACCTTACTCTCTACAGAACCTCCAAGGTCGTTTTATCATGTTCGTTTCAGAGCATTCAACATTTCACATCGCATATCGCTCATTGACTGGTAAAACTTCACAATGGAAGCACTCACAGAATAAGATCTTCAGGTTCCTCTTGAAGCCCTTAATACCTTCAATCCTTCGGATGTCCCGTGGGAGCTTATTGTATAGTCCCGGAGCTGCATATTTAAAGGCTCTAGAGCCTATAATAGACATATGTCTAGGTTCCAATAGTCTGAAACCATCTGTAACTATTCTCGTGTCAACATGATTTGTTGGCTGCACAATATGTAGCAATTCACTTAGATATTTTGAATGACCGGTTCTGATAACTTGGTAGGTTGTTGTACATATTTTATATTCAATTCTCGCTATAATCAGCAGCCAATGTAAATCAGTTAGTATAGGAGTGATCCTTTCTCTAGGTGGGTCACCTTTTATCAGTCTGCTCCTTTGTTTAGTATGTTTTGTAATTTCTTAAGATGTACTTTTGGTAAATTGTAGTAGATGAGTTACAGTAGTCAATCCTGATAATAACACAGTTAAGCACAAGTTTTTTTTACAGAATATTCATCCAGGTATTTTTTTCATAAAAGCAATGTTTCTGAGATGATAAAAAGCTGTTTTACTACATTATTTATTTTGGCATTGCAAGTCACGTTACGGTCAAGAAATACACCTAGGTCACGAACTTTACTAGATATCGGAACAGTCATTATTTATGTTTATTTTAATATCACCCAACGTTCTTATGCTGTTTTTTTTTCCACTACCATAAACTCAGTTTTATTCTCGTTTAATGTTAGTTGTTTGATTGCCATCCATTTTTTAACACTATCAAGGATTCGGTTTAGAGTTTCAGTAGTGTTATCTATATCATTTATGGAGAAGTTAAACAGTGCATCATGGGGCAAATAGTTTGAACTTCACTCCAAGCCTATGTAGTATTTTCGATAGAAAAATAGTATAGATGTAGAATAAGATTGGGCCCTATACACTCCCCTGAGGTACCCCTCAGTTTACAGGTTCATATGATGAATAAGTTTCTAATTAGCACACAGTAATTTCTGTCATCGAGTAGTCTTTCAGGTATTCGAAAGCTTGATCTTCAACACAGATGGACCGTAGATCATTTAGTAGCAGTTCATGCGCGACTGTATTAAAAGCAGAACTAAGATTGAGTAATATTGAAATATCACATATATTTTCATTCATCATTTCCAGCATATCATTTACAACAGAACAGATGGCAGTCTCCATAGAGTATAATTTTCTGTGAACAGACTGGTTGTTTGACAAATCTTCTATTTCTTTTAAGTGACTGACTAGTTGTCCAAGAATTACGTATTCAAGCACTTTTGAAACAAAAGATGGATTCAGAATAGGTCTATACGAGTTAAATTCCTGATAATCCAGAGCACTTTCCAGAACTGATGTAACTATGGACATTTTCTTAGATTTGGGAAATTTACACTCATTGGTGCTTGCATTTGCTATTCTCATAATGATTTTGGCAAGAATAGAAAAGTTTCTTTCTCCAGTTACTTCAGATATTGGCATTTGATCAATCGCACAGTTAGTTTTCTTCGCTCTCTTGAGAATCCTGGTGGAGTCATCTTGTGTTATGCTGTTGATTACCGGTAAATTTATCTGTGTATTTGGTGTAGCATTAATCAGATGTTGAATAGTTACAAATAACCTAGTTATATTTTCTATTTGGTTTTCAAAGAATACTAGAAAATTATTTGCTAGTTCCTGGTCCCTGTACCCCTCTGGTAGCCTTTTTTTCCCCTCTACATTTCCCATTATACCTTTTAGGAGACGATATAACTTAATTATATCTGTTGCTGCTTCGCGTATCTTCCCCTTATAATATTAATTTTTTCCTTCTTAGTAGGTAGTTGTATTGGATCATAGCGTTTTTGTATTCAACCCATGTACTTTCAGTTTTTAACTGATTCCACCCTCTTTCTTTACATCTTTTTTCCTCTTTTCCTCCGGAGTCTCTCCATCAAACTAAGGAGGTCTGTCTTTTACAGTTATAGTCTTTTCCATCAGTGAACACATGGTATCATATTCACAAGTTTATTCTCTTCACCACTGCATGTTTCTGTAGAGGTAGTCTAAACTTAATAAGTTTCTACACTGGGGAGGTAGTTCATTTCCCTTCTACATTTATAGAAGAAACATTGTTATTCATTCAATCACTTAAAACTACGTTCAACATATCATCAGTTAAATTAGTTGCACAGTCGACATTATTCACCAATTTATATGATTTCAATAACTCACGGAATGCTAAAGTATCAAGATTTGATGCGTCATTCATGCAAAGATTAAAGTCTCCACAAATAACTAGTTCATTTTTCTCTATGATAATCATCTCAATGAGTGCACTGAATTCTTCAAAGAAGACACTAGTACTTGTTCTCGGAGGTTTGTAAACTGTTATAATGGATATTTTTCTGGTATTTTTTCGTAAATTTTATGTTATTGTATTCCTTTTCAGTTGAAGCATAAAGTTTCTGAGCAAAAGCTCTAAGCTGAGTATAGTTAATCCAAGTCAAATCTAATCTGTTACCCTTCCAAAGATGAATGGTGTCATGTTTCTCCAAATAAGCACGTTTACAAGCATCATTAAAGCTGGGTTTGTCCTTCACTTACTACCTCAGCACACTAGAACGGATACGCCTATCAATAATGTTGACTAGATTCTCATTCAAAGGGACAACAGGATCAGTACTACTATACAATTATGACCGAGACAAGCGCCCCCAAAAACACTCAAAATCCCATTCGAGTCTGCTTGAGATTTCATATAAATTTTACATGAGTCTGATACACTAGGGGCAGGCTGCTCAGTCTTCAATACTAATGAAATCAAGGCAAGATCAGATGTCCCAACTGGAGAACCAACATTACTTGTTATAACGCCAGGGGAATCGGTGTATACGAGGTCCAAGAATTTACTGTAATTATAACACTTGAATGAAGAATGAGAGGAGAATAGAATTATTGTATGAAATAGGTAAAGAATTAGCTTCCACAAAAAATAATAGATTACAATAACCCAAATATGCTAAAGTGTTTGGAGTGAAGAAGAAGAAGAAGAAGAAGAAGAAGAAAAAGAAAAAGAAGAAGAGGAAGAAGAAGAAGAAGAGGGATGAATGTCATAGCCAACAAACTTGACATTTGCCTCTTTCCATAATTGATTGAATTGTCTCCAAGTTAATCTGAAATGTATTAAAATAATACATTTTTAGCTGCAGATTATTGACAGGATGCATTCAATAAAGAATAAGGCAGGTTCAATATTAGTAAGATTTTTTCCTTGTGTTCCTTCACAAGAATTTTCATTACAAATGGAAGTGTTAACCGTACACAAGCGCATATGCGCATACAATATATCTTTCAAGTGTTTATTCCAGATAAAATAAGCCTAGAGATTTAACTATAAACAGAAAAAAAGAGTAAATATCATAGAGGAAAAGGAAAATTTTAAGACTTAGATAACGGCATATTTTAAGATCGAAAGGTTTTATATGAAGTTGTTATAAATATTTTATAACTATTCTAGATCTATGAATAAAAGACGGGAGAAAAGAAAGTTTCTCATTGATAATCACTCTAAAATAAAATAATGATGACAGATCTCGTAAAGTTAAGGCTGAATGATACGTGAAAGATCTCGTAAAGTTAAGGCTGAATGATACATGAAAGATCTCATAAAGTTAAGGCTGAATGATACCTAACTGCCAAATTGCTAAGTATGTATTAGTATTTAGGCTAAATTGACAATAAATACCGATAAATACAATTTTTCATTAGTCCAAAAAAAAGAGAGAAAAAAATTGTGACGAAGTCTTCAGCTTTACGGTGATTGATTACAAAGCTTAGTAAATTATTAACATTTTCTTCCAATTCTTTGGGCAGTTTTTGTGCAATTTGGTTTACCTTTGCATAAACTGAATACACATTCATTTTTTTTTTCTTTTTTCAGTTTCGGATAGTTTTCCACTATTACCAAGTAGCATGACATTGTTTTCCCAGCTCCAGCTACAACTAATTGAATGAATTTGACACTATATCTCCTTACCGATCTTTTCTCTATAGCGAAAAGGGGTATGATATGATATTATATCGGTAATATTCTGCTTAGTGTCATTTGAAGTGAAAGCAAAACAGCTGTTGTTAACCGAAGTAGTTTGTCATAACAAACCAGATGTTTTTCGTTCGGCTGCTTTTAGACATATGTTACCAAAGATACTTTTATCATTCTCTTTTGCTTTTTAACTTATTGAGCTAGAAGTTGGGATAAAGCGACGGAGGAAAAGATGTCAGTTTATTACCATTTGGTCTCAAAAAGTTACTTGTATGACTAGCGAGATATATTATGATAAAATCCCTTTCATGGGAAAAAATTTGGGGGTTGCACTCTATGCGATATGGCCAATTTCACGAGTTCATCGAATGTATCAATGCTTCCTTAATCCTGAATTTATACCTTAAAAAAAGGACGAATGCTTACATACTTTATGTCAATCCTTTTTTCCATAAATACGTATAATTAGCTAAAGATCAAATGCCTCACATAGTGGAAAACAAAAAAAAATCTTTATATTTTTCTGGAGGAATAATGTTTGGGAAAAAATAGCAAGGAACTGGCAATTAAAAGGGGCTAGGTGAAATAAAAGGAAAAAGCCAAATATCTAGCAGCATGTAACCATAAAAAGTTTAAGTACGCTTGCAGAGGATTCATTTATCATATTTTCTTTAACATTTATATTTTTATTGAGTTTGCTAATTACATCGGAGAGAGAGAGAGAGAGAGAGAGAGAGAGAGAGAGAGAGAGAGAGAGAGAGAGAGAGAGAGAGAGAGAGAGAGAGAGAGATCGTTAATGTAATCATTGCTTGTAGTGAGTAGGAATAACCGAAGTTTTTTTCCCTCTTTCTTTTTTCGTTTTTTTTTTATTAGATAGTTCGGGACAAAAGCGAATGTCTTGAACATTTTTTTCTTTTTTATGAATGGTCGGATTATCATTATTGGAAGTGCATTATATAAGTATCAGCAAGTATTATTCATCTTTGCTTGCTGAGCTTATAAATGGCTGAACTGGTTTATTTATACTTATTTTGGTAATAGTGTGATAGTTTATTATCCATTTCGTGGACTAAGTCATATTTTTTCTCAAATATCTTCCAAATTATTTATTTATTGGAAATTATACTTTGATACACTGTACAGCATACATTCCACTAATTTTGGGTAATATATTGTAGTGCGTTGTCAAATGGTGTCATTTAAGGCATTTGCTGTACAAGTAATACCTCAACATACGAGCATAATTCGTTAATGGACTGAGCTCTTAAGTCAATTAATATGCTTGTATCTCAATTCAATTGTTCCCTTATAGAATAACTGAAAATATTTAATCCGTTCCGGCCCTCTAAAAACACCCAAATCAATTATAATAACGATGGAAAAAATGTGTATATATATATATATATATATATATATATATATATATATATATATATATATATATATATATATATATACGTATATATATATATATATATATATATATATATATATATATATATATATATATATATATATATATATATATATATAAATATGTATATGTATATATAAATAATGCTTACGAAGCTGGTCTAGTGTAGAGTAAATATTTTATCCATGTATTTCATTTGTGTATTTACTAAGTGTATAGCCAGCTAGTAAGGTGGGGTCCTCTCATGTAGATATAAGTAATTGTATGTAAATTTCGTAAGACTTTCGTCGTTCATTTCATTGTATTTTTCATTCAAGTGAGTATATTTAAATTTACGTTATTTTCAAGAATAAACTTTTTATTTTACGTATTTTGTTACGAAGTCTTATGCAATCTCGATTAAGTGTGCCGAAGGAACCATACGAGGTGTGAACGAGGGCTTATGTAATTTTCTTTATATTTTCATGTTTGTAATATTCTCGAAAAACCCAGAGTTAGTTTTATTTTTTTTTTTAAAGTTCCGAGGACAAAGGTGGATGGAGTTGATGGAAGAGGGTTGCCTTGTAAGCGAAGTTAGAATTTCCTGTTTGATAAACACAGTTGGCAACTGTTACACCATTAGGCACAGCTCCCAAGCATCTAGACCCCTGACCTAGAAGGATCTAGAATAATTAAGTTAATATATATACACCCCCAGGGATGCATAGCACAGAAGAGAACCAGCCGATCTCAGTGGAAGAGCCAACCTCCTCTCTCTTGCAAGTATCTCGAGTGTGTGTCCTCTCTAAAGTGAATACGTTTATACCCAACATGTATCATGTGTAGTGTGTTAAAACATCACTAAAACTTTGAAAGTGATTACAAATTACTGTGTTATTGTACATGCTAGTATTATATAAATTTGTTTTAATTGGCCCTGTGAGACTTAAGTGACGGCAGTGAGGTGTATTAATTTGGCTTAACTGTTCGATTACTTTGTGTGAGCAAAAAACACGTAAGTTTATCAGTTACTTTTCTGCAAATTTCAATAAGAGTTTAGGCATTAGTGTTAAAGATTAACTATTCATACTCATTATTAAGATTAAATATTTGTGTAAAATTTAATTTCCAGTGAAGCAAGTGATTGTATAATTTTCAGAGTGTAGTATTCTCTTGTCTTAGTCTAAGCTTTTGTTCAGATTTAATATTCTGTGTCAAATAATTATATGATTTTCATAATCTTTTCCTTGTCTTAGTCTAAGGTTTTGTTCAGACTTAATATATCATGTGATTTATTTTTTATGTAAATGCTTTTCAAAGTGTTGTAATTTTTTATAAAATATATTAATTTCATAAAGTGTGTATTATTTCTTTCTTTAGTAATTCTTACAGACCTCTCTTGTATCCTTGTTTAAGAAGTAAGAGATTGTTTTGAATAGTTCTTAATGATAGTTACCCAATTTGTTTTAAGAGTACTTAAGAGACCTTAGGATATTCAGTGTTTTTATATATTGCCCACTGGGAGTTATTTAATTTTTCAGAGCTCGGGTATTATTCAATTGTAACAGATTCATGTAAAAACAAACAAGTGAGTTTGGAACTCGGGAGGCTGTGTAACTTGCCAGACGTAATATATAATAACATATTTTTAGTGCCTAGACCCTTGGGATCGAGCGAGTCTGATTTAAATATTGTGATAGCCGAGTTTTGATTAAAGATTTGAACAGTATAGTGTTGATAGGATTCTGTGTATTTTTAGTATATATATTTTTTGAAGGGGTAACATTTTGATGTCAAGATGGCACAGTTTAATATCTAAGAGTTTTTTAAAACCCAAATGTTTAGGAATTGTCTAAAACTAATGTAACTAAAGCTCAGTAACTCTGTTTTAATAGCATGTGGTGGCAATGCAATGAGGGGAATGATTAAAGCCCAAATCAAGTGTCTAGCCTTAGAAGTGTGAGAAACTCGGGGAAATTGTCGGAAGAAGATATTGTAGCGGTCGTGAACTGTTGTAGGAAGTTGAAGAAGAATTTTTAGAGAAGCAAGGACCAGATAACCCACAAACTAAAGCCATGAAAGCAGAAAGAGATGAAGAGGCTGAGATTTGACGAATTGCAGCAGAAGAGAATTTAATCAAGTTGTATATAAGGGCAGAACAAGAAGACGGGAAGAAAGAGAGGCAAAAGAAGCACGATATGCGAGGGAAATGGAAGCAAGACCAGAAGAAAGAGAGAGGAAAGAAGTACGACATGCAGGGAGATGGAAGCAGAAGAAGCCAGAGAGATTGCAAGACATGAGAGGGAAATGAAAGCAAGAGGAGAAGAAAAAATGATAGAAGAAGTGAGACACGCAAGTTAATTAGAACTGTTGAATGCTCGTGCAAAGTCGGCAACACAGATAGAGATGACCCCTGCTTTGCATGATCCCATATTTAATGTTACGAATGCCCAGAGATTAATTCCAAAGTTCACAAAAGAAGCTCCCTATGAATTCTTCGATCATTTTGAAATGGTCGCATCGACGATGGAATGGCCAGAAGATAAATGGTCTATTATTGAAGAGTGCCCTCTTAGGGAAAGGACACAGTGCTTGTCTATCCTTATCTTAGGACCAGAGAAAGGAGTATCAACATGTAAAGATGACCCAGCAATATTATAACGAAAATGTCAAAACTTTGTGGAAAGATGAGGAAATGACTTTCTTCGATTATACTTATCAGGTATGGCGATGTTTTAAAAGATGGATAAAGGCTGCTAATGTGAGGTAAATCGCTGATTTAGAAGGATTGATAGTACTAGAACAATATTTACGAGGAATTCCTGAACATATTTGAACGTACTTGAGAGAGAATGAGGTGAAGAAACTTGATAAAGCTGCCTCGCTGAATGAAGATTATAATATTATCAGTCATAAACCCCCCTTGGTATGAAGTTTCAACCGTCATTCTGATCAAGTTTCAAGTATTCGCTGAACCATGGAAACCAGTTCAGCAATAAATATGTGAAAATTTCAATAGTTACAGCGGAAGTAACACTAGTACTATTCCAAAGCAGAATGCGATAATATTACAGCAACTATCGTCAAATCCTTCTCCTTCAAGTATCATGAAAGACGTGCCAAAGGTTGATACTGTCTATAGTAAGTGTGGCAAGAGAGGCCTTATCAGTAAGATATGTTGGTCGAACGAACCAAAAGCACTCACCCAAGTGGTTAAGGATAATTCGACTTCACAGAATGCGAAGACGAAGAAACAATCAAGAAAGGACAAAGAGGAAAATAAACCAACTGACGTTTACACAACGAACAGGACAAACCCAAACAGCATGGACACCTTTAAACCGAATATTTATGAAGGTATGTTAGCAGCAATAGACAGGAGTGAGCAAATCCCGGTGAAGAAATTGCGAGACACTAGTTACAAACATAGTATGGTGATACGAGGTGTACATCTGTTGGTGGAGCAATCTCTCACAGGATACTTGGTTATTTAGAAAGGAATAGGAAGTGAGGAGGTTATCCGTATTTGCCACTTTAAGCTGTCATGCAAGTTGGTGACAGGTTATTTTGATTTTGCTGTAAAGGATTCATTGGCTGTCGAAGGAATAGAAGTCCTGCTGGGTAATGAGGTTGGTGGAGCGTCATTCGTGCCTTGTCCCATTCTAACAGAGAAACCATTGACGTATAGTCCTACGACTGAACTCGAGAAGTACTGCCTGTATCTGTTTCCTAGTTATGTGATGACTATGAGTATGACGAAGAAAGTGGCTGAAAAAGAAGAAAAAGAAACTGAAGAAGCAATGAACTTTGAGGATTTGTTTTCCGAAGAAGAGAACTCCCGAGTAAGCCCGAGAGAACAGGAACGGCAGACGAGTGGACAAGAAGACAAAGAAGAAGTGAACCTGAAAGAAATAGAAAACTCGCGTAAGAAGTAGGACAAGTGAGTAGGAAAAGGCTGATAGGATTGCTACGGAAGGATGCGATGTTAACAGAGTTATTGTACCTGTGGTTTATGGAACGGAAGCACAGCAGTCTCCCACCAAATATTATCTAAAAAACGAGTTGCTTATGAAAAAGCATAGACCCGCTGACATCCCTGGGAATGCCGAATGATTGATATACTGTCAGATATTGATTCTCGCACAGTTTAGAAGACAGGTGATCGCCACAGCGCACGAGAAGGGACACATAAGAATAAGGAAGACAACGGAGAAGATTATGAAACATTTTTTCTGACCTGGCATGCGTGAGGACGTGAGCCAGTTTTGCCGTGCATGTCACGTATGTCAGAGATGGCTGGAAAAGATAATGAGTGCCTCAAGAAAGCTCTCTTACGCTCAGTGGAAGTACGAGGAGAGCCCTTCAGCAAAGGACCGATTAAAAGGTTGGCAGAAAAAGTGAAAGATCCAGAGGAAATGGATGGAAAAAATGTCTAGGATTTGAGAAAAAGGATCAGTGAGTTAAGGAAATTTTCCTTAGAAAGCATGAAAACGAGGAGTCGATGAAAAACAAAGAAAAAGTTTGGTATGAAGAGTACGAACAGACAGTTTGCGGTAGGACAGCAGGTGTGGATCTACTCACCGATAAGGAGATTCCCTCTTGCCAGCAAGTTCCAAGAACCATTCTGGATTTTGGAGAAGAGCAGTGAACGGACCTACTTTATCGAGCTACCAGGACATAGGAAAAATCTAAGGAAGGCCATATTGAATTTGAAACCGATACTTCAAGCACCGGATTTCAACAGGAAATTCTTTATCCAAGTAGATGCCTTGGAAAATGGGATTGGAGCTGTCTTATTGCAAGAAGATAAGGAAGGAATTTTCGCCCTGTTTATTTTATGGCGTCGAAGCTGAAGAAGCATCAACAAGTCTACTCGACAGTTGAAAAGGAACTGATGGCGCGGGTCGCAGTGATAAACAAGTTTGTAGTTTATGTGAACAGACCACAGAATGAAGAGATTGCCATCTATTCGGATCACAATACTTTATTTGTTGTTAATAAGATGAAGAATAATAATCAAAGGTTAACTAGGTGGTAATTATGTTTGAAACCATACTGTAATAATGTAAAACATATATCAGGTAAAGATAACGTGGTTCCAGATTATTTGTCTTGGGCTGAATCGAGGGATTCAGGCCCGGAATAGATAACCTTTTTTGGGGATAGCTATCTTACGAAGTTTGTCTAGTGTAGACTTGTTTATTTAAGAGGTGTATAGCCAGCTCGTAAGGTGAGCTCCTCTCACGTAGGTATAAGTAATTGTATGTAAAACTGCGTAAGTCTTTTGTCGTTCATTTCATTGTATTTTTCATCGAAGTCAGTATATGTAACTTTAGGTTATTTTCAAGAATTAACTTCTCATTTTACGTATTTTCCTACTAAGTCTTATGCAATCTTGATTAAGTGGGCTGAATGAACCATACAAGGTATGAACGATGGCTTATGTAATTTTTCTCATGTTTTCATGAGGTACTGCATCATGTTTGTGGGATTTACAAAATTCTTATATTTTCCACATGTTTGGAATATTCTTGAAAAACCCAGAGTTTGTTTTATCTTCTTTTTAAAGTTTCGAGGACAAAGGTGGGCGCTGCCGCTGAGAGAGGCTTACCTTGCAAGCGAGGTTAGATTCTCTTGTTTGATAAACTCAGTTGGCAACTGTTACACCATTAGGCATGGCCCCTAAGCTGATCTAGAGGGATTTATAATAATTAAATTAATGTATATACACCCCCAGGAATGAATAGAAGCAGAAGAGAACCAGCCTATCCCAGTGAAAGAACCAGCCTCTCCCTCTCTCTCTCTCTCTCTCTCTCTCTCTCTCTCTCTCTCTCTCTCTCTCTCTCTCTCTCTCGCAAGTACCTCGAGTGTGTGTACTCTTCAAAGTAAATAAGTTTAAATTGTGTGTAGTGTGTTAAAATGTTACTAAAACTTTGAAGGTGATTACAAATTATTGTGTTATTGTATATGCTAGTATTATGTAAATTTTTTGTAACTGACCCTGTGAGATTTAGGTGAGGGCAGTGAGGGTTACTAATTTTAACTTTACTGTTCGATTACTTCGTGTGAGCTAAGATCACATAAGTTTATCAGTTACTTTTGTGCAAATTTCAATAATATTTTAAGCATTAGAGTGTCAAAGGTTAACTATTTTGATTAATTATCAGGATTAGATATTTGTGTAAGATTTAATTTCCAGTGAAACTAATAATTGTATAATTTTCAGAGTGTAGTATTTTCTTGTCTAGACTAAGGTTTCGTTTCGATTTAATATTCTAATTCAAGTTACTTAATAATTTTGATGAATATCTTTTCTTGTCCAGTCTAAGGTTTTATTCAATTCAATATATCGTGTGATTTATTTTTGGTGTAAATTCTTTCAAAATATTGCATTTTTTAATGGAATATATTTATTTCTGTTAAGTGCGTATTATTTCGTTCTTTAGTATTTCTTCCAAAACTCTCGCTTATCTATGTTTAAGAATCGTAGTAAGAGGTTGTTTTGAATAGTACTAAATAATATTTACCCAGAGTACTTAAGAGACCTTTGGATATTCAGTGTTTTTAAATATTGCTGGCTGAGAGTTATATGATTTTCTCAGAACTTGGGTATTATTCAAGTGTAACAGATTTATGTAAAAACAAGCATGTGAGTTTGGAACTTGGGAGGTTGTGTAACTTGATAGCCATAATATATATATATATATATATATATATATATATATATATATATATATATATATATATATATATATATATATATATATATATATATATATATATATATATATATATATATATATATATATATGACATTCAACCTTGCACCACCTTCCCTTCTCGTACATCTCATAACCTTACTCTTACCCACATTAACTCTCAACTTCCTTCTCTCACACACCCTTCCAAATTCTGTCACTAGTCGGTCAAGCTTCTCTTCTCTTCTCTTGAATGTCATGTTGAATGGAGAGTTACCTGAGGAGGTGGATCAGTTTAAGTACTTGGGGTCTATTGTTGCAGCAAATGGTGGAGTGGAAGCAGATGTACATCAGAGAGTGAATGAAGGTTGCAAAGTGTTGGGGGCAGTTAAGGGAGTAGTAAAAAATAGAGGGTTGGGCATGAATGTAAAGAGAGTTCTATATGAAAAAGTGATTGTACCAACTGTGATGTATGGATCGGAGTTGTGGGGAATGAAAGTGATGGAGAGACAGAAATTGAATGTGTTTGAGATGAAGTGTCTAAGGAGTATGGCTTGTGTATCTCGAGTAGATAGGGTTAGGAACGAAGTGATGAGGGAGAGAACGGGTGTAAGAAATGAGTTAGCGGCTAGAGTGGATATGAATGTGTTGAGGTGGTTTGGCCATGTTGAGAGAATGGAAAATGGTTGTCTGCTAAAGAAGGTGATGAATGCAAGAGTTGATGGGAGAAGTACAAGAGGAAGGCCAAGGTTTGGGTGGATGGATGGTGTGAAGAAAGCTCTGGGTGATAGGAGGATAGATGTGAGAGAGGCAAGAGAGCGTGCTAGAAATAGGAATGAATGGCGAGCGATTGTGACGCAGTTCCAGTAGGCCCTGCTGCTTCCTCCGGTGCCTTAGATCAGTGGTTCTCAAACTTTTCAGCCCGCGACCCCCCAAACGATATTGCTAGAGGCATGTGACCCTCGCCTTTCCCCGAAGTGCTTCTGACACACAAACACACACACACACACACACACACACACACACACAGTACATGCCTATGCCCCGAATCATAAGAACATAATAACAACAAACATGATAAGATAAATGCAAAAAATATACGCATTATAGAGTTAACTAATTTATTACTTGTAGAAAAAATCACAATCTTTAAAGACATAATAGGCAAAGCAATACAGTCTATTTAAATTTATAGAATTAATGTTAAATCCGTACAGGCACTCACACTTTGCTAACTGCTTCAAGAGAAAAAAATAAGTATGAAATAAGAATTATACCTTTGTTGAAGAAAGCTACTGCAGATAGCATAAATTATGTCAGTGTTTGTAAACTTTAGCACAATAAAGAAAAAATTACTGGTATCTTTATACCAAAATTTAGATATTCAGGCTAGGCTTAAAATGATTAACAAAATAATTATAGCATTTGACTTGGGTGCTGATATTACAAATTTGCTGAAACCTAAAATCAGCTAATGATCTATAATTCTCATATGAGACAGTATACCCACACAAACATCCAGTAGACTCAAAGCTATTTCATACCCTTTTGGTTTCAAAATCAATATTTTGGAAAATTTTGGAAATTATGTCTGAGATAATATTTTTTTTTTCTTTTTTTTTTTGGCTTTAGAAGAACTGTATGAATTTCTTGTGAAATAATTACTTATTTAGTAACTGTTAAAATAAAAGTACAATATTCATGGAAGTTTAATGACAATGATCAATATTTAGGCCCAACTATGGGGCTCCACTAGCAGTGATTAGTTAATTATATCCCTATTCCACAGTGAAAACAGTATTTACACAGGCCTAAGTTTATCATGAATAACTAACATCAATTAGTGAGATACATGGGCCTGCTTTTTTGAGCACAGTAACTCCATCCTGGGTTTGATACCAGAGATGGCAACTCGGAGATCATCCTCCACCCTGAGTCTTGATCGGTATTTGTTTTTTATATAAGTCAGTGCCGAAAAAGTCTTTTCACATAAATAGGTTGATCCAAAAGGAAGTAATACATCCATTGCTGCCATGGATAATCGTGGATATTCCCTTGCAATTGAAATCCAGAACTCATCCAGTGTGGTTGAGCCAAACGATTCCTGTAAAGTCCGATCACTGGAGAGCTCCAGCAGCTCATCCTCCATGTCGGATGATAAGTGATCCCCTGTAGCAGTGATTGGTTGCCGTATCCAGTCATATTGTTGTGGGGTTGTCTCTTTTGGGAAGTATTTCTTGAAGTGGTCCACAAGACCTTGTAGGTGAGTCGTGATCATTACCTTCACGTTATCGATGCTTAATTCATTCTCCGCCATAAATTCTTCCACCTCAGGAAACATTTCAACACTGCCCCCATCAACTCGCACAGCCCATCGTTCCAGCTTCCTTGTAAATGCATCAATTTTGTCAGAAAGAATCAAGATGTTCGTGTTTGGGCCTTGTAGTGATAAATTCAGCAGATTAAGTCTTTCGAATATACAAGACAAATATGCTAGACTTGCTAACCAGTCAGGGTCAGTCAGATAGTCAGCAAGTTGGGACTCAGATTTGATCAGGAACAGGCGCACCTCATCTCGTAGTTCGTACAAGCGGCTGAGAACTTTGCCTCGGGACAGCCACCTGACTTCTGTGTGGAACAACAGTGCTTCATGCTCCGAGCCCATCTCATTGCAGAGTGTGGAGAACAGCCTGGCATTTATGGGACGTGTTTTGATGTAATTTACTATTTTAATCGCAGTTTGAAGAACACTGCTTAACTCTGGATTGAGTGCTTTGCTAGCAAGAGCTTCCCTGTGAATAATACAATGTGTAAAATTTATGTGAGGTGCCACTTGTAAAACTTTTGCTTTAAGTCCTTTCCTCTTACCCAACATTGCCCCAGCACCGTCTGTGCACACACCAACACACTGGTCCCAAGACAAGCCCTCCTTTTGTATTTTGGTGTCTAGCTTTGTGAAAATGTCACTACCTGTACAGGTCCCCTCTAGTACAGTGCAAAAAAGCATGTCTTCTTGAAGTTTTCCACCAAAACTGTATCTAATGAATGCAAGTAATTGTGCAGAATTTTATATGTCTGTCGACTCATCTAGCTGCAAAGCATACTTCTTTCCCTTAACCCTCTCAATCAGCTGACACTTAATGTCATTTGAAATGTCATTAATTCGTCGAGTAATGGTGTCGTTAGACAGCGGGACTGTTTCCAGCTCACGGGCCATCTTATTACCATGCATAATCCGACTCATAGTCACTGCACCAGGTTTCATGAGGGTTTCCCCAATGGTATGTGGCTGCTTGGACTGTGCAATTAGGTATGCTACCTCAAATGATGCCATCTGAGCTTTGGCAGAGGTGGTGGTTTTCTGAGCTAGCACTTGTTTTTGACCCTGCAACTCTCCCTCCTTTCGACGAAAAATTCTATTGGTTTATCAGCATGAGAAGGATGCTTGCTTTGCAAGTGCCTTTTCATTTTCACAGGCTTTAAGCTTTCATTTGCAAGTACTTCTGAGCACATAAGACATTGGGGGTACTGCATCTTATCAATGGTAAAACTAGTGAATCCGAATTTTATAAAATCTGCTTGATATTTCCGAAGTTTGGGTTTGGATGATTGGTCATACTGGGAGGTCTTACC
>NC_090751.1:72092812-72097812 GCF_036898095.1 Palaemon carinicauda
TCTAATGTTGTTACTGTTCTTAAAATATTTTATTTTTCCTTGCTTCCTTTCCTCACTGTGTTATTTCCCTGTTGGGGTCCCTTGGCTTATAGCATCCTACTTTTCCAACTAGGTTTGTAGCTTAGCAAGTAATAATAATAATAATAATAATAATAATAATAATAATAATAATAATAATAATAATAATAATAATAATAATAATAATAACTAAGTCATCTGGTCGCCATTTGACTTCCATATTATCCCTCCTACAATAGCCTGGGAACATTACCCGAGCAGGTCTGAAGGTCTTTTATTAGTTACTGAATATCTGGACTCGCTAAGAAATTTTCCGATTTTTTATTTTCAATGTAGATTGTAAGTTGTGGTGGGATGCAAAATCAAAAGGCACACTCTTGGATCTAAATTACTGAGAAAAGGTCTCATCACAAATTTTCCCCTTACTTTATCTATAGGCTACTATGTAGGCTTTTCAACGGAACAATATTTAAACTAAATATTATCCTTACCCATATATATTCTAAGATTAATAGCATACAAGAACTCCCAAAATGCCACACTGACATAATAACACCAAATTGAAAATATATAGAGATATACACACCATCCCCCAAATACTAAAGTGCAACAACTGGCACGACAATTTGTCACAGATCCGTGAGCTGACAAGAACAAACCAGTCAATTCCCCATTCGTGGTTCGGTTCAGGTCAACATTATCCAAGTATAGGTAATGTATATATCTCTCTCTAAAATTTAATATTGCTTTATTCATTCTTACTCTTGAAGTATATATACAGGTGGTATCCGTGTTAGGCGTTATATTATTGCAATCCATGTTTACCAACGATTATGTAAGCGGATAAGCAATTTGGTGGAGTAACAAGAACTTTGGGTGTGGAAGAAATACCTACCTAAATTAAGAAGAAGTCACTGGCAGCAGGGGGATGGATTGGGTTTAAGGCGATAGACAAGCTGTCTCTTTGGCTTCTACTCTCCATGCCTTGCGGATGATCTTACTGTAATTAGTATATACCAGCAGGTGTCACTTGCCTTTGTTAGATAGGCATTGAGCATCACAAGGAACTAGCTATCTTTTGATGAATCTAGGCAATCAATACTCGATGCATTTAGTCAGTCTATGGCAAGGCAAAATGACAGAATGGCCTTCAGTTCCAGGAGCAGCGGGGTGCTAAGAATCTCCCGGTTTATAAATACGAAAGAAAAATTTTAAATTGGTAATTGGCTTGTTAGAACCATAAATTATATTGGGAGGTTACATCAAGTGGAGAATGAATTTATGGAATATAGTTTGGACATTTTGCCAGTAAGTGAAGCATGATATAAGGAGTTAGTAGTGAATATATATATATATATATATATATATATATATATATATATATATATATATATATATATATATATATATATATATATATATATATATATATATATATATATATATATATATATATATAGCCTTTTCCAACTCATTTGTCCTATTTCTAATGCTGGGTTTTCTATCTTCCTGTTCATTTGTTTGTCGTTCCTCTTCTCTCGGGAGCTCTCCTCTTGCATGCTATCATGGGAAACTACTTCTTTCATAAATAGATCTTCTAGGTTTATCATTCCTCTAGTTTTCTGTCTTCTTTTACAGCCACTTTACTTGACATACTCCTAGTCATCACACAACTAGGAAACAGATACGAGTAATCCTCCTTGAGTTCATTCGTAGGAATATACTTCAGTGGTTTCTCCGTTACAATGGGACAAGGCACAAATGGCATTCCACCAACTTCATTTCCCAGTAGGACTTCTACTCCTTCGACAGCCAATGAATCCTTTACTGCAAAATCAAAATGACCTGTCACCAACTCACATGACAGTTTCAAACAGCAAATAGGGGTAACTTCCTCACCTACTATTCCCTTCAAAATGACAGAATTTCATGTGAGAGACTGTTCCATCATCGGGTGTTAGCCTTCAGTTGGGCTTAAGGACGCTTTCTTGATGTAATATTTAGGCTTTCCAGCCATTTGACAAACGTGTCATGCACGACAAAACTGGCTCACATCCTTATGCATGCCAGGGCAGAAAAAAGGGTTTCATAATCTTCTCCCTCATCTCCCATATTTCCTTGTGTCTCGTCTCACGTACTACGGTGATCACCTTTCTTCTCAATAGCGCGGTAATCAATGTCTAATGGTATATCCTCCATCGACATTCCCAGGGATATTGGCAGGTTTATGCTTTCTCATGAGCAATCCATCCTTAAGATAATAACAGATAGGAGACTGCTGTGCCTCCGTCTCATGCACCACACAGTACAATAAATCTGTTAACGTTGCATCCTTCCATTGCAATCCTATCAGCCTTTTCCTATTCACATGTCCTACTTCTAATGCTGATTTTCTATGTCTTCCAAATCCATTGCTTCTTTGTTTTCCTGTTCATTTGTGTGTCGTTCCTCTTCTCTAGGGGTCTCTCATGAGTCTCCTCTTGTGACCCATCATGGGAATCCTCTTCTTCTAAGAATAAATCATCCAAGTTCATTGTTCCTTCACCTTCTCTGTCTTTTTCTGCAGCTACTTTCTTCGTCATACTCCTAGTCGTCACACAACAAGGAAACAGATACGGGTAGTCCTTCTCAAGTTCAGTCGTAGGAATATACTTCAATGGTGTCTCAGTTATAATTGGATAAGGCACAAACAGTGTTCCACCAACCAGCAGGACTTCACTCCTTCGACAGCCAATGAATCCTTTCCCGCAAAATCAAAATTACCTGTCACCAACTCATATGACAGTTTCAATCGGCAAATAGGGGTAACTTCCTCTCCTCCTATTCCCTTCGAAATGACCAGATCTCCTGTGAGAGACTGTTCCACCAACGGGTGTACACCTCCTGTTACTACTCTATGATTACATCCCATGTTGCGCAATATCCTGACTGGGATATGCTCGCTCCTAATCAAAGCGGCCAACACACCTTCATAAATATACAGTTTAAAAGGAATCCACGCTCTTTGGCGTTGTACTATTCGTCATGTAAACCTTAATTGGTTTATTTTCCTTGTCGACCTTTCCTGTTTGATTCTTCCTCTTCGTATTCTGTGGAAATGAATTACCCTTAACCACTTGGGCGACTGCTTTCGGTTGGTTCGACCAACATTCCTTACTGATATGGCCTTTTTTGCCACACTTTATATCAGACGATATTAATCTTTTACCCATCTTTTAAAATGGTTGAAACTTCATACCTGAGGAGGGTTTATAACTGATATTTTAATCTTCACTCAGTGATAGCAGCTCTATCAAGTTTCTTTACCTCTCTCTCTCTCAAATATGTTAAAATATGTTCAGGAATACCTCATAAATATTGTTCTAGCACTATCAGTTCTTCTAAATCACTCGTTTCTCTCACTTTGGCAGCCTCTATCCATCTCTTACCTGATAAGCGTAATCCTGGAAAGTCCTGCCGCAAACTTAAGAAACTTTCTTTATAATATTCAGAGGTCATCTGATACACTTGCATCACACTAGTCTTAACTTCTTGATACTCTTACCTCTGGTCCTGAGACAAGGAAAGATACGTCTTGCATCCTTTTCCAATAAGGACACTGCAATAACACAGACCATTTATCTTCTGGCCATTCCATCGCCAACGCGACCGTATCAAAATGATTGAAGATCTCGTTGGGAACTTCTGTGAATTTCGGGATCAACTTCTGTGATCTCGTCACATTAAACACGGGATCGTGCATAGTAGGGGTCACATTTGTCTCAGTTGACAACCTTGCATGAGCATTCAACAATTCCCTTTTAACGATCTTGGGTATGAAAATTCGACAGTTATGTATAATGTACATCTAGAAAATACAGGATTTTTCACACTTTTTACAAAGTGTTTCTTCAGCTGAAGAATAAAAAAAGTTTTACAATGTTTCAAAGGTAAACTAAAAACATATGACAACAAGAGCAATCAGAGATTTCTGACCTCCGCTAAAGGTTAATGGAGTCGCCCAAGTTTTAAGATCTATCTGTATTGGAAATTTCGTCGAAATCCGTAAATTTCTTTTGATGCTATCTTTAAAATGGCGAAAAATTCAAATCCAGATCCAGATCATCTCCCAAATTTTATGGGGGCAGCCATGACCTAAAGAATACATGTGGTGAAAATCTCGTTAAAATCTGTTGTGTAGTTTTCACATTATTTTGGAAATTGCCAAAAAATTCAAATCCGGATCAAGAATCCGGATCCAGATAATCTCCAAAATTCTATGAGATTGTCCATGACCTAAGTTCTATCTGTGGTGAAAATTTCGTCAAAATCCATAAAGTAGTTTTGACGTAATCCTGTCTACAGATATGCAGACAAATAAATAGATAAATTGATAGACTAGAATCCGGAACTGTATCTGGATCATCTCCAAACGTTTTTGGGGTCGTCCATGACCTAAGATTTGTCTATGAGGATATTTTTGCCGAACTCTGTCTTGTAGTTTTGATGTTATCTTTAAAATGCCGAAAAATGCAAATCGTAATCTAGAATCCATATCTGGATCCGGATCATCTCTAAAATTTAATGGGGTCGTCTATGACCTAAGAGGTATCGATGTTGAAAATTTCGTCTTAATCCGTCGTGCAGTTTTGACGTAATCCTATCCACAGACACATAGACAAAGGAATAAATAAACTTGAATCCAGATCAGAATTCGGATCAGCTCCAAATTTTAATGGGGTCGTCCAAGTCCTAAGGTCTACCTACAGTGAAAATTTTATCAAATCTGTCAAGTATTTTGACGGAATCATGTCGACAGACACAGACAAATAAATGAATGGACTCGATCATAATACCTCCTTGGCAGAGGTAATCACAAGATAAAAGTAATTAAAATAAAGTAGTGGTTGAAGTTGAAACATCAGACTAAAAGGAAATGGCAGTTTTCTAATGAGTGAAAAGTTTCTATGTTGAAATAGCTAGTGGCAGGATACCTGGATATT
>NC_090751.1:72102812-72105312 GCF_036898095.1 Palaemon carinicauda
ATATCACTTCTGAATAAAATGGTACTGACACACCATTTTATGAATCAGAATTCTGCGAATGTTTTGAAAGGAAAAATGTCTCCAAATATTATTCAATATGGAAGTAAATTTCGTGCGTGTTAGATGATCGACAATGACAGTTGACGTGTTTTACTGCTAATTTCATTTTTCTTTCTGAAATTAATCGCGATAATATGTTTGATTTGCTGCACTACGCATTGGCGTCACGTTCATGATACGTTGCCCTGGATACCTCATTTGACAACAAATATTAATTAATTTTGGGAGAACAATGATATCCTTGTTCTACTCAACTCAGGGAACAAATGGGTAAAATCAGTGCTCTCCCGGGAGAAGTAAGCAGGGCAGACTCCGGGGTTCTCCATAACCCCTTCCCTAGCCCTAAGTCCCATAGTCTTTCCTTATTATTTTCAGGTTTTCATCAACAATGATTTCCACATCTACTTTTTTTGTCAGATTAAACACCTGTGCAAAGGTGAGAGAATATTGTGACTATCCTCATGCGTCATTTACTTTATGTGCGCATCAATATCGCTACCGTAGATGCAGTGGTAATAGCAGGAGTAACTTTAGCTACAAGTCACAGTAGTATAATTTGTATTATTGTTATAAATATCATCACTACCATTATAGTTATTACTATTGATATTATGAAAAAAAAAACAAAAAAAAAAACATTGACCCTAGAGGCCAATAACAACAATATATATATATATATATATATATATATATATATATATATATATATATATATATATATATATATATATATATATATATATATATATATATATATATATATACATGTGTGTGTGTCCTTGTTAATAGTTAAGCAAAATATAAAACTAGGAAAAGATTGTGACAAAGAAATCATTTGCGAATAAACGTAGAATATTAACACACACACACACACACACACACACACACACACACACACACACACATATATATATATATATATATATATATATATATATATATATATATATATATATATATATATATATATATACATGTGTGTGTGTCCTTGTTAGCAGAACACAACAGGATTTGCAATGCTTGCTTACAAAAATGCATGAAATATCACAAGAGGTTAAGTTGAAGATAATTAGAAAAAGACAGAGATGATGAGAACGTAGTATGCAATGGAAGATGAAATATCATTGGAAGGAGAAGGAATTAATGAGGTAGAATCATTTAAGTATTTAGGAACTATGATCTTCAATACAGGGTGTTTAGAATTAGACTTTAGTGAAAGATTGAAAAAAGCAGATCAGACAATGGCTAGGTTAAGGAAAATTTGGAAATCAAATCGCCTGAAATTACATATAAAAATCAGACTATATATCAGTTTAGTAAGATCAGTGTTACTATATGGACATGAGTCTTGGTATTACAATGAAAAAGTCTCCAAATAGATTTAGTAGATTTGAGAACAAAGCCTCAGAAGGACATTATGAGTTAAATGACAGTACAGGATTAGGAATGAAACTATAAGAGAGATTAATCGAGTGCCATGTGTTGATGAGATCATGATGAGGGGTAGATGGCGATGGTTTGAGCATGCTCTTCGCACTCCCCAAGAGAGATAAGTTCACCAAACGTTCAGCTGGGCTCCACAAGGCACTAGAAGTGTTGTTAAGACCCAGACCTACATAGGTGAGGACTATGAAGCGTGAAGTAGATGTTGAATGGGTAAGTATTGAATTAAAAACTTAAGATGGAGACGACTGGTGAAATCTAACCTTTGCGTCAATCGGCGTAGAAGGAAATAACGATGATGATGATGATAATATATATATATATATATATATATATATATATATATATATATATATATATATATATATATATATATATATATATATATATATATATATATGTGTGTGTGTGTGTGTGTGTGTGCGTGTGTGTGTGTGTATGTATATATATGCAAAAACAGCACGATAATTCACAATATCAAAGGAATGGTGCATGGTGGTTTTTCATGAGAACAGTATCGTCAGAAAGGACGGTCTTAATTCTCAAAAGTCAGGAAGCTAAATACGGGGAACTATAACAGTGACACCTCAGCATATTGTGCATGTACGAAAGGAGTAAAAGGCACGGGAGAATCCTGGGGGCTTATAACGAAAGTTCCCTATAGAATCAGAGCAAATGGAAAAAAAAAAAAAAAAAAAAAAAAAAAAAAAAAAAAAAAAAAAAAAAAAAAAAAAAAAAAAAATTCTCGTAATGGTCAACACCATAAGCGCATGCTGTGAAAACGTGGAAAAAATATTAAGAGGTTTTGCTACACTAGTAGAACCCATGTTTTTTTTTTTTTTTCTTTTTTTACCGTTGTAACCGTTACATAAATAATCAAAGTTTTTGTTTAAGCTTTTGCAATATATTGTTGGTTTTACTCCATATTCACATGCTAAGAATTCAGTTTATTTTATATAAAAACACAAAATAAGGACAGACAGGGTGGGGTACTTTC
>NC_090751.1:72115312-72155312 GCF_036898095.1 Palaemon carinicauda
GACAAATGAACGATTTAGGCAAGGAAACCAGGTTTGGAGAGATAGGAACGCTATAGTGTAATGAGGTAGGCCAGGTAGTTGTATCCGTGAAGAGAAGTGTTATAGGTGTGGGAAGGTAGGACACAAAAAGAATGAGTGTAGACGGGCATTAGGAGTGTGTTTCGGGTGTGGTCATGCAGGGTATCGTATTAGTGAGTTTAAGAAAGAGAATGTGGTTAGTGTTATCGGTGTGGCATGACTGGGCATGTAGCGAGTGAATGTAGTAGTAATCATACAAATATGATTTAAGGTAATTGTGGTAAGGATGGGCATTATGCGGCGATGTGCAAGGAGCAGTGTGCTAAGTGTACTAAATGTGGTGAAGATGGGCATATAGCTAGGGTTTGTAGGAAGAAGGGATTAAGTCAGCCAGGATGTTCAGGAAACTATGTAGTCAGAGGGTTCAACTGGGTGAGTCCTCCTGTGTGTGGGGAGTGAATGTGATACATATTCGTGAAAGTTTATTTCATGAGGATGTGATGGAGGAAAGAGCGTAAGATTGTATGAGTGTGAAATAGACTTTTAATGGCATAGAGTTGGTTGGTTTGATTGATACTGGTTGTGGTGTAATTTAATGTTTAGGAATGCATATGATAAGGTAAGGGATGGTTGTGAATTTAAAGGATGCAAGGGTGAAATGAAAGGCATTGGTAATTTGAGTATGCCTGTGCTAGGCAAGATGTGTGAAAATGTTATGATTGGGGGCTGATGATGGAGTATTATGATTTTTACGTTGTTGAGGGAACGAATGAGAAATATGATGTATGGCTTGGGTATAATTTTCTGAAAAAAAATGTGGTATGAAGATTAAGGGTATTATATGCGGGGGAACTTTATTTAAAGGATGACGGTCGATTAAGTACGAAGGTGGGGAAGGGGGTGTCCTTGGTAGCAAAGGAAAGTTATCGGTAAGAAAGGTGAGGTTATAAGTGTATAAGTTGCTTGACCGAGTAGTCTGGGAATTTTCAATAGTGACAAGGATGAATATGTTGTGGAAGGTATGGAGGCATGTAATTTAGTGATAATGAGTGCGTATATATATGATGGTGTTATGAATATGCGGCAGCCTCAGGTGTTTGTAAGTTTGTTGCCGAGTGTTAGGAGGAAGAAAGTACGAGGTATACGCGGGGGCAATTGCATGGGATGTACAGTATGTATACATTGGTCAACGTAGAGGATGAAAGATATGTTAAAGCGAAATAGGTAATAATTGGTAAGGTAAAGAGTGATGACGATTGGGATTATGATATGTTGAAAGAAAGTATTAAATTAGATGAGAGTATAGGTGAGGTCGTAAGGGAACGATTGTGTAAGATGTTATGAGATAAGCAGAGAGTTTTGAGTCTTGGTGACGAGGATTGTGGGTGGTCAAAGCTACCAGAATTTAAAATAGTTCTCAGTGATGATACCCCCATATATCAGCGTCCCAGTCATTTTTCTCTGCCTATTGCCAGAGAGATAGAGGAGCAATGTCAGGAATTGGAGCATATGGGGGTAATAGAAAGGAGTGATAGTGCCTGAAATAGCCCTATTGTCCCCATACAAAAGCCTGATGGAAGTTTACGTATATGTATTGATTATAGGAAGGGGAAGGAAGTGACTGTTAAAGAACGTTTTCCTATGAATGTGTTGTCTGATTGTGTTTGTACGATGCATGAAATGAAAGTTTTTACTAAATTAGATTTAGTTCAGGGTTATTACTAGATAGCTCTGGCAGAGGGGAGCAGGCCCAATACTGCATTATCAAGCACCAATTATCATTTCCAATTTAAAAGGTTGAGTTTTGGTCTTGCGAATGCGCCTGCTGCCTTCCAGATGGCGATGAATGTTGTTTTAGCTGGGTTCGATCGACAAAAGGGGACTGTGTTTATAGATGACATTTTTATTGCAAGTGAGACTGTTGAGGAACACATGCAGTTGCTTGAGACAGTGTTGACATAATTAGTAGAAGTTGCTATGAAATTTAAGCTTGATAAGTGTACGTGGTTGGCCAGGGAGGTGGAATTTCTTGGGCAAGAGGTGAGTGAATCAGGTATCAGGAAGAGTGATAAGTTTTAGAATAAGGTATGAGAATTTTCACGTCCCCAGACTGTGTGTGAGTTGCAAAGTTTTCTTGGTTTGGTTGAGTTTGGTCGTAAGTTTGTTAGAGATTGCTCGGGTATAAGGAAGCCACTGAATGAATGGACAGGTAAGAGGAATAGCACGAAGTTAAAATGGGATGATCAGATGATAGAAGCATTTGAAAGGTTGAAAGACGTCGCTTTGGCATTTCCAGACTATAGCGAGAATGCGAATATGCAAGAGTTGTATACGGATGCGAGTAGGGTTAGCATGGGTGGTTGTTTAGTTTAAATGTAAGGAGTAAAGGGAGAAGAGCAGTTTAGAGTAATAGCGTATATTTGTAAAGCGTTTAATAAAGCTGAAGGAAAGTATTTGACGATTGACAAGGAGTTGGCTGCAATAACATTTTGTGTGAAAGCATTGAAATATTTTTGTATGGTGTAAAATTTATTGTGTGTAGTGACCATCAGCCCCTAGTGTATATAATTAGGAGAGTGTGTGAATGCAAGGGTTGCTAGGACAATAGAGGATTTGAATGAATTCGATTTCAAGTTAGAACATGTGCCAGAAAGTAAAAATATGATAGTAGATGCGATGTCGAGTTTGCATGGTAGGATGGAAGATAAGGATAGTAATCATAATTCTGAAAGGTTGCCTGAAAGTTCAGTTGAAGAGCGAGGTTTTGAAGGGGAAGATATGGTATATAAATGTGTCTTAAGGGGGTTAAGTAAGTTAATACAGAAGGGGTTAGATAGGGAAATACCAGGTAGCATAAATGAGCTTAAAAGAAGGGTGATGAATGGAGTATCGAAAGAAATGGTATATAAGGAAGAGAATAGTGTACCTGAAGGGGAATTATCATCAAAGATATTAATAGTGATAAGTATATTATACGAAGTAACTGTGTATTTGTATTTTGGATGGAATAAACTAATGGAATATAGGGCATATAAGGATAATGATATGGAAAGTATTTTGAGGATTCAATGTAATGAGAAATGTTGCAAATTGTTGAGTGAGAACGATGATGGTGCAAGTAACTTTAATCAAAGATATAGGGGTATCTAAGACAGCAAATATGAATATGAACATACTGGTGAAGTGAGTGACAGAATTGAAAGGAGAGTAAATGTATGTATGCATGGTGTAAAAGGAAGAATGATGATATTTGTGAATATGAATGAGAATGGATACTGTAGATTAATTGATACGGGTGTGGAAGTGTTATTAGTAATTGCTTCAGTTGAGGAAATTGAGAGGTACAATTGGAAAGTGAAAAGACAATGTACGAAAGTGAGGTCAGAGAAGTTTACTTGTTTGGGAAGAAGTGAGGTTGAAGGTGAAACTAGGAAGTATGGAAATTGAACATAATTTAATTGTAATGGGGGAGAAGGAAGTACCTAATTGTTTTTTATAGAAATTAATTTTTTGAGGTTGCACGATTCGTCAGTTGATGTTCGTGAGGGTTTGCTTTTGAAGAATGGCTGAAAAATTAGGAGCAGTTGAGGAAAATAGCATATTTATGGCTAATTTGTTGGCATGATTAATATTACGAAGAGGGAAGATGATTTATTGACTAAAGAAGAGGTGGAAGAAATGCAAGAAATTTGGAAATTAATAGGTCACGTGAATATATTTTGAACGGTAGTAGGGTAGAAGAATGGCCGCCAGACATGGAAGTTATAAGAAAGTTATTAAAAGATTTATTCTGTGCAAGAATGTTGTGTATTTTTTACATAAAGGAATGGATGAAGAGATATATGTTCCTGTATTTCTGATGCATGCACCTGTAAGCATGTGTATACTAGTGCATGCCAGGTATGGGCATATGGGGAAGAATAAATTGTGGGAGTGCATGGGAGAGAGATTGTTTACACCTAGAATGAGTCAAATTTGTAGGGATGTAGAGACTACATGTGAGGATTTTCAGAAGGGGAAGTATCAAAGCATGCATGTAAGTCCCCTTTTTTGAGGTTATGTATAAAAGAACCATTTGAGATATTTATGATTGATGGTGATTCATTGCCTGTGACTACGAGGGGACACGTGGGAATGATTATTATGGTAGATCACATGAGTAACTTTACGTACACAGTACCTATTAAGAATAAAAGGAGCGACATTGCAGTAAGAAGGGTAAGTCAAATGATGTTGTCGATGTGTGTGTGTAGGCCTGCAAAAATATTGAGTGATAGTGGACCAGAGTTTGTTGGATGGGAGTTTGAGCAGATGTTAAGAGAATATGGCATTGAACATGTGTATTCGACTCCTTATATGCCAAGTGCTAAAAGGAGTACAAATATGTCTCCGTGTAAGTTTGTTTTGAATTTTGAAAAGATAGTAAGACCGAGGCTGAGTGTGTCCGAGAAGGATAAAGATTTTTGGAGGAAAGCGAATGAGAGGTTTGTAAGCTATGAAGTGGGAGAGAAAGTGTTAAAATAAGTACTTGAAAAGGGAAGAATGAATGTCAATAAGGTTTGTGATAAGTTTAAAAGTCAATATGAGGTGTTAGATGTTGGTTCTACTGGGTTGAGTTATGTTTTGGGTAAAGTATTGTGGATGGTAGTGTAGAAAAACTTTAGGGCACCCTGCAACCAGTTGCAAAAATGGAAGGAAGTACCAGGATATATTCAGGAGAATGATATAAATAAATGGCTGAAAAGGAATAAGTATGAACCCAGTGTCAGTCGAGTATGGAAGGAAAACGAAGTCTTTGGACAATTTTAGTGGGGATAAAACATAGTAAAAGATTTGTGGGTATTAGTGGGAATCAGAATAGGCAGGACAAGTGTGTAAATGTACAGGTGGGTATGGAAGATAAATGTGTTAATACAGATGAAACGTGACTGAGTATGAATGATATCTATAATGAGTGTTTGGTTTTGCAGTTAGATGATGTGAAAGAAAGGATGGCGAACGCGAGAATGAGAGACAGGAGAATGATAAATCGTATGAATTGTTCTTTTGTCAAAGTAGAAAATGGTTTTGATGAAATAGATGAATTGTTGGCGGTAATAAGTTGGATTTTAGAGTCAGATGATAGTGAGGTAGATTCAATAGTGCATGGTATGTTAGATGATAGGAGTGTAGATGGAAATCGGAATAGGTCAATGAATGATAGCGATATGGAAGAAGTGAATGAGAGAATATATGAAGGCTCAGTTACTTGAAGCAAAGGTCATGTTCCTGACTGCGATTGGGCAATGAAAAAAATTAGGTAAGTGTTATGTGAAGGGTCTGGCACAGTAGGATGGTGGGGAAATATGGGGGATTAATTTTTGTTTTATTTTTGCTTTTTGTTTTGCCAAATCCCGAGAGAGAGAGAGAGAGAGAGAGAGAGAGAGAGAGAGAGAGAGAGAGAGAGAGAGAGAGAGAGAGAGAGAGAGAGAGTATTTGTGTGTGTGTCAACGAACGAGAGGTAGTTAGTGTAATGGTTGTTTGTTTCGAGAAAGACTGTTGGAATAATTGAGGTTGTTTCTTTACTATTTAGATAGCTTAGGACAGTGATGAATATCTGAGCGAATGATTATCTTGATTTCATTGCAGACAGAGGCAGTGTGTTAGTGAATGCTGGATTCATTCTATGTTACTATACCAGCTTAGAAGTATTTATTTTTCATAAAAGCAAGTACAATTTTGTTTATATTTGCTAGGAGTGATTTTGAATAATAGAAAATTTATTACTTATCTTTAATTATAGTGCGATGGTTTAATTAGCTAGGAGTGTTTATGATAATGATGATGACGATGACAACGATTAAGTCGAGTTGACTGGAACTGTGTATAGTTCAGTTTGCCACTGATTGGTAGCTGTGCCGAGAAACTGTTCTGTTTGTGTGTGGAGGACAGTTCCCGCATCAATAAATATACATTTATAAATCTATTTCGGTTGTGGTGGTTCTCCGGGTTTATGTAAATGTGGCTTTTTTAATTATTTTTTATGTTGGATTTTCTGTGTTGTCTGTTATGGCTTTAGTATAAACATTTTTTAGTAAGCGTTATTAGAATACTATTGAACTACTGAATATTTTAAATTTGGTTGGGTTTGGTCTTAAGTGTTTTAATTTTATGGAATATAGTTCGTAAGGTTATTATTTTTGTTACTGTCTCTTCTGTTCAATGGTCCAGTTAACGTAAAGTAAGGAGGAAGTTTGTGCTGTGGAACAATTTGTCTTGTTAGGGTGAGGGGTTTGTTGTTGTAACATCACACTACAGTCTCTACTTTACAATCAAAACAAAACTAGGTGGTTATTTTACTTTTAAAATAAACTATTCTTAAATCAACCTCTTACTTCGATTCTTAGTCAGGGGATATGAGCAAAGCTCTGAAATAATCATTGGTGATCGAAATAAGACACACTTTACAGAAATAAATATATTCTATAAAAATAACAATTCAACAGTAATACCAAAACTAAATCACTCGAAATTTAAATCTGAACTAGACTTTAGACTAAGACAGAAAAAAGATACTTCAAAAAAGTTATACAATCACTTGTTTCACTAGAAATTAATTTATGAAAACAACTAATTTTGACAATAAATGAAAAAGTTAACACTACAACACTAACGAAAATAAATCAAATTTACACATACATATACTTAACTGTTACTCTTATGTCCTTAGGCTCACACAAGGTTACCGAACGGTTAAGCCAAAATAAATACACTTTACTGTTTAACCTAATCTGACAGGGCCAGTCACAAAAACCAATTAATTTTTATAATTTACCTTTACTTACATATACACAACATTTCTTATAACTTGAACCACAGAAATTCCAATGTTTGAACAAAGAATATTCACATTTAAGAGAAAGCACTATGTACAGTACATTAGAGAGGAAACACTATGCACGCTGGAGAAGAGATATGTTGTGGCTGAATAGATGCGAGTGAGATCACTGTCGTACAATGGCTCTTTCTGAGGGTCAGGCTGGATCTCTCTGGCTCCTAGTCATTTCTTGGCTCCTATAAATAAACCTAATTCACTCTAGAAACTTCTAGTAAAGTATTCGCTTAGCATGGGGACATGGCTCTAGCGGCGTCAAGATTGCCAACTTAGCATTTTAAAGTAGGGCAATATCATTGCTCGACGAGGCATCGCTCTCAGCTAACTCTGCCCACCTCCTCTCGTAACATTGAGAAAAAAATATAAGTTCTTGTCAAGAACCTTCGTACATCTTCCAACCACATGAAAACATGATGCAATCCCTGGAGTTGGCCATACAGCATACCTTTCAACAAGTTACATGAGACTTTGTAACCAAACTACATGAAATAAGAATTTAATTCTTTAAAATGACGTATATTTACTTATGCGGAACTGAATGAAAATATAACTAAAGGAATGATGAAAGTCTTATGTAATTTACATACATTTACTTAGTCATACGTGAGTGGAACCCACCTTGTGAGCTGGCTATAAATCTCTTAAATACACAAACGAAATATGTGAAGTACACAATCTACTCTCATGTAGACCACCTTTGTAAGAATTATATATACATGTATATATATATATATATATATATATATATATATATATATATATATATATATATATATGTATATATATATATATATATATATATATATATATATATATATATATATATATATATATATATATATATATATATATATATATATATATATATATATATATATATATATATATATATATATATATATATACACACACACACACACACACACACACACACACATATATATATATATATATATATATATATATATATATATATATATATATATATATATATATATAAAAGTATGTATGTATGTATATATACATTTTATACATTTATATATATATATATATATATATATATATATATATATATATATATATACATATAAATATGTACATATAGTTTTTCTTATGTATTTATATAGATAAGGCTACCGTTATTCATATAAATGAACTGTATTGGAAGTCAAAAACAAGAATTTACCGGTCACCAGAGATGACCCTTTTTGGCAGGTGTCTAATGATGTTGGATCTCCGCCCAGTAAACACCTGACCTCAGCCCAGGTACCTGGTATGGGATGTCATTGTTCTGTAAACCTCTATATGTATGTTCCTACATTTACTTTCCCTATAAAATGTAAAGAAACCTCTCTCAATAAATCAGTCTTCTGAAGAAGTATCACGAAACTAGTCAGGACTCAATCATATATTTCGTATTTTCATTTTCCTTGTCGTTCTTCTGCATATGAGCATCACGTTTTCCAGAGTTTTTTACGTATATATATACTGTATATATATATATATATATATATATATATATATATATATATATATATATATATATATATATATATATATATATATATATATATATATATATATATATATATGATTATGGCTCCCAGGTCTGAGCACTAAAGATATATTATACTATCATATAATGATGGCTACCCGTTCCGGGCACCAAAAAATATATTATACGGTTATGGCTCCTGGGTCTGGTCACCTCAAGAAAATATTATACTATGGCTCTTGGATCTGGTCACCCCAAGAAAATATTATACTATGGCTCCTGGGTCTGGTCACCTCAAGAAAATATTATACTAGGGCTTGTGACTGGGAACCAAACATATAATATAATATATACTACGACTGGCAAATTAATCATCCTCTCAAATTCCAAACTCACTTGTTTGCTGTTACATTAAAACTGTTACACTTTAAAATATTAATACATGAATAGTGAGACAGTTAAATAACACCCAGACTGTAATATATAAAACACTGAATAACCAAAGGTCTCTTAAGTACACTCTAAATTAAACTACATAATTACTGTTAAGAATTATTTATGGCTTACTACGGTTTTCTAACAACATAAAAAAGGATTCTATTCTAAACAATGGTGATTGGAATAAGACACTCTTTACAAAAATAAATATATGCTATATAAATTACAACACACTGAAAGAATTTACATATTTCAACTAAATCTCTGAAGATATGATGTGATAATGACAATCATGAAACGACAGGATTTTTAATAAATGGATTTTTAGAACTGCCTATTTCCCTGTTCATTTTGATATATATATATATATATATATATATATATATATATATATATATATATATATATATATATATATATATATATATATATATATATATATATATATGTATATATATATATATATATATATATATATATATATATATATATATGTATATATATATATATATATATATATATATATATATATATATATATATATATATATATATATATATATATATATATATATATATAAAAATCGGATTTTGAGCGAAGCGAAAAATCTATTTTTGGGTGAGATGGCCATGTCGTCCTGATGGAAGTTCCTTAAAGTAGCTTCCTAAGGGATATATGTACTACAGTGATATTCCCAGAGAATTTTACCTTAAGGTATCCAGAATTCTAACTTCTGGCACGAATATCCTTAAAATTTCTCCAAAGGATATCGCATAATATCAGCGGACGCATTCTTGACACGCCTCCATAGCAATCTGCACCCCAGACAGCGTTTTGGATTTGAGGAGGATGTGGCAAAAGGGAGCTGTCCAAAGGCTCTCCCCGCTCTCGTAATACTATTGGGAATACAACAGTGCCATTCCCACGACGGTGGACATTCCTTGTAGCATGGAGTGTGGTGTTACAGATACAGTACCACGGGAGGGATACTGTGAAGATCTTTTCTTTTAGAAGAGATGGGTGGGTCCATCAGGACGACATGGCCATCTCACCCAAAAATAGATTTTTCGCTACGCTCAAAATCCGTTTTTTGGGCTCAAGCCATGTCGTCGTGATGGAAGCATACCAGAGCATTAGTGTATCTGTGGATTTTTGGGCTCAAGCCATGTCGTCCTGATGGAAGTTCCTAAAGGGTAGCTTCCTTGGGTATATATAACTACAGCGATATTCCCAGAGAATTTACCTTAAAGTACCCAGAATTTTAACTCCTGGATCGAATATCCCTAATAAAAGAACCAGGGATATCGCGAAATATCAGAGGACGTATTCTTGACACACCATATAGCAATCTGCACCCCGAACAGAGTTAACACTTCAAAGGGGTCAATTGGCAAGAAAACAATAAACGAGAAAGAAAGGAGAGCCGCTCGCAAGGTATCTCTCCTCTCCCGTTTCGTAAGCGTGCATTGCGCCGCTCACGGCGCCATCTGTATTCCTTTTTGCGTAGCTCAACAACTCGGTGTTTTTACCCTGTGTTTCTCGCAATTCTTGGATTATTTCAACTTGATAATGCTTTCTCCAACTTCTTCTGCTTCTGATAAGTTGAGTATTATTTCTTTTATGTATAAATGTAAGCTCTTGGTAATTTTAAAATGATTTGATAGTGATATCGTTGTTACAAGAGCTGTTGCCTACCGGAGGCGTCCTGGACGTTGTCGCTTGCTATGTATGAGTTAATTAGTTAGCCAGAGCGACGTTCCCGGCTGTTTCGCTTTAATAATTTTAGCTATTCAGCGTTACATAGGTTTTCTTTATATGATGCTTTTAGTATTTCCGTTTTGGCGAAGGATTTGCCGATTCGGGCCTACGCTAGACCTAGTACTTTCTTGCATGATATTCAGATTTCCGAGTGTTTTAAAATTTTATTGAAGCTTTAGGCAGTTTTATACATTGAAGATTATGTTGATTTTCTTCCAAGATAGTATACGAGTGAGTTTCGGTGATTTAGGTAATTGATTCTCTTCGCGCCTAGGCTAGTTGTCTATGGGGCCATAGTATACTTTCTCACACTCCCCGGTAGCTCTCTTCTCTTCGGAGAATGTGTGCAATCCCTTTCCCTCTGCTTAAGCCTTGGGCTTAACCCTAATGGTTTATCTGAATTGACTTTAGATACAATTATATTAGGGTGTTTCTGTTTTTTCCTGTTTCCAGTAAGTCTGGCTTCAGGAAGGGGGCAGGACATCAGAGTTCTTAGTCTGAGTCTGTTTCTGTCTAGTTTGTGGTTGAGATTCCCTTGCTAGGCTGACAGCAGACATAGGAGGCTTAGCCTCCTTAGTTCACTTTCGAAGGTTTCTGTACGAGATGATTCCTTCTTTTTGTGATCTAGAAGACTAGTCCAGTGTTGTTGTTCTCAGTGTGGAGGATGAGATCCTCTTTTCTGTGAATAACAACGCCTTCCTTGCTTTGGTTCCGAGGGAGTTGGCAAGTATTGCTGGGCTCCCTCCTCGGATCTCCCCTAGGCTAAGATGAGTTTTCTTGGCTGCGGGTGATTCATTATTAGAGCAAGGTTGGCAGGACCCTCTTCCCCCTTTCCCCCTCTTTCCTTAGTGATGGCCTAGCCATTGCATCCCTGTCCGTCATTCTACATCTGAACCTAGCACAGGTTAGGATGTGGGGTTGACTCAGTCCCTTGCCACCCGGCAGTGCGTGCCGGCCAGCAAGTGTCTTCTGCTTTGAGTGCTGCCCGGACCTCCCTTGGTCTCTCATCCATGTTTGTCTGTAGAGCCAGATGGCATTGGTCAGGAAGCCTGAAGTTATATTCTCCCCTTCCTTATGTGCACTCTTTCGGGTTGCCGGGCTATGAGGCAGTACAGTCTCTTATCCCGGCATCCATTCTGTTTTTCTTTTAGTGTTTGTACCCTAGCCCGGAGTTCTCTGGTTCTTTTGCTGCCGGCCGCCATTGGTTGTATACCTTTGCCGGCTGGCTATATATCACACCATTGTTCTGCCGGCCGCTACGATTAGTGGCCGGCAGCCGGGTGCTGTTGTTGTTTAGCTGCTGCCGGCCGGCAATAGAAACACACCGAGGTTCTGCCGGCCGCTACGTTTGGCGGCCGGCAGCCGGGTGCTATCTTGTGTAGTTGCCGGCCGGCACATGCATTTGAACCAGCGTTCTTCCACCTTATAGTTTATAAGTAGTATACTTTGGAACTAGTTAAGGTGTGTGCCGCCGGCCGGCACATTACCTTCTATACTGTAGCCAGTATTTTTCAGTATAGTATATACTGTAGGGAGAAAACTATAGTATAGTATTTGTTACAACACTAAGTTTTTCTAACACTTTTGTGTTGCCTTGCACAGCCCTTTGGTGTAACCTTACAGATTAAGAAAGTGAGTTCTTTCTTGTCTACTATCCAGCATTTTAAAATCACTTATTTGGGTGTGAGCTACACCTGTTTCCTCTGGAAATTATTTATTGGTCGCTCTAGAATAGATTAACCATACGATTTTATTATCTGGAAGGTTGCAGCAATTGACTCTGCGGGAAATACAAGTGTGTGTCTTTCCTTTCTAGTTTAGTTATGCTAAGCTATGTATATCCAGTGATACGTAGTTCACTTGATACTCATGGAATTTTCTTCTCTTTACAGGAGGACCATCCGAAGTGTGGAAACGTTTTCTGCAACGTCCGCAGCAAGAACTTCTGCGGACATGACTTGTGTAGGAGGCACGCAGCATGCGCAGTCTCCAAAGGTGATCTCCGGTATTGGGACCCGCAGATATGTACCGTGTGCACAAACCTGATTACTGAGGCTTTTGATCCCCCTAAGACGGCGGAGTCAAGGGACTCAGCAAGGGAGAAGCTTCGTACCTGGGTAAGGGGCTTTCAGAAGAACACTTATGGGCCCTATCTTCCAAGTGAGAAGATGAGGGCTTACCTTTTCCTCAAGGCGTCAGCTGAGGCAGTGATTCCCCAGCCTCAAGCGGAGATACCGTTGGTTCAGATCCCGATGGATGCTGAAGTCGCGGACGCCCTGCAGGACATCCAATTGGACGACAGGATGTCGAAGGTGTCCAAGCGTTTAGAAGAAGACCTTCTGGCAGAAGACCAGGAAGAAGAGCAGGCTCCAGACAATGAAGAGGAAGAGTTCGACGAGGTGTCGGCTACTCCGGTTCAGGCCCCTAAACCTATTTCCTCAACATCATCCTCTCTCCCAGATGAGCTGGGAAAGACCCTTTCCTCCATCGTTGGAATGATCCAACAGATGCAAAGGGAAAATAATGAGAAGGCTGCTGCAATGAAGCTGGAGATGCGGATACTTGCAGCATCACGTGGGCGCCAGAAGAAGCTCAGCGTGAAAGACCTTCCCTTGTGCTCAGATGCCAACCCTTGGAGGTATGCCGAGCACATGCCTATGACGACGGGAAAAATCGTCATTTCGGAGAAGTTGGGCTCAGTCCCCCTTGAGGAGGTGGAATTCTGGCCCAGCAAGGAGTCGTATCCAGACTGTTATGTCCGTCTAAGGAAGGAACCAGCCTCAAAGGAAGAAACGGAGCCGAAGGAGGTCATAGTTTTGGACCACGCTAAGGCTCAAGCTTTACTGTCAAGCTCGATGAAAGAGAGGGGCTTCACACACTCAAAGGTACCGGCTTTGAGTAAGAAGCACCATTCCTTTGTTTCCTCTCCTTCTAGAGCCTTCCCCTTTATGCAGAAAGGGTTTACGGCTGTGCTGAAAGCAATCGAGGCAGGTAAGCCATGCCCCTCCTTGGAGGATTGTAAACCTCTGTCTTTGGCCCTACCCATGGACCACAAGGACTGGAAGGACGTTCATCTTACCTTCTCAGTCGGAAAGTTGGAGGCTGATATTGCCGGACGTCAGTTCGGTGAGAACCTCCCCAAGCTGTCTGACTTTCTTTTGCGCAGGGAGCTTGAGACAAAAGAAAGACTTGCTGCCTCAATGTCTCATCAAACGACTCTAGAGACAATGGCAAGTGACCCCAAGGTCCATGAAATGTTTATGGTAGTGGCTAAGACACACCTAGCCACAGTGACGAAGGACCTTTATAGCTTCGTCAAAGCTAGGAGGGCTTGTAGGGAGTTCGTGTTCGCCTCGGTTGCGGTGAGGCACGAGCCAAGGAAGCTAATCTCCTCCAGCATTTGGGGCAAAGACCTCTTCCCTAGTGAAGCAGTCAAGGAGGTTGTAGATAAGGCCACAACGGAGAATAGAAACCTTCTCCAGAAATGGGGCCTATCTCTCAAGAGAAAGTCTTCCCCGGATGAGGGTCCCCAACCAAAGAGGAAGACTAAGAAGACTAGGCTACCCTCTCGGCCAGCCAAGCCATTCAGACAGCAGCAGCAGCAACAACTTCCTATGCCTACAGTGCCCCAGATGGTGGCACAAACCCCGACCACGTACCAGTGGGTACCCCAAGCCATGTCGACGTAGTCTCCGGCATTTAACCCAGCGTTCAAAGGGCAGTCAACTACCTTTCAAGCGAAGGCTAGAGGAGCAGCCAGAGGTTCGTCTAGACGCCCCTCAAGGGGGAGGGGATTCAGGGGTGGTCGCGGTCAAGGAGACAAGACCTCAGAGCAACAGCAGCCAAAGTTAGATGATACTGGTAGGAGGGAGACTTCAGAATTTTTGGGATCGGTCGACCTTCGATCCATGGGCCCACAGCCTACTCAAGAATGGACTGGGTTGGAGCTGGTACAGTACTCCAGGCCCGTGCCCTCGATTTTTCCAACACTCAACCCCCGTTCTGGAGGAGTACATTCAAGAACTGTTGGAGAAAAGAGTAATCCGAAGGGTAAAGTCCATCAAATTCCAAGGGAGGCTGTTTTGTGTTCCCAAGAAGGACTCAGAAAAACTCAGAATCATTCTGGACTTGTCGCCACTCAACAAGTTCATTGTGAACTGTAAGTTCAAGATGCTAACACTGCAATACATAAGGACCTTACTGCCCAAGAAGGCATATACCGTCTCCATAGATTTGTCAGACGCCTATTGGGACGTTCCAATCAATCGTCAACTCTCCCCCTACCTAGGGTTCAAGCTACATCGAAGACTCTACGCCTTCAGAGCCATGCCATTCGGGCTAAACATAGCCCCAAGGATCTTCACGAAGCTTGCGAGCGTAGCTCTCAAACAATTACACCTAAAGGGAATCCAGGTGGTACCCTACCTGGACGACTGGCTGGTGTGGGCAGCATCCAAGACAGAATGTTTGCAAGCTTCCCTACAGGTGATCCAGTTCCTAGAGCATCTAGGCTTCAAGATCAACAGAAAAAAGTCTCGACTTTCTCCATCTCAAAAGTTCCAGTGGTTGGGAATCCACTGGGACCTAGTGTCACACCAACTCTCCATCCCGGCGAAGAAGAGGAAGGAGATAGCTGGTTCTGTCAAGAGACTTCTGGATTCCAAAAGGATATCAAGATGCGAACAGGAGAGAGTGCTGGGTTCTCTCCAGTTTGCCTCAGTAACAGACCCGGTGCTAAGAGCACAGCTAAAGGATGCAACCGGAGTTTGGAGAAATTATGCATCAAACGCGCGAAGAGATCTGATAAGACCAGTACCACTTTGTCTACATACGCTTCTCAGGCCTTGGTCCCAAGTCAGGCAACTAAAGAAGTCGGTGCTTCTTCAGCCACCTCCCCCCTCGTTGACTATTCACACAGACGCCTCGAAGGAGGGGTGGGGAGGTCATTCTCATCGGAAGAAGGCCCAAGGAACTTTGTCCAATCTATTCAAGACATTTCACATAAACTTTCTGGAAGCTATGGCAGTACTCCTTACCTTGAAGAAAGTCTCCCCTCGTCGTTCGATCCACATAAGGTTGGTACTGGACAGCGACGTGATTGTGAGATACTTGAATCGACAAGGATCGAGGTCACCACCACTCAACCAGGTAATGTTGGCCATCTTTTGACTGGCGGAAAAGAAGAAGTGGTACCTGTCGGCAGTTCACCTTCAAGGAGTCCGCAATGTGACAGCGGACGCTCTATCCAGGTTCACACCGATAGAGTCGGAATGGTCCCTAGACGCAGGATCATTCTCCTTCATCTTGATTCAAGTCCCAGAACTGCAGATAGATCTCTTTGCGATGAAAGACAACAAGAAGTTATCCCTTTACTTGTCCCCGTACGAGGATCCCTTGGCGGAAGCAGTGGACGCGATGTCCCTCGACTGGAACAGATGGTCCAGGATTTACCTGTTCCCTCCTCACATCCTTCTATTGAGGGTCCTCAACAAACTGAGATCTTTCAAGGGAGTAGCAGCAATAGTGGCTCACAAGTGGCCGAACAGCGTGTGGTTCCCTCTGGCATTGGAACTACGGCTGAAGTGTCTACCGTTACCAGATCCAGTTCTGACCCAGCGAGTTCAGAAGTCGACTGTCTGAGCTTCATCACAGAAAACCCGGAACCTGCAGCTCAAGATTTTCTCTCCCTAGTGGTGAGAAAACGTTTCGGGATTTCGAAAGACAGTATAGACTTCCTAGAGGAATATAAGTGCAAACCTACTAGAAGGCAATATGAGTCATCATGGAGAAAATGGGTGGCCTTTGTCGAGGCGAAGAATCCGCAAAAGATCTCGATGGACTTCTGCTTATCTTTCTTCATCCACCTCCATGGTCAAGGGTTAGCAGACAACACAATATCAACGTGTAAATCTGCTTTGACAAGACCCATTTCATATGCCTTCCAGGTTGACCTCTCTAACGATATTTTTAATAAAATTCCGAAAGCCTGTGCTAGGCTCAGACCATCAGCACCTCTAAAGCCCATTTCATGGTCTTTAGATAAAGTTCTTCATTTCGCTTCGCTGTTGAGCAATGAGGAGTGTGCTTTAAAGGATTTGACCCAAAAACTTATTTTCCTGTTTGCACTCGCGTCAGGGGCCAGGGTTAGTGAAATGGTAGCCCTCTCGAGAGAGGAAGGTCGTGTCCAGTTCTTGGATGGGGGAGAACTGAACCTGTTTCCGGATCCTACGTTTCTCGCCAAGAACGAGTTACCCACCAACAGGTGGAGTCCCTGGAGAATCTGCCCTCTGAAAGAAGATGCATCTTTATGTCCAGTGGAATGCCTAAAGGTCTATCTTTCGTAGAACTTCAGACTTCAGGGGTGGTCAACTATTCAGGGGAGAAACATCAGGCTCAAATTTATCACTGAAACAACTTAGGGCGAAAATCACCTATTTTATTCGCAGAGCGGATCCTGACAGTACACCTGCAGGTCACGATCCGAGGAAAGTTGCCTCATCCTTAAATTTCTTTAATAGTATGGATTTCGAACATCTTCGCTCATACACTGGCTGGAAGTCTTCCAGAGTTTTCTTTCGTCACTATGCGAAGCAAGTGGAGCAACTGAAGAGGTCTGTGGTAGCAGTGGGTAGTGTCGTTAACCCTGCTGTTTAACTCAGCGAGGAACAGTGGATTTAATTGGGACGATTAATTCCGGGGTGAGTGTGTAGTTACGAACTGTTCTACAAACTAAGTGTTAGGGCACTGGGGTGCCCACATTGACTGTTCCATATTCAAAGGTGAACCTAGCATAAGTGCAGACATGTGTGCCAAGTGTTTCCAACGCTAATGTAACTGATTAGTAATACAGACTTTTATGATTTTGATACCTCGGTAATGTTTTTCTTTCAGATAAACAAGTTTTCTGTTTACTATCATGCTTATGCTTATTTATTGTTTATCCTCCTCTTATATATGTATAATTGTTGTTTAACCTGTTTTATTTTATTGTTTGTCAATAAACTAGTTCTTGTGAACCTTGCGTCTCCTTCGCCTGTGTCATTTTACTTGAAATGATTTAGCATTACATTTACTATGTATATTTATCTGGGATAATTCTAATAGATTGTTCCTTTATGCAAGCATTTTTGCATTGGTTTATGCTTTCCCCTAGCGGGAGGACTCCATGCCCTAAGGGGACGGTGGCGGATATGCAAGTTTTCCTCCTACCCGGATATAAACCTTTGTCCAATCCAGTAATGAACGGGGAACTGGTTGATATTTCATATTGACTCAGTGGTTCTTTACAAACTATGCTTTACATGATATAGGGTGAGACCACTATATTGGCTTGTCTGTTATTCATACATAGGTATATGTACTCTTCGAGACTTTTCCAGAGTCTAGTATGACTCTTCCCTGTAGGGGGCAGGAAGCACTAACATGGTCTATGGTTAGTTGAAAAGATGTATGACGGTAACATCTTAGGTCTCTAGGTCTAGTTGGCCGGGAAATACCTTCGAGGAATACGGCACGTTTTGAGAATCCACAGATACAGTAATGCTCTGGTATACTTCCATCAGGACGACATGGCTTGAGCGCAAAAAACGGATTTTGAGCGAAGCGAAAAATCTATTTTTGGGTGAGATGGCCATGTCGTCCTGATGGACCCGCCCTTCCCTCTTCTTCTAAAAAGGGCTGTAGGTCCCCTCCCTACATACAGTATCTGTAGCACCTCGTGTATCGCTACAAGGAATACAGATGGCGCCGTGAGCGGCGCAATGCACACTTACAAAACGGGAGAGGAGAGATACCTTGCGAGCGGCTCTCCTTTCTTTCTCGTTTTTCGTTTTCTTGCCAATTGACCCCTTCGAAGTGTTAACTCTGTTAGGGGTGCAGATTGCTATGTGGCATGTCAAGAATACGTCCTCTGATATTTCGTGATATCCCTGGTTCTTTAATTAGGGATATTCGCTCCAGGAGTTAGAATTCTGGGTACCTTAAGGTAAATTCTCTGGGAATATCGCCGTAGTTATATATACGCAAGGAAGCTACCCTTTAGGAACTTCACTCCGTTTTTTAATCAGTGCCTTAACCTTATAGCAACCTTTTCTATGGTCATGGGGACGACATGAGACAAGGGACGTTACCGATATTCATCACCATCACTAATTATAACCAATGTTAGTGCTTCCTGTCTCCTACAGGGAAGAGTCATTCTAGACAGTAGAAAACGGATCTTGAGGTTATCATACATAGTATGACCAAACATAAGTACACACTTAATATACAAATAGTCTCATAGTTGCATATTTCCTAAAATAACATCAGTGTCTCTTATATCTATTATTTGATGCATACAAATATATGAGGGATACTTACTTTGGTGAGTTGAAGAACTCTGGCATGTATACATACAATTGTCTGGCGAAGGTGGACGAACTACATTCTAATAGATATTTATTACTAATAAATGACTAAAAGATGTTCAGTTAAACAAATGTAGTATGACAATGGGATTATACCTGTAACAAGTACAGAGACTATATTTCCTTCTTGAAGGAAGAAATGATGAGTGCCACTCTCAGACTGAAGAAAATTATAAAACAAATTCTCTTCATAATTCCTGTACTGGTTACTTCTCTCTGCACTGTGTACTTCATACACCGGCACTAGTGCTATCTGTATAATTCCACACCTGGGATTTTGAACAGAGCCAGTGTTATCATGGTAACACTTAATTAAAAGAAGTCACACCTAAGAAGGGTGACCTCTTCTCCCTTTAATTGACAGTCCCTGTCAATTAGCTGTTCATCGTATAATTAGATGGCAGGTTAAATATTCTACCTGGCATCACCACATATTGCTTCAGAACATGGATTTGTCTAGCATATTGTATGTAGAACACTCTGGATGATTCTCATCCGTTACATGTGCGAGGACATGTGAGGTCCCAAACCAAAAACTGTTTACTACAGTAATTAGGGGGCAGGTTTCAATACACTACCTGACGCCACTACGAAGTGTTTCAGTTCATGTATTTGTTTTGCATAGTGTTTGTAAAACACTCTGGATGATTTCCATCCAGTGTATGAACGAAGGCACTCAAAGTCCATATATTAGTGTGCTACTCTTGTTAACACACATTAAGTATGTTATATCTTCAAGTAAAGTCAGTTAAGTTAACTTTAAAATGGTTTATTCTTTAAAAACAACAGTGTTAACATCTCCATCACAGGAGTATAGCTGGTTTGGTCGGATGACCATTCCATATGATATATTGATAAGAACTGGCTAAAATATCGATATCACAGATATCGTATACTCAGTTATCTAAGCATTTAAACACATAATGTAAACTAAACATTAGTATAGGAAGACACCTGCATCCGGTGGCAACACAACTCTTTCTCACGATTCGTATTTGTGTTTATTCTTCATAAAAATGTTACATTGCTGAGATCTGGTATTCGCATCCTGCTATGATCTGACTACAGCACTTCTCACACTAGCTTCTACTTCACAATGACCTATTACGTCATGTGTTTTAAACATGTAATATATGATTATTACATAAGCTCGGCCAGCTATCTCAATTTAAAAAAAAAAAATTAACAACACGTCAAAATATGTTTACTAGGAGTGTGACTGGATATATGTATTATTCTTTGTTTAACTTTAGCCGTAAGCAAATGAGGATGAAAAATAGGCACATTAAAAAAAATAATAACAATAATGCATATTAACAGATATTATCAAAGCAAAGAAAAAATGCATGATAAATAGAGATCACATATATGGTACATTGCTAGCAAATGATTATATGGTACCAAAAAAAAATACTGATATACATATGATTCGGTAACTTTGTTAAAGAATAATTGTTACCTTTGTCATAAATATAGATTATTATAATACGGTAATTAATAAAAATATTTGTTACCTTGGTAAAGATACAATTTTAGTGCACAAACACGAATTCCTGGTATGTACATGTATATATATATATATATATATATATATATATATATATATATATATATATATATATATATATATATATATATATATATATACATATATATATATATATATATATATATATATATATATATATATATATATATATATATATATATATATATATATATGTATATATATTTATATATAGGGCTTATATACTTTATTAGATGCCCATAGATTAATATATATATATATATATATATATATATATATATATATATATATATATATATATATATATATATATATATATATATATATATATAAATATATACATATATATATATATATATATATATATATATATATATATATATATATATATATATATATATATATGTATATATATTTATATATAGGGCTTATATATTTTATTAGATGCCCATAGATTCTGTTTTTTTTTTCTTTTAACATTCTGGCTTATATATTTTATTAGATACCGAAATAAATGATTTATTTTTAAATTTTTTCTTAAAAATGCAAATGTTCTATAGTCTCTTCAATTACATATTACTAGCGTACTAACTGCTTTCCGTACACAACACTTTTCCAAGACAATTTTACTCCTTTGAGCGAATGAAGGGGCCACTTTCATACGGCTTTAAATTGAATTAAATAAGAAGTTTTGTCTGGACATGGCAAAACGTTCTGTTTGAGCTGAAAACTATTGTACTTTAACCTACACCAAACAAAGATGTTAACGGCGATAAACATCATCACCGTCACAACTGTTCCCGCTAGTAGTATGGGGTGAAGAAATTCTTTATAAGTCGGTGACGGGTGGTCCATCTCGGTCAATTTCATCAACCGCTTGGCTACCTGTTTGTTGTCTGGGAGAGGTAAAGATGGAACCGTTGTTGACCCCGTGAAGTTCGCGAAGTAGGCTCGTTCTCTGATGATGGTCTTGATACCTTTCACCATGGAATTAGGGGATGTCCCGATACAACCATCTTCTGCAACGAAGATTTGAGAATAGGACGTGGATCCATCCGGGCATGATACATTGAAGCCCTCCTTGTCGTATCGTATCCACGAGCCGTTGTTCAGTTTGCAATTGAACTCATTATTGTCAAAGGGATAAAGCTTATCCAGACAATTTTCACTTGTATGGGAGAGAGCACCGTCTAGCACTATACCTAACTCGCATGAATCCACTAAGTTTTTATGTAATTCAAAGGAGTCAGCTGTACATATTTTCCTATCCATTGTGTCTGAACAGTGAGTTAATTGATTTAAGTCTTTAATGACCGTATATGTTTCCTTGTCTGGGGTAATCAATACGTGTCCTGTCCAACTGGATATTACTGGATTTGAGTGATTCGTCATGAAAGTCGGAAATGGTGATATCCTGTAAGATTGCCAGGCATCAGAAGAATCAAAGGGAATTGTAATCATAATCCTCTTATTTTCAACGCTTACTGTAATTAGGCTGTAATAAAATTCTAACCTACGTGCGTCTAACAAAGGAATATAGCCTAGTTTCTCCCGTCCGTTCTCCACAATTAACTTTAAGTGTTTTATTGGCAACAAATGGGGTGACAGTACACCTTTAGTCGCTAACGTGATAGCTTCCACATAATCTTTCGATTTCTCAATGAAATGTGCAATTCTGTTATGTATGTGATCTATTTTTGAATCATAATACGTTAACGTTGCCAACAAATCCTGTACTTCCGTAATCTGATTGATATTACTTGAATGTTCATTTACTAAACTCATAATTTGATTGATTGAAGCTAACTGATTCCTTAGTTCTGACATAATCAATTCATCTTCATGAGTCAAGAACTCAATTTTCTTATTTTGATTACTATTCTTAAGACGATTGGAAATTCCTAAACCTAAACTTGCAATAGAACCAAAGATGTTTAGTGCAGCAAAAACAAACGGGTTACGTTTCTCAATATTTTCGTGTCCTACAGTCCACATCAAAAGGTCACAAGCCAAAGATTCTGTCTCGTAAGTCTTATTTTGCAAGTCATCAGATAGCATCTCTGCAACTTTTAGTGTCGATGCAAGCGAACTCTCTGTATTCAAAGGAAATTGTCTTCTATGCAATTCATCTAATGAGACAGCAAACCTTGAAATGGCGCTTTTTAAGCTAGTGACGTCATTCTCTGGGAGAAAAATTGCTTGCATTCGCACTTCAACAACAACGTTACTTGATGTAATAAAAACGTCTTCTTGTCTTTCATCTATAGTGCCATATTTAAAATCTATACTTTTAGTTTTAGAGCTCATCCCACACGAGAAAAATGTCTGAGCGAACAATATCACTCCCAACAACAAAAAATTCATCTTGGAAACCTGTAACGAGAAAAATATATGTAATTACTCCTGTATTAAGAAGAAAACTTTTAATCACACAAATAAAAATCTTTCCCTCACTTGTTTCCCTCTTATTTTAATTTCTTATGTGAGCCAAGGGTACGATTCTCTCATCAGTGGGTTGGGATACATTTTGAACTCTAAACCTATTGGCCGTTAATATTTCCAAAATGTTAAATGGGCCTTCAAACTTAGGTGTTAGTTTATAATTGAGTCCTTTACGTACATTTACCTGTATGTATACATTATCACCCACGATATATGTTTTAGTTGGCTTCGCTATTTTATCATGATTCCTTTTCATTATGATTTGTGATTCTCCTAAATTCTTTTGAAGGATATCAAAACGACTTTTGCTTGCATTTATACATTTTTTTAAAGGATTTGATAGATTAGTTGTAGGCGTTAATACATGGAATGGCGTTCTAACTGGGGTACCATACAATGCTTCGTACGGTGACATTTTAATTGATATATGATATGAATGATTCAGAGTACTCAGTACCGCAGGTATTGCAATATCCCAGTTGGGGTCTGATCCCCCTAGTGTTACTCTTCATATATTTAAAACCTTCCTATTTGCTCTTTCCACTAGCCCATTCGACTCTGGGTGATATATCATGGTATGTATTTTCTTTATGCTAAGTAATTCACACAATGAGGTAAGAAAGTGATTATTAAATTCTCCACCCGAGTCTGAGATTATCATGTGTGGAATTCCATGTTTACAAATGTAACACTCGTAAAACTTCCTAGCGCATTCAATCGCAGTTTTAGTTTTAAGCGCTATTAGTTCTGTATATCGAGTTAAAGCATCTACAATTACTAAGAGGTGCTTATTTCCTCTGTCTGACTCGTAAAATCCTGTGAACAAATCTAAATGTATTCTTTCAAAGGGTTGATTGGGCACGGGATAAGACCCTAGACTGACAGGTGTTTCCGTATGCCCTTTGTTTTCCTGACATGTGCGACAATTAGCTAAGTATTTTTTTATATCTGTAAGCATCGTATGCCAATGAAACAATGATTTGGCTTTCTGTGACATTAATGAGAACCCCGGGTGTCCATGCAATGGATTTGCATGCAACCAATTCAGGACAGGGGAAATAAGCAAGATTGGTACTACTACCTGGTCGTTAGTTACATGTGGTGTATTGCCGGTTTTCCTTTTCACGGTCCTACACAGAATATTGTCTTTGATTATATAATTCTGCTGCTTAAACTTTATATATTCCTTTTCCTTATGATTGCCTTTCAAAGCATTTATAATTTTTTCTAATTTCTGATCTTTTCTTTGCTCAGTCTATAATAATTCAGCACTCAAGCCAAATCTTCTTGTTCAGATATCGTTTTAACAATAGGCATGGATGTTGATATATCTATTAATTCAGCTAAAGGCTCCGTACAAGATGACACGGGGTTGCGTGATAAGGCATCAGCAATGATATTTGCTTTCCCTGGTAAATACCCGATTCTCGCGCCAAAGTCTTGAATGATCAAATGCCACCGAGTTCGTTTGGGGCTGTGGTTAAAGCCTTTAAAGATGTCGGTTAGTGGTTTATGATCAGTAAGAACCTTAACAGGATAACCGTATATTATGAACTTAAAATGCACTAGTGAATTAACAATAGCTAGCCCTTCCTTGTCTGTTACTGCATACAGTACTTACTTTTGGAAGTTCTCAGTTTTCGAGAATAAAAAGCTATCGGGAAAAATTGTTTACCATATTGCTGAAGCAATACCCCACCTACTCCTAAGTCTGAGGCGTCTGTTGCAATGAAGAATTCCTTACCGAAGTCAGGAAATTTTAAGATAGGAGAACTACACAGTTCATCTTTCAAGGTATTAAACGCCTGTTGATGCTGCTCAGACCATATGAAATCTACGCCCTTCTTCGTAAGATCAGTCAAGGGAGTGGCTATTATTGAATAATTGCGTGTAAAACGCCTGTAATATCCACTACAACCCAGAAATTGCTGTATTCCCTTGACATTAGTAGTTATTGGAAAGTTACGGATAGCCGACACCTTATCATGGACTACTTTAAGACCTTGGCTTGACACCATAAAACCCAAATATATCAATTCAGTTTTGAAAAATTCACACTTACTAATCTTTACCCTTAAGTTATGTTGTCTTAGTCTCTGTAGTACTAGTTCTAATTTACGCAGATGTTCTTCTAAGGTGTTGGAAAAGATTACAAGGTCGTCCATATAGGCATGCAATATATCCCCTAGCAAGTCTCCAAACACTTTGTTAATCATTCATGTAAATGTTATGGGAGCACAAGGTAAACCAAAAGGCATCCGTAAAAATTCATAATGTCCCCTGGCTGTGCTGAAGGCTGTGTTTGGGATACTATCTTCTTCTAATGATATCTGGTGAAAGCCTTTAAGTAAGTCCAAACTGGTAAAATATTTATTCTGACCTAACAAAGACAAAATATCGTCAGTACATGGCACTGGGAATTGATCAGGGATCATCTCCTCGTTTAGACGACTGAAGTCTACGCAGATACGCCCTGTTCGATCTTTTTTCGGTACAACTATCAATGGAAAATTATATGAGCTGTTCGATTTCCTAATGACTCCTTCTTCTAGCATTTTACCTACTTCATCATTTATTTCATTCTGGAATTTCATAGGGAGTCTGTATAAGGGTACATAGATAGTTCTCCGCTTGTCCTTTAACCTTATTTGATGCTCGATCACATCTGTTTTTCCTAAGGATCCATCCGTAGTGGAAAAAACATCATGATATTCAGTTAAAAGTCCAAAAATTTTCTGCTGAATTACTTCGTCTTGAATGTTTTTATTGATTTTATTTTTAATAGATTGCAAAAGGGATTCATCCGCAACTGATTGAGCATGATTAATTTCAGCAACGGTAAGAATACGATGTTTATAAACTTCTATATCCAAGATATGTTGATTTTTGTGAATTACTAAAGTGGTATTTAAATGGTTACAGACTTCAATATTACATTGTTGATGTGAGCCTACTGTATAAATAGCTTGTGTGACAGACAATCCGTTAGTTTTCAAAGTGTCGGAAAGGATTAATATTTCAGATCCCGGTAATGTTTTCTTTACTTGCACTATTAAAATCGAAGGTACGTTCGGCTTTATAGATTGCGTGCAAGATGATATTACGGGTGAACAAGAATTCTGTTGGGTTGCATATATTATTTCTTTATTAGTGACACAAGTTATTGGTTCTTCAACGTACGTTACGGTTACATTTGTCGTCTCCTTTTTATCCAAAACTGATTTTTAGGTATTAGAAGACTTATAGAATTTCCCTTTGATATACACGCCGTGCTTGGCAGGGGCTAAGATAATGTTTTGATTGCCCATAGATGGGTATCCTATAATTACAGGTGGATACATATCACTGTTTTGTACAACAACAAATGTATCGGCAAACGTGCGCTTACCGACCTTGAACTGAACATGAGTTACGCCTATTACATTTAATTCATTATTTCCTATACCCGAGACTCTCACTCCGGATTTTTCTATCGGAAAGTTCGAAAACAACAAATGATGTGTCCTCAAATTCATGATATTACGTGGACTACCAGAGTCAAAAAATAACTTAAAGGATTTGTGTTCTAAATTTACAGCATATATTGTTGGTCATAACTCATTTTGGCTTAATATTGTATGAATTCGTTGCAAATCTACGGGAGCATGCACTGATTTACTTAATTCGGCCGTGTGTTTCATAGGAAAATCTATTGCCTCACAATGATCTGATAAAACATTAAATTGATTATTCAATGCTACTGATGTTGACATGAATGACCTTGACCCAACATCACTCTCTTCCCCACTGGAGTTAATTATGTGGTATTTGCTTTGCTCTGCACATTCTGAAAATTAGTCTGACCTTGCGAGGTCTGGTTTGACGACCCAGGCTCAGCGTTATTCAAAGAACTGTTTGTTTGTTTGGGATTCTGAACTACATTGACGTTTGGCTGTTTCTTCTTATTAAAATGAGGAAATTTCTTTTTATTTCCATATGGAACTGACTGTGGAATTGACTGTGTATTTCTGGCTTTTTTGTTGTGTCTTACGCGAGTAGCACTGACTATATGAATGAGTCGAACTATTATGTATCGCACAGAATTTCATTCTGCAGTCCGCGATCATGTGACCTTGACGTTTGCAATTATAACACGTCATTCCCGCAACTTGACTATTATTAACTATATTTACTTGTTGTGGCTTTGTTTCATTCTTTGCAAAAACTTGAGTTAACACAGGATCAAGGTCAGGACACTTAGCCATGTGTTTCTTTATCTGTTTATATATATCCAATTCCGTACTTGCAGGCGTTAACATTTTATCAAAACACCGCAATAAAGCTTCAGGCAACATAAGTGTCATGCAAGTTAAATACATTTATCGTAAAAAACCTTTCACAGAGATGTTATCTCTAGTAACCCAAGTGGAATTACCTAAAATATCTTGATATTCATTAAGCCTATCAGCTATGAGAGCTGCTCACTCAATAACATTAAGCCAAGTCATAGTGGCTTGATTATGTGTATCTCTTAACGTTAATACTACATCCAAGGCTTCTTCACCCCCATAGACTGCGCGTAACCTAACTTTGAAATCATCCCAGGTAACTGCTTCTTGAAATGAAACACCTCTTAAATACGCACTCGCATCTCCCTTGGAAAAATCTATAAAACTTTTAGCTTCTTGTAATTGTACAAAAGGGTCTACGATTTGTTTGGCATTTAAATGGGCATCAACGGATGAAATCCATGACTCCACATTTTGAGGCAAGAACCCATTAACCCGACCCTGAAGAGGAAGGATTGCTGATCTAGCATTTACAAGCGTCACAATCGGGAGGGGGTTAACCTGTCCTGCTGTTGCGTTACTCGGTCCAGGGGCTGGGCTCACAGGGGGCGTCATGTTTACGGTATTTCTTTTCCTATCTCTTCGACCCCTTGCAATTCTATCAAAATATCTACATGAATACAGACGTCCACTGCGTAAACGCATAAGCACTAAATGATAAAGATTATAACAAAATTCCCCAAAACAATGATACTAATACAAAGATATTTCCCGAGAATTTCTGAAAGAAAACGGAACACAAAGATATTTCCCGAGAATTTCTGAAAGAAAACGTAATTAGCACAAAGAGAGAAAAAAAAATTCTAGATGAGAATTCGGAGTTGAACACAGTTTCCTTTAATGAAAGGAAATAGAAGATTAGCAAACAACTCACCCCAGTAGTAATCGACTATCGACTCGTGGTAACTACACCTCACTGCTCAATACTGAAATGAATAAGAAAATGTACTTAGCTTATAGTGTTGTGTGATGTCGTCATTTCCTCTCTCTCTCTTGATGTTTGGGTGAATGTTTTCGGTCCTATTTCCTCTCTCTCTCTTGATGTTTGGGTGAATGTTTTCGGTCCGATTTCCATTGAATATAGTGCTTCCTGGATATGTTTTGTAAGCATTGAACGTCAGTCCTTGGTTTTCTTAGGATGTTGATTGAAGATCCAGTTCATCAGTTTGTATGTATAACATTCATTAAAGGTTTCATTCTTCGATGGACTATGATACTTAGTCAAAATTGTAGATTCATTACTGTTGATTTCTTGAAGATCTTTCTCTGGTTTTTAGAGTTTTATTCACTGGTTCTTGAAGATCTTTCTCTGATTCTTAGAGTTTTATTCGCTGGTTCTTGAAGATCTTTCTCTGATTCTTAGAGTTTTACCGCTTGTTCTTGAAGATCTTTCTCTGATTCTTAGAGTTTTACCGCTGCCACCATTTATTCGTGTGCTACTGTTGTTAACACACATTAAGTATGTCAGTTGGTATGTTACATCTTCAAGTAAAGTCAGTTAAGTTAACTTTAAAATGGTTTATTCTTTAAAAACAACAGTGTTAACGTCTCCATCACAGGAGTATAGCTGGTTTGGTCGGATGACCATTCCATATGATGTATTGATAAGAACTGGCTGAAATATCGATATCACAGATATCGTATACTCAGTTATCTCAGCATTTAAACACATAATGTAAACTAAACATTAGTATAGGAAGACACCTGCATCCGGTGGCGACACAACTCTTTCTCACGATTCGTATTTGTGTTTATTCTTCATAAAAATGTTACATTGCTATGATCTGACTACAGCACTTCTCATACTAGCTTCTACTTCACAATGACCAAACCAAAAACTGTTTACTACAGTAATTAGGGGGCAGGTTTTAATACACTACCTGCCGCCACTACGAAGTGTTTCAGTTCATGCACTTGTTTTGCATAGTGTTTGTAAAACACTCTGGATGATTTCCATCCAGTGTATGAACGAAGGCACTCAAAGTCCATATACTGAAAGAAGTTCAGTGATGAAGCAATCTTTCTCGGATCATGACCTGCGGGAGTACTGTCCGGATCCGCTCTACGAATAAAGTAGGTGAGCTTCGCCCTTAATTGTTTTATGGATAAATTTGATCCAGAAGTTTCTCCTTTAAAGAGCTGTCCTCCCCTGAAGTCTTAAGTTCTACGAAGATAGACCTTTAGACACTCTACAGGACATAGAGAAACATCTTCCTTCAGAGGGCAGATTCTCCAGAGACTCCACCTCTTAGTGGGTAGCTCGTTTTTAGCTAGAAAGGATGGATCAGGAAATAGATTCAGTTCTCCCACTTCCGTGAACTGAATGTGACCCTCATCTCTGGATAGGGCCACTATTTCACTAACTCTAGCCCCAGAGGCGATAGCGAACAGAAAAATAACCTTTTGGGTTAGATCCTTAAGAGAACAATCTTCATTGTTCACAGATGAGGCATAATGTAAGACCGTGTCCAAAGACTAAGAGATGGGCTTTGGTGGTACCGCGGGCTTAAGCCTAGCACATGCCTTAGGAATCTTATTAAAGATTTCATTCGCCAGATCCACTTAAAAAGCATATAGGAGAGGCCTAGTCAAGGCTGACTTGCACGTATTTATCGTATTGGCCGCTAGACCTTGGCTATGAAGGTGGACAAAGAAGGACAGACAGAAGTTTATTGAAATTTCTTTCGGTCCTTTTGCTTTGACAAACACAACCCACTTTTTCCAGGAAGACTCATATTGTCTTCTAGTTGACTTGGCCTTGTATTCTTCTAAGAATTCTATATTGCCTTTTGAGATCCCAAACCTTTTTCTAACCAATAGAGCGAGAAAATCATGAAATGAAGGGTTTGGGTTCTCTGTGATAAAACGAAGGCAGTTAATTTCTGAATCTTCAGAAATATACCTAGGGTCAGAGCTAGGACCAGCCTCATCTAGTCTATCAGTCCCACTAGAGGATCCTCGTATGGGGCTATATAGCGAGGTAGTTTCTTGAAGACGCTCATGATGAAGAGGTCGAATTGCAGTTCCGGGACTTGTTCCCATCTGGGAGGGAATATATCTGCGCCCATGGACCATTCCAATTCTATTAGTTTGTATCGAAATAGAGTATCCACTGTCACATCGTGGATCAGTTGTAAATGAACTGCTGGTAAGTGCCATCCCTTTAAGAGAGGGATGGGTAACTTCACCAAGACTGAATAAGACGTTCGAATGTGACGTCTTATTATCGCTTCGGTGTCCCAGATCAGTCGTAGGGAGCCTGATCTGTGTAGAGGGGGCTTCCCCACCCATGAAAGGACCAGCAGAGTCTTTGGACTTTCGTGCTCTAATTTCTGTTAGAGAAGCGATTAAAGAGGGACCGATCTCAGTCTTTTTTTATCTCTTCAAGCGTTTGATGCGTGTTTTCTCCAAGCTCTTAACGCATCTTTCCGGTGTGCCCTTAGCACCAGGTCTGTCCCTATAGCGAACTGGGGAAAGTTTAGCGCTTTTTCCTGTTGGCGGTTTGGTATTCTGACTGAATACCTGAGTCTCTTGACAGACCTCACGAGCTCCTTTTATATTTCCAAAGGAGAGGAGAGTTGATGTGACTGAAGGCTTCGATGGTTTTTTAAACATCGAAACCCCTGAGCAGGAGGAAGTCGAGACTTCTAGAAGCCTATCTTGCATCCGTGATGTCCCAGGAACCGGGTCATCTCTTTGAATGCACATTGACCGGACACTTCGGGTACTGCCCATTCCAGCCTCTTGATCAGGTATATTAATACCTGAACTATTTCTAGACTTGACTTTGATGTGACTAAGTTCGTCAATCCTTTGAAGATACTTAGGACTGTGAATCCGACACGTATCTCTCCTAGGATGAATTTTACTCTCTGTAACATGAATTCTAGATAGGAGGAAGGGGGATGGTTGACTGGAAGATTCCGAAGGACGCCTTTCAGGTCTGACAAGACTACGAACACCCCTAATTGGAACAAGGTCCATATGTTCAGAAGGATTAACATTCAGAACTTGCAGTTTTTTATGAACTTGTTGAGTGGCGACAAGTTCAGAATGACTCACTGATATCTTCAGTCCTTCTCGTGAACAGAAAACAGCCTTCCCTGGAACTCGATGAGCTATAGTTTTCTTACCACCTGTATGCTCTATAGCTCTCAGGTATACTTCTCCAGGAGGGTTTTGAACTGTAGGAGAAGGTAAGGAAATGATGGTAGGGACATTTCTGTTTCCCATCAATGGCTCATCTTGAATAGGCTTTGGACCGAAGGATCGAAGGTCCTGCGATCCTGAGGGAAAGTTCCTCCTAGCCGAAGCGTCTTTATGCTTCGAGTAGTCAGTAGGCTTAGACTTTTGACCATCTGCCTGTAGCACATTGGTCACTGGAATAGTGGGATGTTGTTGAGCAGCCCAAATATTTCCAGCATTTTCGATCTTCTTTTTAGGTTGGGGACCCACAACCACAGAAGATTTTCTCTTTGAAGGAATGCCCCATTTTTGGAGAAGACTTGGGTTCTCCATGGTGGCGTTCTTAATTACTCCCTTAATGACCTTGTGTGGGAAAAGGTCTTTTCCCCAGATGTTGGAAGATATTAGCTTCCTTGTTTCGTGTTTCACTGTTGCGTCAGCGAACACAAACTCTCTACATGCTCTCCTGGCCTTCATAAAGGTGTAAAGGTCCTTCACCAAGATAGCCATATGCATTTTGGCTATGACCAAGAGCATGTCTGGGGTACTTTCGTAGGTTAAACACAACTCTATGTAGTTTTGTAGAGAAAGGGATGTCGCAAGTCTCTCCTTTGACTCATGTTCATTACACAAGAGCAACTCAGACAATTTAGGGAGACATACCTTGAATTGTCGACTTGCGATGTCCTTGTCTAATTTTCCTACTGAAAATGTCAAATGGACTTCCTTCCAATCCTTTTCCTGTCCGGGAAAAGCTGGTGATAAAGGCTTGCACTCATCGAGTGTGGGACATGGCTTACCCGCCTCTACTGCTTTGGCAACAGAAGTAAATGCCTTCCCCATAAAGGGGAATGAGAGTGAAGTAGGAGCAAGAAGGAAGGGTGTTTGTTATTCAGTGAGAATACCTTCGACTCTGAATAACCCGCCTTTCTCAGACTACCTGAAAGGATAGTCTGTGCCTTATCGTGGTCGAGAATCAAGACCTCCTTTGGTTCTGCTCCTTTACTTGACTTTGGTTCGTACTTCAGTCGAACCCAACAATTAGGGAAAGCATCAAAGCTTGGCCAAAATTGAATTTTGTCCAAAGGAACAGCATCTATTTTCTCTGAGATGTACAGATTGCCATTTGAAATCAGCATCTGCTCTGCAAACCTCCAGGGATTGGATATGGAGCATGTGGGTAGGTCTTGATTCAAGGGTCGTTTGACTGACCCCTGGGAAGCGACAAGAGAAGCTTTACGAGGCTCTATCTTGCATTTTACTTCCTGCTTTTCGTTTTGTTTACGAAAGCTCTCTATTAGATTCTTCAGCTGGATACATAATTGTACCACATTATCCAATAGAGGGGTAGAAGACGAAGATGTCGACATCGATGGCTCTATAGCCGGCATAGGCGGAGGAAATTCCGACACAACATTTTCTTACCCTTAATCCCAAAGGTTTTCTGGCCGTCAGGGGATGTAGTTGGCTCCTGAGGCACTACTGTTTCCTCACTTGCTTCCGGAAATAGTAGCTTACGCATCCTATCATTAGGTAGGAAAGGTCCCGGAGAGATCTTTTGAAAGCCTCTCACCCAGTTGCGTAATTCATATTGAGCTGTATCCCTAATCTCCGTAGACTTGGGATTTTCAAAACCTTCGGACATTATTTCAAACCTGTGGGTTCCAATAATGTAGGGATCCGGAAATAATATTGCAGGGGGCATGAAACCTGCAAGTATTATGACCGTAAAAATACTTACTCTTGGCCTTGCAGAGGACTGCAGCACAAGGTATCTGGTGTTCCTCCTGTAAAGAAAGGAAAACCAAATGAGTATAGAATGGATTATCTCCTTGACAATCAACATACAAATGTCCTTTACAATAGAGTAGCTTAGGATAGTAAGCTATAAAGGGATAGTAGGAGATACATACTTGTGTACCCCTGTGAGCAAATGCTGTTGCCTCCCCTCAGTATTAACTACATGGAGATTTCTCTATAGAGTAACTCCAAGTAGAAGGACTCTTACCTCTAGGGTAGAGAAGTATCAAATCACTGTCCCAAAATAATGTTAATACTGTGGGGTCAGGATGACTGATTCTCGATCAGAATATTGAAGAAAACTATTCATTCAATATATGAACGGTACCAGCAGAATGCTCATACAAAGGTACCCAAGGTATGTCAGAAAATACTACTGTATCATGGTACTGTAGTTTTCTAATTGCAGTAAGTCTATATTGCAATTTACTGGCTACTGTACATCATGTACTGTAGTCTAGTCATTATGCTGCCGTCATAGTAGCATATGACAGTATGGTCCATCTAGCATGAAGCCAGCTGGACTAGGAAAATAAAGACATATATTCGTATATCCCACTCAGCCTATTTGCTGTAGTCTTCCTACTATATTAAAATATAGTTTCCTGATCAGGAAGACTCAAGGAAAAAGGCTCCACCCTTTAAGGGTTAGGAGTGTATTAATCCTGCCTTGAAGTGTTTGATATTGTAGGGTAATCCTAATACTGATTTCTAATCAGGATATTGAAGAAATCATATTCATTCAATATAGGATTGGGCTCAGCAAATGCCTGTGTTGGATATCCAAAATATATTGGAAATAACTACTAGCATAAACTACATAGTCATTTTCTATCTGCAGTATATTCTATAATGCAGATATACTGGCTACCTGTATAAAATATACAGTAGTTCAGCCGGCATGTAGCCGGCATAGCTAGGTCTTGCCGGCATACCCGGCATGCTAGCTAGAGAGAGAGAGATAGCATGGAAAAAAGGCAACTCCTTACTGTGAATGTATACAGTAATTAAGGATGAAAAAGTCTAATTTGACTGCCTTTTTCCAGAAAGAAGGTTCTAATAGAAGGGGAGAATGTACCATTCAGGCTTCCATGCAGCTACAGTACTATTGCCGACAAGGCACCGCCGATGCACTGCCGGCTGGCAAGTCCAGCAGTACCAGTACAGTCGGCGTGCTGCCAACTGAGTCAGCACTATCTGTGACGGCCTGGCCGGCAGTACCCCGGCAACAGGACATGTAGCAGCAGTCCAAGGGAGGACTGAAGAACCTTGGGAACAGAAGGGACTTCCCTCTCACGGCCATCGTGGTCGCCGGCAGCCATCTTAGTAGCTGGCTAGGCCGGCAATTGCCGACAGATGATGTGGTTGGCGGCAGTATGCTCTGCCGTCAGCCAAAGACATGGCTCGAGAGGGAGTCTGGCTGGCTCCAGCAACCTACCAGCAAGGAAGGTTGCAAGATGCCAGCCTAAAGAAAGACAATGACTCAGCCATCAAAAGAGGACAGCGGGGTAGGAACAGGGTCCTGTAACGAGTGTGAAAGGAACTGGCAAAAATTGTCAATCCTACCACCTGTAAAAGAAACTCTGTTTCGGTATTGGCAGAATCCCAGGGAACAGGAGAGACTCAGTTCTCCAACCCAGAGATTGCCGACACAATTAAGGGGATGGCGGCACAGCCGCCTCCTCTCAACAAAGAAGAAACAGAGTTCCAGTGCCACGTATCCTAGGCTAAAGAAAATTACTCTTCAGCCCAGAGTACTGTGGCATAGGACTAGTCTTTTAGTCACAAGGAGAAGATGGTATCCTACCATAACTTCAAGTGCGGCTAATGAGGGCTAACCTCCATTGCCGGCCCCTTAGCCGGCAGGGGAATGATCGTATCCTACAACCCATTCGCCCTGCTGGCAGGTCCCCGACATAAGACTAAATACTCTGAGATTCTGACTAAATCCCAAAACCCGATGATATACCACAACCAACGGTTAAGGGAAGAGGCAGGACAAACCCTAAGTTAGCCATGTCTGAATAAAATTCAAGGCACGGCTATTAGGGTTGTAGCCTGAGGCTATACTCAGAGGGAAAGAGATTACCCTTAAGTCTCCGATGAGACGTGTAATGTTTCATAACTTTATAGGAGGTATCAATCTCCACTGAATGAAAACAAAACACGAGGGTAACCGGGGAAAGTCTGAACGTATAGTAAAACGTCTAGGTAAGGTTACCTAGGCTATACGAGATCTCGGTTACCTAAATCCCCAAAACTCTAACTATACGATCGACAGAGAAAAGGGAAACAAGCATTATGCACATTATCAAAACTTTACAAGAGTAATTGCCTAAACAGCTAAATAATTAAAATGATTAAATAAAGCTATTAAAAACAGGAAGTCGTTCTGCTATCTAAATAACACATGTATAACGAACGACGGCACCATGGCGCCTCCAGTAACTGGCTTAGCTCTTAAACACAATAAAATACTCTAATTTCATTGTGAAACAGGAGCTAGAATACACTCATAGTAAAGACCTGATACTCAACTTTCCATAGGAGGAAGATGATGGAGAAAGCATAATAATAATCCTGTAAAACGATCGAAAAGTTAGATCACCAAGAAATATCACCGAGCAAGATCGCTACAAAAAAGGGAATGTCCGCCGTTATATATATATATATATATATATATACATATATATATATATATATAGGCCTATATATGTGTGTATATATATATATATATATATATGTATATATATATATATATATATATGTATATATATATTTATACATACATATATATGTATATACATATATATATATATAATATATATATATATATATATATATATATATATATATGATTATGTCTCCCAGGTCTGGGCACTAAATATATATAATACTATTATATGATGATGACTCCCCGGTCTAGGCACCAAAATAATATATTATTCGATTATGGCTCTCGGGTCTGGGCACTAAATATATATAATACTATTATATGATGAAGACTCCCCGGTCTAGGCACCAAAAAAATATATTATTTGATTATGGCTCCCGGGTCTGGTCACCCCCAAAAAAATATTATACTATGGCTCCTGATTGGGAACCAAGCATATAATATAATGTATACTATGACTGGCAAGTTAATCAACTTCTCGAATCCTAAACTCACTTGCTTGCTTTGACATTAAAACTGTTGCATTTTGAAATATTAATGCACGAACTCTGAGACAGTTAAATAACTCCTAGATAGCAATCTATAAAACACTGAATATCCAAAGGTCTTTTAGGTCACACTCAAAATTAAACTGGATAAATCATGTTAAGAATTATTTATGACTTACTACGTCTTTTTAACAAGATACAAGCGGATTCTATTCAAACAATGGTGACTGGAATAATACACTTTTTACAAAAATAAATATATAATATATAAATTACAGCACATTGAAAGAATCTACATAAATCAACCAAATCACACGAAATATTGATTCTGAACAAAACTTAGAATGAGGCAAAAATGTTACGATCTGAAAATTGTATATTAACATGACTTGAATTATTATAGCGGAATAAACCTTAGACTAAGAAAAGAAATAACACTTATGAAAATTATACAATCACTTGTTTCACTTGAAATTAAATCTGAATACAATACTAAAGTTTGATACTTAATAAAAAATAGATAACCAGATCTCAATACCTAACCTTCCTACGGGGCCAGTTACAAAAAGTTTACACAATCCCAACACTTACCCTAAAACAATCAGTTCAAAATCACCGTTCTGTCTTACATATCCTTTCAACACACAATTTTCTTTGGGGAACAGTCACTTAGCAGATGACACACTATAGGTACTGGACACTTTTAAAACAATAATCTGAGCTGCGTGCGAGAGAGGGGAAAGTTGTCTGTCTTAAGGCTGCAATTCTCTATCTCTATCTGACTATTTAACACTGGGGGTTGCCTTATATATAAAACCTAGCTTCTTCCAGAAATTCCCAACGAACTGCGAAGCGTGGGATCTGGTAATAAGTGTCAGAGTTACCAAGTATCGCTCTCCCAAACATATAATCATGCCACACCAGACGGCTCTCTCAGTCAGCTAGCTCCACCCACCCTTTGCCCCCAAAATAAAAAAAAAAGATAACATCCTATCACTAGTGTTTTCGCGAAAATTCCAAGCACATGTTAATGGCGCATTCTCTCACAAACATGACGCAATACCTCATAAAAATATAAATGAACATAACATAAGCCCTTGTTCTTATTGTGTATCATCACATACACTCTCAAACAGTTTACATAAGACTTCGTAATAAAAATACTTGAAGTAAAAAGTTAATTCTTAAAATTAACGTAAATTTACATATACTACCTTGAATAAAGAATATAATTAAATTAACGACAAAAGTCTTATGTAACTTAAGAACTCACCTTAAGAGCTAGCTAACCTTTCTTCAATGCACAAATAGAATATATATAAACAAATTAAGAATATACTATTGTATTTACTCTACACTAGACCAGTTTCGTAAGATAGTTCCCCCCCAAAAAAAAAGATTATTTATTCTAGACCTGCAGCCCAAGATAAATAACTGCAACCACGTTACTTTTACCTGGTATATGCTTTACATTATTAAAACACGGTTGTAAACATACTGACCATCTAGTTAACCTTTGATTATTATTTTTCATCTTACTCAGAGAAGTTAAAGAATTATACTGTAATCTCTTCATTTTGTGGTCGATTCACATAGACCTCGAACTTGTTTATCGCTGTGAGTAGTACTAGTAGTTCCTTTTCAACTGTCGAGTAGACTCGCTGATGCCGCTTCACCTTAGACGACATAAAACACAAAGGATGAAAAATTCCTTCCTTATCTTCTTGCAATAAGACAGCTCCAATCCTATTATCCAATGCATCCACTTGAATAAGGAATCTATCGTTGAAATCCAGTGCTTGAAGTATTGGTTTCGAAGTTAATATGGTCTTCCTTAGGAATTTTAATTTTACCTGATATCTCGATAACATACGTCTGGTCACTGTTCTCCTTCAAGATCCGGAATGATTCTGGGAACTCGTTGGCGAGAGGGAATCTCCTTTTCGATGAATAAACCAATACCTGATGTCCTACCGCAACCTGTCTCTACATGATCTTCATACCAAATCTTTTCTTCTTTCGTCTTTGACTCGTTGTCTTCATGCCTTCTTGGGAAAATTTCCCTGATTCCTTTCCTCAAATCCTTGACATTTCCTTTGTCCGTTTCCTCTCGGTCTTTCCCTTTTTCTGCCAACGTTTTCTGTTCGTACTCTTCATACCAAACCTTTTCTTCGTCCATCCTCGCCTTGTTTTCACGTCTTCCAGGGAAAATTTCCTCAACTCGCTAATCCTTTTCCTCAAATCCTTGACATTTTTTCTGTTTCTTTCCTCTCAGTCCTCCCTTTTTTCTGTTAACATTGCATCCTTCTGTTGCAGTCCTATCAGCCTTTTCTTACTCACTTGTACTACTTCTAACGCTGGATTTTCTATTTTTTCCAGGTCCTTTTCTTCTTTGTCCTTTGTCTGTTCATCTGTCGTTCCTCTTCACTTGGGCCTACTCTTGAGTACTCTTCTTGCGCACCATCAAGGGAATCATCGTCATTGGAAAACAAATCCTCCATATTCATTGCTCCTTGGATTTCTTTTTCTTCTTTGTTCTTCTTCGGAAAACAAATCCTCCAAGTTCATTGTTCCTTGATTTCTTTTTCTTTTTTGCCTTCTTGTCCACTCATCTGTCATTCCTCTTGGCTCAGGTTTATTCGGGAGTACTCCTCTTGCGTACCATCAAGGGAATCCTTTTCTTCAGAAAACAAATCCTCTAAGTTCATAGCTCCTTTGATTTCTTTTTCTTCTTTGCCCTCTTGTCCGCTCGTTCTGTCATTTCTCTTCACTCTGGCCTATTCAAGAGTTCTCTTCTTGCGTACCATCAAGGGGATCCTCTTCTTCTGAAAACAAATCCTCCAAGGTCATCACTCCTTTGATTTCTTTTTCTTCTTCAGCAACCACATTCTTCGTTATACTCCTAGTCGTCACATAACTAGGAAACAGAGATGGATAGTCCTTCTTGAGTTCAGTCGTAGGACTATACATCAATGGTTTCTCCGTTACCATGGAACAAGGCCTGAGCGGCGCTCTACCAAACTCATTACCCAGCAGGACATCTACTCCTTCGATAGCCAATGAATCCTCTACCACAAAGTCAATATGACCAGTCACCAGCTCTCATGACAGTTTAAAGCTGCAAATATGGGTGACCTCCTCACCTCCTATTCCTTACAAAATAGCTGAGTCCCCAGTGAGAGACTGTTTCACCAACGGGTGTACTCCTTGTACCACCACACTATGGTTAAAACCTTCGCCCTGCAATATCCTGACCAGGGTTTGCTCACTACAGTCTATTGCTGCTAACATACCTTCATGAATATATGGTTTAAAGACATCCATGCTGTTTGGGTTCGTCTTGTTTGTCGTGTAAACGTTAGCTGGTTTATTTGCCTCTCCACCCTTTCCTGATTGCCTCTCCGTCTTCGTATTCTGGGAAGTCGAATTATCCTTAATCACTTGGGCGACTGCTTTTGGTTGGTTTGACCAACATTCCTTACTGATATGGCCTCTCTCGCCACACTGAAAACAGACAATATCAACCTTCTGCACGTCTTTCATGATACTTGAAGGAGGACGATT
>NC_090751.1:72162812-72175312 GCF_036898095.1 Palaemon carinicauda
GAGGGAAATGGAAGCAAGACAAGAAGATGAATGAGAAGAAGGCCGAGAAATTGCAAGACATGCAAGGTTGATGGAAGCAAGGGAAATTGCAAGACAAGAAGAAAAAGAGAGAAGATAGGAAGAAAAAGAGAGAAGAGATGGAAGAAGCAAGGTATGCGCTGGAGTTTGCCCAGACCGAGGTGGCCCCTGCTCAGCACAATCCAGTGTTTAATATGTCAGAACCCCATAAGTCAATTCAGAGGTTCAGAGAAGAGTCTCCAGATGAGTTCTTCGATCATTTGGAAACGGTTGCGCCGATGGTGGAACGGTCAGAAAATAAATGGTCTCTATCAGTGCAGGGTGTACTCTTTGGGAAAGGCCGCAGTGCTTATTTATCCTTATTTCAGGACCAGAGAAAAGAGTATCAAGAAGTAAAGAGAAGTGTGCTGCAGCTGTACCAGATGATCCCTGAATATTATGATGAAAATATCCGAAGTTTGTGGAAGGATGAAGAAACGACTTTCCTAGATAATGCTTGTTTTAAGAGATTGAGAGAGGCTGCTAATGTAAAGGAGAAGGAGGATTTGGAAGAATTGACAATACTAGAACGGTATCTATGAGGAATTCCTGAACATATTCGAACGTACTTGAGAGAGAGAGAGGTGAAGAAACTTGATAAAGCCGCTCCGCTAAGTGAAAACTATAATATTATCAGTCGTAAACCCTCGTGGGGCATGATGTTTCGACCATCGTTCCGACCAAGTACCAAGTATTCGCTGAACCATGAAAACTAGTTCATTAATAACTACAGGAACAAGTTCAACAGTTAAAATGGAAGTAGCACTGGTACCGTCCCTAAGCAGAATGCGATAGTACCACAACAACAAACATCGAATCGTCCTCCTACAAGTATAGTGAAAGACGTGCAGAAGGTTGATATTGTCTGGTTAAGTGTGGCAAGAAAGACCATATCAGTAAAGAATGTCGGTCAAACCAACCGAAAGTAGCTGCCCAAGTGATTAGGGATAATTCAACTTCAAAGGATACGAAGATGAAGAAGCAATCGGGAAAGGACTGAGAAGAAAATAAACCAGCTAATGAATACACGACGAACAGGACAAACTAAAAAACCATGGATGCCTTTAAACCATATATTCATGAAGGTATGTTCGCAGCAATAAAAAGGAGTGAGAGAACCCTGGTCAGGATATTGAACGATACAGGTTGTAACCACAGTGTAGTGGTACAAGGAGTACACCCGTTGGTGGAACAGTCTCTCACAGGGAACTCAATAAATAGGAGGTGAGGTCACCCCTATTGGCCGTTTGAAACTGTCATGTGACTTAGTGACAGGTAATTTTGACTTTGTGGTAAAGGACTCAATGATTGTCAAAGGAGTAGACGTCCTGCTGGGTAATTAACTTGGTGGAGCGCCATTCCCATTGTAGAGGAGAAACATTTGAAGTATAGTCCTACAACTGAACTCGAGGAGGACTACCCATCTCTGTTTCCTAGTTGTATTATGACTAGGAGTATGAAGAAGAAAACGGCTGCTGAAGAAGAAAAAGAAATCGAAGGAGCAATGAACTTAGAAGATTTGTTTTCCGAAAAAGAGGATTCACTTGATAGTATGCAAAAGGAGAATTCTCAAGTAAGCCTGAGCAAAGAGGAACGACAGACAAGTGGGCAAGAGAACAAAGAAAAAATAGACCTGGAAGAAATTAATTAGGAGGATTTGTTTTCTGAAGAAGAGGATTCCCTTTATGATACGCAAGAATAGAAATTAAGAGTAAGCCAGAGCGAAGAGGAAAGACAGACAAGTGGACAAGAGGACAAAAAAAATGGATCTAGAATAAAGGCATTTGGAGGATTTCTTTTCCGAAGAAGAGGATTCCCTTGATGATACACTAGAAGAGAACTCAATAGTAGGCCCGAGCGAAGAGGAACAATAGGCAAGCGGACAAGAGGACAAAGAAGAAAAAGAAATCGAAGGAGCAATGAACTTGGAGGATTTGTTTTCCGAAGAAGAGGATTCCCTTGATGATATGCAAGAAGAGAACTCAAGAGTAGGCTCAAGCGAAGAGGAATGACAGACGAGCGGAAAAGAGGACAAAAAAGAAAAAGAAATCGAAGAAGCAATGAACTTGCAGGATTTGTTTTCTGAAAAAGAGGATTCCCTTGATGGTATGCAAGAAGATAAATCAAGTGTAAGCCCGAGCGAAAAGGAGCGACAGACAAGCAGAGAAGTAGACAAAGAAGAAATAGACTTAGAAGAAATAGAAAATTCAACGTTAGAAGTAGGACAAGTGAGTAGGAAAAGGCTGATAAGATTGTAGCAGAAGTTAACAGAGTTATTGTACTATGTGGTGGATGAGACAAAAGCACAGCAGTCTACGACTTGTTATTATCTTGAGGATGGGTTGCTTACAAGGAAGCATAGACCCGTGATATCCATGGGAATGCCAAATGGGGTATATGTCGGCAGATATTAATCCCCGCCCCGTTGAGAAAACAGGTGATTGCGATAGCGCACGAGAGGGCATATGGGGATGAGGAAGACGACCGAGAAAATAATGAAACACTTTTTCTGGCATGGCATGCATAAGAACGTGAACCTGTGTTGTCGGGCTGTCACGTATGCCAAATGGCCAAAAAGCCCAACGAGTGCATCAAGGAAGTTCCCTTACGCCCGATGGAAGTACAAGGAGAACCCTTCAGGAAAGGACCAAAGAAAATGATAGCAAAAAGATGGAAGGATCGGGAGAAAACTAATGAAGGAAAGGTTTGGTGGGAAGAATACAAACAGACAGGTTGCATGACCATTCAGAAAAGGACCAGAGAAAATGTTGGCAGGAAAAGGGAAGGATTGAAAGGAAATGGACGAAGCAAATGTCAAGGATTTGAGGAAAGGAATCAGTGAGTTAAGGAAATTTTCCTTATAAGATGTGAAAACGAGGCAAGGACAAGTGAAGAAAAGGTTTGGTATAAAAAGTACGAACAGACAGGTTACGGTAGGACGGCAGGTGTTGGTCTGTGCATCGGAAAGATTCCCTGCCGCCAACGAGTTCCAAGAACCATTCTGGATTTTGGAGGAGAGCAGTGACCGGACCTACATTATCGAGATATCAGGAAAAAGTAAAAATCTGAGGAAGGCCAAATCAACTTCGAAACCGATACTTCAAGCACCAGATTTCACCGAGAAATTCCTTATCCAAGTGGATGCGTCGGATAGTGGGAATGGAGCTGTTTTATTGCAAGAAGATAAAGAAGGAATTCTTTATCCTGTGTGTCTTATGTCATCGAAGCTGAAGAAAAAGTAACAAATCGACTCGACAGTTGGAACGGAACTGCTGGCGCTGATTGCAGCAATGAACAAGTTTCTAATTTACGTAAATCAAACGCAGAATGAGATTACATTGTACTGTGATTTTAATCCTTTAACTTTGGTGAATACGATGAAAAATAAATAATAAAAGGTTAACTAAGAAGTCATTATGTTTACAACCATATATTAATGTAAAGTATATATCAGGTAAAGATAATGAACATGTAAAGATAACATGGTTGCTGATTATTTATCTTGGATTGAATTGATAGATTCACACCCGGAATAAATAAGCTATCTTACGAAGCTGGTCTAGAGTAGAGTAAATACCATAGTTTATTATTCATTTTATTTACATTCTATGCTGTTTTCATTTTTGCATTGAAGAGATGATACACAGCCTGTAAAATGAGCTCCTCTCATGTAGATATAAGTATTTTATGTAAATCATGTATTGTTTTGAAAGTGTTCAGTACGTTTAGTGTGTCCTCTCCTAAGTGACTCTGTGCCCCAAAGCAAATCGAGTGTCGAAAAGATACGCAAGGCCAAACGGTGATTTTGAATTCATTGTATTAGGATGAGTGTTGCCAAATTGTAGAGTTTTTGTAAATGGTTTAGTTGGAAGAATAGATTTTGTAACATGATCTGGTTATCTATTTTTCATTAGGTGGCAAACTTGAACATTGTATAATTCAGATTTATTTCAAGCTTTTGTTTAATTTATATTGCATAATTTCTTTTCTTAGTCTTAGGTTTATTCAGATTTAATAGTTCAAGTCAAGTAATTATCTATTTTCAGATTGTAACATTTTTGTCCTAATCTAAGTTTTGTTCAGACTTGAATTTTTCCAGTGACCTTTTTTGTTATTATGTAAATTCTTTTCAAAGTATTGTAATTTATATAGATTTATTTCTGCAGAGAGTGTATTATTCCAAACATCATTATTTGGAACCAGATTCCGCTCGTTTCCTATTAAGAACTGAAGTAAGTTTTAAATACATCTTAATAACTCTCAAGAGTAATTACCTAGTTTGGTTTTGAGTGTGAATAAGAGACCTTTGGATATTCAGTGTTTTATATATTGCTGTATTAATTCGTGTATTAATATTTTAAAGTGTAACAGTTGTAATATAAAAGCAAACAAATAAGTTTGCAATTCGAGAGGTTGAATAACTTGCTGGTCGTAGTACACATAATATTATATGTTTGGTTCCCAGTCACGAGCTATAGTGTAATATAATTCTGGTGCCCAGACCTAGGGAACCTTCGTAATATATATATATATATATATATATATATATATATATATATATATATATATATATATATATATATATATATATATATATATACACATATATATATATATATATATATATATATATATATATATATATATATATATATATATATATATATATATATATATATATATATATATATATATATATATATATATATATATATATTTTTGGGCTCAAGCCATGTCGTCCTGATGGAAGTTCCTATAGGGTAGCTTCCTAGGGTATATTACAACTACGGCGATATTCCCAGAGAATTTACCTTAAGGTACCAGAATTCTAACTCCTGGAGCGAGTATCCCTCGTGAAAGGGATATCGCGACATATCAGAGGACGTATTCAAGACACGTCACATGGCAATCTACGACCTGAACAGAGATTTCGTCTCGTAGGAGGTGATTGACGAGATACGAATTCAGGAAAGAAAAAGGGGAGCCGCTCCCAAGGCTTCCCTATCCCCGATTCGTATGCGTGCCTGGCGCCAATCCTGGCGCCATCTGTATTCCTTTTTGCGTAGCTTAACAACTCGGTGTTTTTTCCTGTTTTTCTCGCAAATCTTGGATTTATTCAGCTTTTCATGGCTTCTCCGTCTTCGTTGGCCTCTGATAAGTTGAGTATAGTGTCTGTTATGTATAAATGTAGGCTCTTGGTAAAATTTTGAGTGATTAATAGGATTAATCTTTGATACAAGAGCCGTAGCCTACCAGAGGTGTCCTGGACACTGTCACTCGCTAGGTATAAATTAGTTAGTCAGAGTGACATTCCTGGTTGTTTTGCTTTAATAAATTTTAGCTATTTAGCTTTACATAGGATTTCCTTTCGTGCTTAGTATTATTTGGCGAAGTATTCGCCATTCTGGCCTACGCTAGGCCATGTAGCCTAGTCGTTTGGTCCTAGTACTTCATGCATGATTTTGGTTTTTCCGAGTGTAATTAAAATTTTATTGAAGCTTTAGGCTATATTTTATACATTTAAGACTGTGTGGAATATTTCCAAGATTGTATACGTGTGAGTTTCGGTGAATTAGGTAATCGATTCTCTTGGTGCCTAGGCTAATTGCTTATGGAGCCTTAGTATACTTTATCATACTCCCCGGTTGCTTTCTTTTCTTTGGAGAAGGTATGCAATCCCTTTCCCTCTGTTTAAGCCTTGGGCTTATCCCTAAGTGGTTTTTTCCGAATTTATTTTCGATAAAACTATACTAGGGTGTTACTGTACCTTCCTGTTCCAGTAAGTCTGGTTCAAAGAGGGACAGAACAACAGAGTTTTTAGTCTGAGTCCGTGTTGTCTGGCTTGGGGCAGAGTCTCCCTCGCTGACCTAACACTTACAAAGGGAGCTTAGCTCCCTTAGGTCACTACCGAAGGTTTCTGTAAGTTATGATTCCTTCTTTTGTGATCGACCAGACTAAGTCCTGTTGCTGTTCTCGGGGGAGGATAAGTTCTTCCCTTGGGAGTAGCAACGCCTTCCTTGCTTTGGTGCTCTGGAAGCTGGCAAGTATTGCTGGCCCTTTCCCTTAGATCTCCCTTAGGCTAAGACAAAGTTCTTGGCTGCGGGTGATCTGTCACTAAAGCAAGGTTGGCAGGACCCTCTTGTCCCTTCCCCCTCTATCTCCGTAATGGCCTAGCCATTACTGTACTGTACCTTGCTGGCCGGCAGGGGTATTACTGTACTGTACGTCATTCTACTTCTGGACCTAGTATAGGTTGGGATGTGGAATTGACTAAGCCCATTGCCGGCCGGCAGAGATGCTGGCCGGCAAGGGTCTTATGTTTTCGAGTGCTGCCCGGACCTCTCTTGGTCCCTCATCCATGCCTGCCGGCAGAGCCGGACGGCATTGGTCAAGGAAGCCTGAATTAAGTTTCTCCCCTTCCTTATATGCACTCTTTCGGTTTCCGGGCTTGGGGGGTTGTGTACTCTCTTATCCCGGCATCCATTCTATTTTCTTCTAGTGCTGTACCTGTCCCGGCTGCCGGCCTATGAGGCCGGCAGCCGGGCAGGTGTAGTCTTCTGGTTCTTTTGCTGCCGGCTGGCATCGGTCTTGTACCTTTGCCGGCCGGCTTATGTCAGTCCTTGTCTGCCGGTCACCAAGAGTGTGGCCGGCAGCTGGGTACTACCTTGTGTAGTTGCTGGCCGGCAGTCATTGCCGGCCAACACTGGCTGTTGCCGGCCGGCAGCTGCTGCCGACCGGCACAGGCATTTGAACCAGAGTGCTGCCGCCCTATAGCTGTTAAGTAGTATACTTTAAAGCTAGCTGTGGTGTGTGCCGGCCGGCAAAGGCAGGCCGGCACACATCCTCCTATACTGTACTAGTATTCTTCTGTATAGCATATACAGTAAGAAGAAAACTATAGTAAAGGTTTAGGTACAGCACTGTATCTTCTAACACTATTGTGTTTTCTTGCACAGCCCTTTGCTGTTGCCCTCAGATAGGAAGCAGAGTTCTTCCCTGTCTATTATCCAGGATTTTAAAATCATTGCCTAGGTGTGAGCTCCACCTGTTTCCTCTGGAAACCTTGCATTGGTTACTCTAGAAGAGATAAACCATTTTGATTTTATTATCTGGAAGGCTGCAACAATGGGTTGTGAGGGAAACACAAGTGTGTGTCTTTCCTTTATGAATTGTTATGCTATACTATGCATATCCAGTGATACATAGTTCACTTGATACTCATGGAAATTTCTTCTCTTTACAGGGGGACCCTCCGAAGTGCGGAAATGTTTTCTGCAATGTCCGCAGCAAGAACCTCTGCGGACATAAGTGTTGTAGGAGACACGCAGCATGCGCTGTCTCCAAGGAAGATCTCCAGTATTGGGACCCTCAGGTATGTACTGTATGCACTAACCTGATTACTGAGGCTTTTGATTCCCCTAGAACGGCGGAATCAAGGGATATAGCAAGGGAAAAACTTCGTACTTGGGTAAGGGGCTTCAAGAAGAACACCTCTGGCCCTTATCTTCCAAGTGAGAAGATGAGGGCGTATCTTTTTCCCCAGGCATCAGCTGAGGCAGTGATTCCCCAGCCTCAAGAAGAGATCCCTCAAGATCAAGTCCAGGTGGACGAGGAAGTCGCAGATGCGATGCAAGACATCCAGTTGTGTGACAGGATGTCTGACCTGGACGAACGTTTGGAAGAAGACCTCCTGGCAGAAGGTCAGGATCAAGTTCAAACCCAGGATGTCGTAGAGGATGAGGTCGACGAGGTGTCGGCTACTCCGGTTCAGATGCCGGAGCCTATCCCCTCAACATCGGCTGGTCTCCCAGTAGAACTGGGACAGGCCCTCTCTTCGATTGTTGGAATGATCCAACAAATGCAGAAGGAGAATCAGGAGAAGGCGGCTGCAATGGTACTGCGTATGCAGTCCCTAGCAGAATCACATGGGCCCCAGAAAAGGCTCAATGTGAAAGACCTTCCCATATGCTCAGATGCTAACCCATGGAGGTATACTGAGCACATGCCGATGACGACTGGAAAGATCGTCATCTCGGCTAAGCTGGGTTCAGTTCCCCTAGAGGAGGTAGAATTCTGGCCCAGCAAGGCATCATATCCGGACTGCTATGTCCGGCTGAGAAAAGAACCAGCTTCAAGGGAGGAGACAGAGCCGAAGGAGGTCATTATTATGGACCACGCTAAGGCTCAAGCCCTACTTTCATCCTCGATGAAAGAGAGGGGCTTCTCTAATTCGAAGGTAGCTGCATTGAGCAAGAAGCTCCCTTCTTTTGTGTCCTCTCCTGATAGAGCCTTCCCCTTTTTACAAAAAGGGTTTGCGGCTGTCCTAAAGGCAGTCGAGGCCGGCAAGCCTTGCCCCTCCCTGGAAGAGTGTAAACCCTTGTCGCTGGCTCTGCCTATGGACCACAAAGACTGGAAGGATGTCCATCTGACATTCTCAGTGGGAAAGTTGGAGGCTGATATTGCCGGACGGCAATTCGGCGAGGACCTCCCCAAACTTTCCGAATCTCTTTTACGAAGAGAGTTCGAGACCAAAGAAAGACTGGCTGCCTCAATGTCTCATCAGACTACTCTTGAGACAATGGCAAGTGACCCTAAGGTCCATGAAATGTTCATGGTAGTGGCTAAGTCTCACCTAGCCACAGTGACGAAGGACCTTTATGGCTAAGTCTCACCTAGCCACAGTGACGAAGGACCTTTATGGCTTCATCAAGGCAAGGAGAGCTTGCAGGGAGTTCGTGTTCACCGGGGCTTCGGTGAGACACGAACCAAGGAAATTAATCTCCTCCAACATTTGGGGAAAAGACCTTTTCCCTACCAATGTGGTCAAAGAGGTTGTTGATAAGGCCGCCGTGGAGAATAGAAACCTTCTCCAGAAGTGGGGCCTGGCTATCAAAAGAAAATCTTCCCCGGATGAGGGTCCTCAACAAAAGAGGAAGAATATGAGGACTAGGCTACCATCTCGGCCAGCCAAGCCTTATAGACAGCAACAGCAACTGCAATTGCCTTTGCCTCCAGTGCCCCAGATGGTGGCACAAACCCCGACTGCTTTTCAGTGGGTACCCCAGGCTGTGCCAGGTCAGTCAACCATATTCGCCCCAACGTTCGAAGGACAGTCTTCTTCCTTTCGTGCAAAACCTAGAGGAGCAGCCAGAGGCTCGTCTAGGCGCCCCTCAAGGGGAAGGGGATTCAGAGGTGGTCGTGGTCAGGGAGGCAAGACCTCAGGACGGCAGTCCAAGTGAAATGATACCGGTAGGAGGGAGACTGATGAAATTTTGGGATCGCTGGACCTTCGATCCCTGGGCCCAAAGCCTACTCAAGAATGGACTGGGTTGGAGCTGGTACAGCACTCCACCCCCATGCCTTCGGTTTTTCCAACACTCCACCCCCGTTTTGGAGGAGTACGTTCAAGAACTGTTGGAGAAAAATGTGATCCAAAAGGTGAAGTCCATCAAATTCCAAGGGAGGCTGTTTTGTGTTCCCAAGAAAGACTCGGAAAAGCTCAGAGTCATTCTGGACTTGTCACCACTCAACAAGTTCATAGTGAATTGCAAATTCAAGATACTAACACTGCAACACATAAGGACCTTACTGCCCAAGAGGGCATACTCAGTCTCTATAGACTTGTCAGACGCCTATTGGCACATTCCAATCAGCCGTCGACTCTCCCCCTACCTAGGGTTCAGGCTACAACGGAAACTGTACGCCTTCAGAGCCATGCCATTCGGGCTAAACATAGCCCCAAGGATTTTCACGAAGCTTGCGAGCGTAGCTCTCAAACAATTACGCCTAAAGGGAATTCAGGTAGTAGCCTACCTGGACGACTGGCTGGTGTGGGCAGCATCCGAGACCGAATGCTTGCAAGCTTCCAGTCAGGTGATCCAGTTCCTAGAGTACCTAGGCTTCAAGATCAACAAGAAAAAGTCTCGACTTTCTCCATCCCAAAAGTTCCAGTGGCTGGGAATCCACTGGGACCTTTTGTCACACAGTTTCTCCATCCCGACGAAGAAAAGGAAGGAGATAGCGGGCTCTGTCAAGAGACTTCTAGATTCCGAAAGGATATCAAGACGCGAACAGGAGAGGGTACTAGGCTCTCTCCAGTTTGCTTCAGTGACAGACCCAGTGCTAAGAGCACAGCTAAAGGATGCAACCGGAGTTTGGAGAAGGTATGCATCAAACGCGCGAAGAGACCTGAGAAGACCAGTGCCGCCTCGGCTACGTACTCTTCTCAGACCTTGGTCCCAAGCCAGACATCTAAAGAAGTCGGTTCTTCTTCAGCCACCTCCCCCGTCGATGACGATTCACTCAGACGCCTCAAAGGAGGGATGGGGAGGTCACTCTCATCGGAAAAAAGTCCAGGGGACTTGGTCCAAGCTATTCAGGACCTTTCATATAAACTTTCTAGAAGCTATGGCAGTGCTCCTTACCTTAAAGAAAGTCTCCCCGCGTCACTCGATCCACATAAGATTGACGACGGACAGCGAGGTGGTTGTGAGATGCTTGAATCGACAAGGGTCGAGGTCACCACCTCTCAACCAAGTGATGTTAGCCATTTTCCGATTGGCGGAAAAGAAGAAGTGGTACCTGTCGGCAGTTCACCTTCAAGGAGTCCGCAATGTGACAGCGGACGCTCTATCCAGGTTCACACCGATAGAGTCGGAATAGTCCTTAGACGCAGGATCATTTTCCTTCATTCTGAATCAAGTCCCAGAACTGCAAATAGACCTCTTTGCGACGAAAGACAACAAGAAGTTGCCCCTGTACGTGTCCCCATACGAGGACCCCTTAGCGGAAGCAGTGGACGCGATGTCCCTCGACTGGAACAGATGGTCCAGGATTTATCTGTTCCCTCCTCACAACCTTCTGTTGAGGGTCCTCAACAAACTGAGATCCTTCAAGGGGGTAGCGGCAATAGTGGCCCACAAGTGGCCGAACAGTATGTGGTTCCCCTTGGCGTTGGAACTACGGATGAAGTTCGTGCCGCTACCACATCCAGTTCTGACCCAGCGAGTCCAGAAGTCGACTGTCTGCGCTTCATTACAGAAAACCCAGACCCTGCAGCTCATGATTTTCTTGCCCTAGCGGTGAGAAAGCGTTTCGGGATTTCGAAAGCCAGCATAGACTTCCTAGAGGAATACAAGTGCAAATCGACTAGAAGGCAATATGAGTCATCTTGGAGAAAATGGGTGGCCTTTGTAAAGGCAAAGAATCCGCAGGAGATCTCAACAGACTTCTGCTTATCTTTCTTCATCCACCTCCATGGCCAAGGGTTGGCAGCTAACACGATTTCAGTGTGTAAATCTGCTTTGATGAGACCCATTTTATTTGCCTTCCCGATCGACCTAGGTAACGAGATCTTTAATAAAGTTCCGAAAGCCTGCGCTAGGCTCAGACCTTCAGCACCTCCAAAGCCCATCTCATGGTCTTTAGACAAAGTTCTTCATTTCGCCTCCCTGTTGAGCAATGAAGAATGTGCGTTAAAGGATTTGACGCAAAAAGTTATTTTCCTATTTGCACTCGCGTCCGGGGCCAGGGTTAGTGAGATCGTAGCCCTCTCGAGAGAGGCAGGTCGTGTTCAGTTCCTGGATGGGGGGGAGCTGAACCTGTTTCCGGATCCTACGTTTCTCGCCAAGAATGAGTTACCCACCAACAGGTGGGGTCCCTGGAGAATCTGCCCTCTGAAAGAAGATGCATTTCTATGTCCAGTAGAATGCCTAAAGGTCTATCTTCGTAGAACTTCAGACTTCAAGGGTGGTCAACTATTCAGGGGAGAAACATCAGGCTCAAATTTATCTCTGAATCAACTCAGAGCGAAAATCACATATTTTATTCGCAGAGCGGATCCTGACAGTACACCCGCAGGTCACGATCCGAGGAAAGTTGCCTCATCCCTAAATTTCTTTAATTGTATGGATTTTGAACATCTCCGTTCATACACGGGCTGGAAGTCTTCCAGGGTGTTCTTTCGCCACTATGCGAAGCAAGTAGAGGAACTTAAGAGATCTGTGGTAGCAGTGGGTCATGTAGTTAACCCTACTGTTTAACTCTGCGAGGAACAGTGGTCTTAATTGGGACGATTAAGTCCAGGGTGAGTGTGTAGGTACATACTGTACTACAAACTAAATGAGGGCACCAAGTGCCCATATAGACTGTTCCTTCTTTCAAAGGTGAACCTAGCATAAGTTCAGACATGTGTGCCAAGCGTTTCTAACGCTAATGTGATTGATTTGTAATACAGACTTTTTATGACTTGATACCTTGGTATGTTATTAAAGTGGTGTTTAATGGTTTTTCTTTCAGATAAACAAGTTCTGTTTACTATCATACTTATGCTTAAAGTTTTGGGTTATCCTCTTTTATATAAATATATATATTTGTTGTTAACCTGTCTGTTTATTATCTGTCAATAAACTTGTTCTTGAGAACCTTGCGTCTCTTTCACCTGT
>NC_090751.1:72177812-72225312 GCF_036898095.1 Palaemon carinicauda
TTGATAAAAAATTTATAATTAAATGTATAAAAGACCTCATTACCAATATAATCTAGCTACCCATAGGAAACGACGACCACCCACCAAGGGCACAACCCAGAAAATGGATCAATGGGTACCAGCAACTGAACTGGTAAGCCCTCATTCAAGTTTGGTTTTTTATTGAAATATATAAAGATTCTTAGTTGGCTGACACTACTATGTTTGTCAGTGATTTTTAAATTTTCTTTGGAAATAGCATGACCAGGTTTAAATGAATGGTCATAAATGGCTGAATTTAGTGTGTCCGCAACAATAGATACATACTGACTGCAGGGCGTTTTCAATACCAAAATAGATGAAAATACACTAAATCACTGTTCCAGTTGTAGTCGATTTACAAATAGCCACACAACACTTGTGACACTTTTGCTTAAAAATTACATTATGTCTTTGAACATATTCAACCACTAGTTCAAAACCACCACTAGACAAATCTGGATAAAATTCGCCATGATCAACTTTGCACAGCAAATAATCCTTGGGAAATGGGTTTTTGTCAAAATTAACACCAGAAGGACTCGCCATTGCCTCTGACAAGCTGCAATAAAACAAATTGCCGGGTTTGCCTTCATTATTCAAAGCATTCAATCAAACAAGGATACCAGTAGGCGATGAGGTAACTATTACTCCGCTGAAATCCAAGTAAAACTTGGTTTTTGACTGAAGTCGTTCATAATTGGTAATGAAACCATTACACCATAATGATGCCACAGCTCTCAGCCAAAAACTGTAATTGGAACGGCTTGTGTTTGCTTAAGAAAGTGAGATAAATGCCTAAAGGGCTCTAAAAAAAAAAAAAAAAAATTGTCGTAGAGGAAACCTCTCTCACGACTAAGGAAAAATTCAAGGTAAAAACTTAGCAATCTCCTTTAATTCCACCACGTTCAATCTCTCATAAAATGACTATACTTTTTATATAACTTTTCACATAGTCTTACAATGTAGGTGATTATATTTTAATATCGAGTGCGGTATGCCTCTGAAATTTTACCCATTGCTTGATGAAACCTTATCACTAGCGACTACAGGACGTAGAGAGGTGACGAACTGAAGAAGGTAGCCTATAGCTAAGAAGATGAAGTATAGCCTACCATAACGTTACAGGAGATACTATTTATCAATAAACAAAAATAACCTTTGAACTCAAGAATGTATCTAATAAGTCAACTTGTCTTGTAGGATTGTTGTAAAATAGTCTTATCAATCAGCATACTTGTACAGTAGGTTGAGGTAGTTATGCATAAATCACCAAGACGTGCATAAAAACAAAATATAGCCTAAATAACAAGAAAGGATTGGAAATTAGTATTAATTTTGCCTTGTCCAGGAAGTTGATTCTATAGTTCTGTAGCTTAACCTAATTTAGGTAAGACTTCACATTGGTACTTGACATGGAATGGCCTAAGCTATTCAACATTGCTGCAGACCCAAATTCTATTGCAACACAATGGCAACAGTACATAGTTCATTTCAAAACTTATTTGGAAGCATTAGGTAGCATTAAAGATGCTCAGAAGAAAGTGTAGTTATTGCCCACTATACATCACAGCTGTAAAGGAAAATATTACTGCAAGATGAAGGTGTAACACTCTAGAAGGCATTAATCATGAGTGGAGTCTTAGTGATATGAAATACACAAAGTAACATAATAAGGTAATTCTAGAATAGAAAAAATCCAAACGAAGGCAAGTAGGCCGAAAGTTCAAAGATAATGAGAATCTGAAAAGGCAGGTGTCAAAGCTTAGTCATAGGAAACTATCTAACCGTAATATTCATAAATATGAGAATCGTACCTATACATAAAAACTCAAATGAAATAGTTGTGCATATGAAGCGAAGAAATGCCTTGCTACACGACAAGCATGCTTAAATTGTAGAAAAATGGGCCACTTTACAAATGTTTTTAGGTTTCTTAAGTAACATGAAAGGAAATTAAATACTGCAATTGATGCCGGCATAAGATAAGAGGAAAATGCTCATGATAATCAAGATGAGTAAGAAACTGATTTTTTTTACATAAATTCTGTCAACAAAGATGCAAAGCAACATATCATAGAAGAAGTTTTTATGAATGGTAAACCAGTTGAAACAGGATCTAATGCATGACTTGTCTAAAAAAAAAAAAAAAAAAAAAAAAAAAAAAAAAAAAAAAAAAAAAAAAAAAAAAAAAACCTTCCCTAATTTATTTGTAGATGGTACAAATAGAGTCTTGAAAGGGTATGATGGCTTTGATATTCAGGTTATAGGTGCTTTGAATATAAAAGTACAGTATAAAGAACTGAAGTTAGACAGAATGACATAACAGTAGTTAAAAGTAAATGGCAGACCTTATTTGGTTTAGATTGGTTAGGGTACCTTAGATTATTTTGGCAAAATATTTTGAAGATTACAGGCATACAAGAAGAAAACAAGAATGGAATTTCTGTGAATATTTTATCAGAGTTAAGGAAGTTCTTGAAGACAAAGTAGGTACAGTAAAAAAGGTAAAGGATGTTTTAGTATTGAAGCCAAATAGTACTCCTAGATTTCTTGCCCCAAGACCAGTACCATATGTATTAAAAATGGCAGTTGAAACAGAAATTAGATGATAAAGTAAAGGTTCACGGGATAAGGTTGCATATTCACATTGGGTTAGACCAGTGGTTCTTAACCTGTGTTCGACGGCGGAGGCATCAGCAAATGTAAGATTGATTTGCAATAAAGATTCATTATGTTTTTGTGTGAGGTTCATATTGTTGATTTTTTTTCTTTGAACACAGTGGTTCTGTGTGCAAATGATGCCTGGTTAATATTGTGCACTAATAAAATATATACCTGTCTTGAATTTGAAATATATGCTGATATATTTTGTTATAACTTTCTTTTTCTTTTCCTATTCTGTTTACCTATATTATATATATATATATATATATATATATATATATATATATATATATATATATATATATATATATATATATATATATATATATATATATCTATATCTATATATATATATATATATATATATATATATATATATATATATATATATATATATATATATATATATATATATATATATATATATATATATATTTCCAACTATGAAGAGTTCGATTAGTGTAAATATGACACTTGTGGGGTTCAGTACCTCCAAAAAGGTTAAGAACCACTGGGTTAGACCATTAGTTCCTATTGTCAAGGAAAATGGTTAGATTAGACTGTAGAGATTACAGGGTAACATTAATCCGCAGCATCAGGTAGCTCAACATCCACCATGTCTGTGTACTGTATTTTCAATGTTGGATCATAGACAAGCATTTCAAGAACTTCCCATGGATGGAAATTCACAAGAATTATGTACTGTAAATACATCCTTAGGCTTATATAGAACAAAAAGATTACCTTATGGAGTAGCTAGCAGTCCAAATATCTGGCAACAAGCTATATCTATTCAAATATGATATTTTTGTTATTGTGATAGATAAAAAAGAACATAGAGAGGAATTGCAGACATAGCTGAAGAAGTTAAAGGATCATAATATTAGAGTAAATAAGAACAGTTGTATTTTAGAAGTTGATTCAGTAGGGTACTCAGGTATGACATTAATAGTAGAGGAATTCACAAGACTATGGAGAAAATTAAAGCAGTACAGTCAACAAAGGTATAAAAAGTGTTGAAGAATTATAATCATTCTTAAGTTTAGTGACATTTTATGAGAATCATTCAGAGTTTGTCTACAATAGCACATCCGCTGTATAATGTTTTGAATAAGGGTGCAGAAAGGAACAAGACAAAAGATTATCAAGGATCTTTTGAAGGAATAAAAAAGGAAATAACATCATCTACATTCTTTGTACATTAACAAATAAATTTACCAATTGAACTGATATGTGAATTAAACATAGGTTTAGATGTAGTGCTATCAAATGTAATGCAAAATTGAAAAGAAAGCTTAATTGCATTTGCTTCTAGAGTATTGAGAAATTACTCTCAAATAGAAAAGGAAGATCTAGCATTAGTGTATGGAGTTAAAAAGTTCCATATATATTGTTTGGGTAGGAAGTTCACACTAGCTATAGACCATAAACCTTTATTAGCAATATTGGGCCAAAAGGCAAGTTTACAGACGCTAGTAACTGGAAGACTAAAACATTGGGCAATTACATTTGCCGCTTATCATTATGATATTGGGTATAGGCTTACGTAAAAAAATGGATAATACAGATGCTTTTTCTAAAGTACACAAACCCCCAGAAGAGTATGATGATATTATTCTGTTAGTTTCAGTATATGATATATTGCTCAATGTACAAAGAAAGACCCAGTACTCACTAAAGTATTAGAACGTTTGATTACAAGAAGGGACGTATATGCTAGTGAAGAAGGTTATAAACCCTATAAAGTAATTTCGAATTAGTTGATTGTAACACTAGGTTGTATTATGAGAGATTGAAGAGTAGTTATCCCTAGATTCACTTAAGAATAAAGTTTTATCTTAAATACAATGTCTATTGCAAAGACTTTTGTCTGGTGGCCTGGTGTAGATACAAATATTAAATTATTTGTTAGAAATTGTATGAATTATGTTATACAAGAAAACAAACCCAGTGGTTGCTAGAGTGCCTCCAAGTGAGTTACTTAGCTATCCATGACAAAGAGTGCATATAGATATTGCGGGCCCTTATTTAAGTTATCTATTTTTGATAGTGGTGGAGGTATACCATAAATGTCCAGACGTAATTCCAATGCAGACAAAAACTACCTATACTACTATAAAAGCACTTATGTCAGTTTTTGCATCACATGGTCTACCAGAAAAAAAATTATAACAGATAATGATGTATGGTTCCCCTCACAAAATCTCAAAGAGTTTTGTAACGCAAATGGTGTTAAACATACATTTTCAGCAACGAATCATCCATCCACGAATGAAGACGCTAAAAGATTCATTGAAACATTTAAAGAAAACATGATATGTAGGAAAGAAAATTCAGGTAAAATATATTTTATATACACTGTTATCAAAGTTTCAATTGACATATAGAACAATGGGATACAGCACATCAGGTGTGACACCATAAAATTTATTGATGGGGAAGAGGATTAGGTGTAGGTTAGATTTGATGTATCCAAGTTTGCAATTAGAAGAAAGAGGCTATAAACAAGTGGAAAACCTTCTAAGAGCCGGAAATCTCTCCCCTTTATCTAATGTCATGTTAAGATTATCCAATACTTCAGAGAAGTGGGCACCAAGAGAGATGGTTAGAGGGATAGGGAATTTACATTATTATGCTCAAATTATTGGGAATATTGTAAAACATCATATTCACTATTTACTACAGTTGAATTCGAATGAAGTAGATCATTCAAATATTAGAGATGAATAATTTCCAGAATTAGTTAGACCAAATGAATCAATTATTCATCAAGTGTCGGTTCACATCTGTAAAAGACCAGATGAAGATGGTGTTAGGATATTTCCCAAATAGGATAAACAGAGGGGAGCCTCTTGAGATATTAGATTTGTAAAGTTTTATATTATGTCAAGTAAAGGGGGAGGCCAATGTTATGGATATGTATTGAAATATGAGAAATTGTAAGTTGTATTTAAAGTTATGTAACACAATATAGCTACATGTACTGTATTAAGTTGTGTTTAAAGTGATGTAACTCCAATAGTTACATGTATCGAAGGCAACATTATTGGATTGTCTGGGCATGTTTGAATATATTGTCGTGAACGAATTGAGTGACCTTATATAAAATACCAAAATTTTTTGAAGATATCTCACCCAACCCGTAGCCCAGTCATTCCCTAGCCTTAGATTTCGGAGCGGGGTTGGGGGTTGGAGGGAGCAGCTGATATTTTCCGTGGCAGGGTCAATAACTCCTATACCCATAAACTTATTCAAGTGAAATTTTAAGAGATTATTAAAATATATATAAGATTTTTTCTTCCAATTTTCATGTTCATAACTGCTATAGGCATGCTCTGGCTGTCGCTTTTGTTCGTATTTGATTTTTTGGCTAAAAAATCAGTGAGGAGGGGCAAACTACTCCTAGAGTTTTACAGATATCCAAATGATTTTCACAGGGTTTGATGGATGTTATATGAACTAAATCCATATCAATTTTCGTATTGATACTTGACATATAAAAGTCACAGTAGCAATTGTTCGATATCAAAGGGAGGTTGATTTTCGACGACGCCGTAAATTACTCGTAGAATACTTCACAGATCTAAATGAAACTTCCAGTAATTTATGGGATGGATATTTACTTTGCCCATACAAATTTTCATGCTTAAATCTGCCATAGAAAAGCCACAACAAATGTTTATTTTGGTACGGGATAAATGGTTATTTTTGGTGGTGGAGTAAATTGATCTCAGAGTAATTCAGCTGATATTTTCGGCGGCAGGGTCAATAACTCTTATACCAATAAATATATTTAAATGAAATTTTAAGGGATTATATATATATATATATATATATATATATATATATATATATATATATATATATATATATATATATATATATATATATAAGCTTTGTTTCTGACAATTTTCATGTTCATGCCTGCTATAAGCATGCCCTGACTGTCACTTCTATTCGTAAGTGACGAGTTTTAGCTAAAAAAAAAGAAAAAACAGTGAGGAGGGGTAAACTACTCCTAGGGTTTTACAGTTATCCAAATGATTTTCACATGGTTTGATGGGTGTTATGTGAACAAAACTCATACCAACTTTCATGTTGTTAATTGCCATAGAAATGTCACAGGAGCAATTTTTTGATATCCACTGGAGGCTGATTTTTGGCGGCACCGTAAATTACTCGTAGAATACTTCACATTCCTATATGAAACATGCATGGATTTATGGGATAGATATTTACTTTGTCCATACCAATTTTCATGCTGATATCTGTCCTAGAAAAGCCACAGCAAACGTTTATTTCGGTATGGGCTGAATGGTTTTTATTTTGGCGGTGGAGTAAATTGTTCCCAGAATAGTTTACATATGCAAATGATGGGAAACAGTTTTTCTGATCCTGCCAGATTCCATGGTATTATCCACAATTGAAAAGAGACAGCTATCATAAAGTCTTCTTAAATATGATGTTAAATGTAGCAACATTACAGTGAACTGCGTGATAGTGAGCGACATCAACGAGGGACAATGCCGATCTCATAAACAATATCCGTCCTGAGTTCAGCTACTTTATATGATTGTAAATAAGTGATGTATCATATAGCATATATAATAATTGTATCTGATTATGTATTAACTACCTAAGAGAAATATAGAGCTACCTCAAAGAAATAGAGAACTCTTTATGTTTTATATGCTTAAAAGAGATATGAGTCTATTGTGATTCGTTTAGTTTGCGTCATTTACACTATAATGCTGCTTATATAATTTAAGAGAGTTAGTGTCCGATCATACGACGAACTTTGTTTAAGGTGACGCCAGAAACGTGTAAGCAGTGAACACAGCTCTCTTAAGTTTTTTTTTCTCTCTCTCTTCTTATCATTGCCGAAGTAACGAGAGATGTGCTCGTAGGTGGTTAAATGTTGGGGGAGGTGAATTTGTCTGACGTACGAAGTTACCTTTTTTTACCAATACTAATGATACACTATTTTTTATTATCTACTTTCAGGCACCTTTAAACTTGATTGAGTTAAATAAATAACATTCCTAGTGTCTTTGGGATGTGAGAGACGAAGTTGACAGAGATCGCGATGCAAGAGCTGCAGAAATTTCTAAAATAATTCGTAGCCTTAATAATGTTATTGACAAAGAGGTGAAGCTTAAACTAGCACTTCTTTGCAGTCGACATAGGCGAGAAATAGGGACTTCATAACTCTCTCTACATTTTTGGGTATAGTTTTACACAAAAAACTCTGATTGGAAACCCTTTTTGTTTATTGAAGTGCTGCAAAACTGCATTCTGTTACCAGATAAAGTAATGTTGCTAGTAATCGGGCTTCAGCAGAAATACTCGTCTTATATTAGTATCCTGTTGGGCGATTGGAACTTCCAGTTTCGAGATAAGATTGTAAAACTTATTTGGATCCGTTACCTTGTAATTTATGGAATCTAGTTCTTATTGAAATTTTAACCCCCATAGTATTGCAGCACTACTTTCCAAATTCTCTCATCTTTGCAACCACTCTTTGCACTCAATTTTCTTCCTTTTTGGTTTTTTATTCTAGTACACACATAATATTCATTTCGCACGTATGAATGTTTATTTTCTCGTTACTTGTACAACAATAATTTCTGCTGCAATCATTAGTCGTCACCACCAGGCTGCTTAGCTGTATTCGTTTAAACGCAAGCATAAAGAAACAAATTTCACCGAACAATGCTCTATCGGTTGGACGGAACCTTATAGAATTGTTCTAGAGCTTACCAAGCAGCACTTGCAGTAATTTAACTTTAGAAATAGATAAGATTTTATAATTCGGATGTATTATTACGTCCAACAAGATTTTGGCGACATCAGATGAGATGTAGAACATTAAATCAATTAATCAAATTATTACAGATAACAAGCAGAACTGATTTATTATAGAATGCTATATGAATAAATAAACTTAATACCCGAGTAATCTTTATATACATGATATTTTTTAAAGAATTTTAAGTAACATTTTACCCGATAATGCTAATGGTCTCGCTATAATGATGACATAATACATCTGTAATAGAAATAAAAATTTATATACCCCTTTTTAAAACGATTGGGTTGCTACAATCAATATATATTATTATAGAGTTGGGGAATAATTGTTAGAGTCAAGTTTAGTTTGTACAGGGAACCAAGATATATCTCTATATATCAAAGTAATAAAGTTAAGACAGTATTCGCCTCCATGTTTTTTATATCATTACGAGTTTGCAGCTTTAATATATTGATTGCGGAATAAATGAGATGAATATTATACCCAAAGAAATAAAGCACCCTAAATTTGTATCAGATGATACATTTAAAACAACAAACATGTCTCAAAGAATTCTCTTGACACTACTAAAGAATGCATTTATTATATTCCCTGTAATTCATGTGAAAATATTCATAACGACCAAACAGCATAAGAAAGGTGTAAGATATGGTCAAGATAATATTGCCATAATTGTTCATGTTGGGGATCAAAACCATGCTTGGAATTAATCTTGTGAAAAGAAATGGCTCTTTCCAATGATCTATTTGAACAGTTTTATAGAAGAAAGTTTTGATAATAATCTAGGTATAGGATATGATTGTAATTACAACCTCGATACATTTATATGCAAATAGATCTTCAAGCTAGATAAAATTTTATTTCTTTGAGTAAAGTTTAAAGGTGACTGAGTTCAGACGTTTACCAGAATGTACGCAGGGCAACCCTAATCACCATTGTGGAGCCCAACAACAGCAGTAACCTCCCCAGTAAAGAACTTAAACTTCAGTCCGACGTGGGGATCAATCTGCTGACATGTGAATGCAAGGAATTATAGGCCGCATATTGTATATATATATATATATATATATATATATATATATATATATATATATATATATATGTGTGTGTGTATGTGTGTATATATATATATATATATATATATATATATATATATATATATATATATATATATATATATATGTGTGTGTATATATATATATATATATATATATATATATATATATATATATATATATATATATATATATATATATATATATATATATATATATATCTGTGTAATAGTAATCTTTTGGATATTTACAATCATGCTTATGTATATGACACATTTTTATAATTTTTTGTTAGACAAATATTTTTTAGTATATTTATACTCTTCTCATAGTACAGTATATATATTACAAGAATCCATATCAATAAATCAGCTCTCTCGATAATGTTGAACAGACAGAACTAGCGAGGATTGACGGAAAATTTTACTTTTATCTTGTGTTTTATTGCATTGGAGGATTGTGTGTTCTTATAAGTTTACCACACATATACTGCATATGCATATATATATATATATATATATATATATATATATATATATATATATATATATATATATATATATATATATATATATATATATATATATATATATATATATATATATATATATATGTGTGTGTGTGTGTGTGTGTGCGTGTGTGTGTGTGTGTATACAGTATATATATGTATATATACACAGTATATACCCACATATATCTCTCTATCTATCAATCTATATATATATATATATATATATATATATATATATATATATATATATATATATATATATATATATGCTTATGTATAGAAATGTGTGTATTTATTTATGTAAATCATATATATGTATATACATATATATATATATATATATATATATATATATATATATATATATATATATACATATATATATATATATATATATATATATATATATATATATATATATATATATATATATATATATATATATATACATATATATATATATATATATATATATATGTAATAAATGAAATAGTTAATTATTACATGTTTAAAACACATGACGTAATATGTCATTGTGGATGAAGATGCTAGCGTGAGATTTGCTGTAGTCATATAAAATCATAACAGGATGCACTTTGCATCCCTCGGCAATGTAACATTTTTCTGAAACGTCAACACCAATGCATACCGTGAGAAAGATTGTGTCATCAACGGATGCAGGTACTTCCGAGAAGGAATGTAAAGTTCCCATATTGTGTTTAAATGCTGAGACAACTAAGCATACGATATCTGTGATATCGATAATTTAGGCAGTTCATATCTATACTTCACCTGAATTGGTCATACGACCAAACCAGCTCCACTCCTGTAATGGAGATGTTTAACACTGTTGTTTGTAGAAAATAAACCATTTTAAAGTTACAAAGATGAACTTTATTTTAAGACTTAACATCTCAAACAACACATACTCAATGTGTGCTTATAACAGTAGCACACTAATAAATGGTGGCAGCGCTTAAACTCTAAGAATCAGAGAAAGATCTTCAAGAAATTAATAATAATACTCTAAGAATTAGAGGAAAATCTTCAAGAAATCAAAAATAAAGCTGTAAAAACCAGAGAAAGATCTTCAAGAAATCAACGTTAATGAATATACAATTTTGACTAAGTAACATTGTCCGTCGAAGTCTACAACATTTGATGAATGTTATACATACAAACTGATGAACTGGATCTTTAATCAACATCCCAGGAAAGCCAAGGACTGACGTTCAACGTTTACAAAACATATCCAGGAAGCACTACATTCAACGGAAACTCGGATGATACATCGCTAACAAACATCAAGAGAGAGAGAGGATGTGACGACATCACATAGAACCATATATAAGCTAAGTACAATTTTCAAAATCATTTCAGTTTGGGCAGTGAAGTGTAGTTATCACGAGTCGTTAATTGATTATTACTGGGGTGAGTGGTTTGCTAATCTTTTATTTTCCTTTCGTTAAAGGAAACTGTGTTCAACTCCGAATTCTCATCTAGAATTTTTTCTCTCTTTGTGCTAATTCCTTTTTCTTTCAGAAATTTACGGGAAATATCTTTGTGTTCCGTTTTCTTTCAGAAATTCTAGGGAAATGTCTTAGGATTAGTAACATTGTTTTGGGGAATTTTATTATAATCTTTGTCAGTGGGTACTTATGCGTTTACGCAGTGGACGTCTGTATTCATATAGATATTTTGATAGAATTGAAAGGGGTCGAAGAGATAGGAAAAGAAATACAGCAGTTATGACGCCCCCTGTGAGCCCCACCCCTGGACCTAGTGGCGTAGGACAGATTAATCCTCTCCCAATTGTGACGCTTGTAAATGCCAGGTCTGCAATCCTTCCTTTTCAGGGTCGAGTTAATGGGTTCTTGCCTCAAAATGTGGAGTCATGGATTTCATCCGTCGATGCCCATTTAAATGCTAAACAAATCGTAGACCCTTTTGTACAATTACAAGAAGCTAAAAGTATAGATTTTTCTAAGGGGGATGCGATTTCGTATTTAAGAGGTGTTTCATTTCAAGAAGCAGTTACCTGGGATGATTTCAAAGTTAGGTTATGCGCGGTCTATGGGGGTGAAGAAGCCTTGGATGTAGTATTAACGTTAAGAAATACACTTAATCAAGCCACTATGAATCGGATTAATGTTATTGAGAGAGCAGCTCTCATAGCTGATAGGCTTAATGAATATCAAGATATTTTAGGTAATTCCACTTGGGTTACTAGGGATAACATCTCCGTGAAAGATTTTTTACGATTAATGTATTTAACTTGCATGACACTTATGTTGCCTGAAGCTTTGGTGCAGTGTTTTGATAAAAAGTTAACGCCTGCAAGTACGGAATTGGATGTATATAAACAGATAAAAAAACACATGGCTAAGTGTCCAGATCTCGATCCCGTGTTAACTCAAGTTTTTGCAAAGAATGAAACAAAGCCACAAACAGTGAACGTAGTTAATAATAGTCAAGTAGCGGGAATGACGTGTTATAATTGAAAACGTCAAGGTCACTTAAGCGCGGACTGCAGAACGAAATTCTGCTCGATACATAATAGTTCAACACATTCATACAATCAATGTTACTCGCGTAAGACACAACACACTCCCAGAAATACACAGTCAATTCCACAGTCAGTTCCATATGGAAATAAAAAGAAATTTCCTCATTTTAACAATAAGAAGAAACAACCAAATGTCAATGCAGTTCAGAGTCCGAAGCAAACAAACACTTCTTCGAGTATCGCTGAGCCTGGGTCGTCAAACCAGACCTCGTAAGGTCAGACTAATTTTCAGAATGTGCAGAGCAAAGCAAATACCACATAGTTAACTCCAGTGGGGAAGAGAGTGATGTTGGGTCAAGGTCATTCGTGTCAACATCAATAGTATTGAATAATCAATTTAATATTTTATCAGATAATTGTGAGGCAATAGATTTTCCTATGAAACACACGGCCGAATTAAGTAAAACAGTGCATGCTCCCGTAGATTTGCAACGAATTCATACAATAATAAGCCAAAATGAGTTACGACCAACCTTATATGCTGTAAATTTCGAACACAAATCCTTTACGTTATTTTTTGACTCTGGTAGTTCACGTAATATCATAGATTTGAGGACACGTCATTTGTTGTTTTTGAACTTTCCGATTGAAAAATCCGGAGTTAGACTCTCGGGTATAGGAAATAATGAATTAAATGTCATAGGCATAACTCATGTTCAATTCAAAGTCGGTAAACGCACGTTTGCCGATACATTTGTTGTTGTACAAAACATTGATATGTATCCAGCTGTAATCATAGGATACCCATCTATGGGAAATCAAAACATTATCTTAGCTCCTGCCAAGCACGGCGTGTATATCAAAGGGAAATTCTATAAGTCTTCTAATACCTTAAAATCAGTTTTGGATAAAAAGGAGACGACAAATGTAACCGTAACGTACGTTGAAGAACCAATAACTTGTCTCACTAATAAAGAAATAATATACGCGACCCAGCAGAATTCTCGTTCACCCGTAATATCATCTTGCACGCAATCTATTGAGCCAAACGTACCTTCAAATTTAATAGTGCAAATAAAGAAAGCATTACCGGGATCTGAAATATTAATCCTTTCCGACACTTTGAAAACTAACGGATTGTCTGTCACACAAGCTATTTATACAGTAGGCTCACATCAACAATGTAATATTGAAGTCTGTAATCATTTAAGTAACACTTTAGTTATTCAAAAAAATCAATATATCTTGGATGTAGAAGTTTATAAACATCGTATTCTTACGGTTGCTGAAATCAATCACTCTCAATCAGTTGCGGATGAATCCCTTTTGCAATCTATTAAAAATAAAATCAATAAAGACATTCAAGACGAAGAAATTCAGCAGAAAAGTTTTGGACTTTTAACTAAATATCATGATGTTTTTTCCACTACGGATGGATCCTTAGGAAAAACAGATGTGATCGAGCATCAAATAAGGTTAAAGGACAAGCAGAAAATTATCTATGTACCCTCGTACAGACTCCCTATGAAATTCCAGAATGAAATAAATGATGAAGTAGGTAAAATGCTAGAAGAAGGAGTCATTAGGAAATCAAACAGCCCTTATAAGTTTCCTTTAATAGTTGTACCGAAAAAAGATCGAACATGGCGTATCTGCGTCGACTTCCGTCGTCTAAACGAGGAGACGATCCCTGATCGATTCCCAGTGCCATTGTTTTTGTTAGGTCAGAATAAATATTCTACCAGTTTGGCCTTACTTAAAGGGTTTCACCAGATATCATTAGAAGAAAATAGTATCCCATACACAGCCTTCAGCACAGCCAGGGGACATTATGAATTTTTACGGATGCCTTTTGGTTTACATTGTGCTCCTATAACATTTACAAGAATGATCAACTTAGTGTTTGGAGACTTTTTAGGGGATATATTGCATGCCTTTATGGATGATCTTGTAATCTTTTCCAACACCTTAGAAGAACATCTACGTAAGTTAGAACTAGTACTACAGAGATTAAGACAGCATAACTTAAGGGTAAAGATTAGTAAGTGTGAATTTTTCAAAACAGAATTAATATATTTGTCTTTCATGGTGTCAAGCCAAGGTCTTAAAGTAGTCCATGATAAGGTGTCGGCTATACGTAATTTTCCCATACCTACTAATGTCAAGGGAATACAGCAATTTCTGGGTTGTAGTGGATATTACAGGCGTTTTATACGCAACTATTCAATAATAGCCGCTCCTTTAACTGATCTTACGAAGAAGGGCGTAAATTTCATATGGTCTGAGCATCATCAACAGGCGTTTAATATCTTGAAAGATGAACTGTGTAGTTCTCCTATCTTAAAATTTCCTGACTTCGGTAAGGAATTCTTCATTGCAACAGACGCCTTAGACTTAGGAGTAGGAGGGGTATTGCTTCAGCAATATGATGAACACTTTTTCCCGATAGCTTTTTATTCTCGAAAATTGAGAACTTCCGAAAGTAAGTATGCAGTAATAGACAAGGAAGGGCTAGCTATTGTTAATTCACTAGTGCATTTTAAGGTCACAATTTACGGTTATCCTGTTAAGGTTCTTTATGACCATAAACCACTAACCGAGTTCATTAAAGGCTTCAACCACAGCCTTAAACGAACTCGGTGGCATTTGATCATTCAAGACTTTGGCGCAAGAGTCGGGTATTTACCTGGGAAAGCAAATATCATTGCGGATGCATTATCACACAACCCCGTGTCATCTTGTACGGAGCCTTTAGCTGAATTAATAGATATATCAACATCCATGCCTATTGTTAAAACGATATCTGAACAAGAAGATTTAGGCTGGAGTGCTGAATTTTTACAGACTGAGCAAAGAAAAGATCAGAAAATAGAAACAAATATAAATGCTTTGAAAGGCAATCATAAGGAAAAGGGATATATAAAGTATAAGCAGCATAATTATATAATCAGAGATAATATTCTGTGTAGGACTGTGACAAGGAAAACCCGCAATACACCACATGTAACTAACGACCAGGTAGTAGTACCAATCTTACTTATTTCCACTGTCCTGAATTGGTTGCATTCAAATTCATTACATGGACACCCGGGGTTCTCATTAATGTCACAGAAAGCCAAATCATTGTTTCATTGGCATACGATGCTTACAGATATAAAAAGACACATAGCTAATTGTCAGACATGTCAAGAAAACAAAGGGCATACGAAAACACCTGTCAGCCTAGGGGCTTATCCCGTGCCCAATCAACCCTTTGAAAGAATACATTTAGAATTGTTAACAGAATTTTACGAGTCAGACAGAGGAAATAAGCACCTCTTAGTAATTATTGATGCTTTAACTCGATATACAGAACTAATAGCGCTTAAAACTAAAACTGCGATTGAATGCGCTAGGAAGTTTTACGAGTGTTACATTTGTAAACATGGAATTCCACACATGATAATCTCAGACTCGGGTGGTGAATTTAATAATCACTTTCTTACCTCATTGTGTGAATTCCTTAGCATAAAGAAAATAAATACCATGATGTATCACCCAGAGTCGAATGGGCTAGTGTAAAGAGCAAATAGAAAAGTTTTAAATATATTAAGAGTAACACTAGGGGGATCAGACCCCAACTGGGATATTGCAATACCTGCGGCACTGAGTACTCTGAATCATTCATATCATATATCAATTAAAATGTCACCGCATGAAGCATTGTATGGTACCCCAGTTAGAACGCCTTTCCATGTATTAACGCCTACAACTAATCTATCAAATCCTTTAAATGAATATATAAATGCAAGTAAAAGTCGATATGATATCCTTCGAAAGAATTTAAAAGAATCACAAATCATAATGAAAAGGAATCATGATAAAATAGCGAAGCCAACTAAAACATATACCGTGGGTGATAACGTGTATATACAGATAAATGTGCGTAAAGGACTCAATTATGAACTAACACCTAAGTTTGAAGGAAAGAAGTGACGGAAAATTTTTTTATTTGTGTGATTAAAAGTTTTCTTCTTAATACAGGAGTAATTACATATATTTTTCTCGTTACAGGTTTCCATGATGAATTTTTTGTTGTTGGGAGTGGTATTGTTCGCTCAGACATTTTTCTCGTGTGGGATGAGCTCTAAAACTAAAAGTATAGATTTTAAATATGGCACTATAGTTGAAAGACAAGAAGACGTTTTTATTACATCGAGCAACGTAGTTGTAGAAGTGAATATGCAAGCAATTTTTCTTCCAGAGAATGATGTCACTAGCTTAAAAACCGCCATTTCAAGGTTTTTTGTCTCATTGGATGAGTTACATAGACGACATTTTCATTTGGCTACAGAGAGTTCCCTTGGATCGACATTAAAAGTTACAGAGATGCTATCTGATGACTTGCAAAATAAGACTTACGAGACAGAATCTTTGGCTTATGACCTTTTGATGTGGACTGTAGGACACGAACAGAAAGAAAGACGAAATCCGTTTATTTATGCTGCATTAAACATTTTTGGGTCTATTGCAAGTTTATGTTTAGGAATTTCCAATCGTCTTAAGATTAATAATCAAAATAAGAAAATTGAGTTCTTGACTCATGAAGATGAATTGATTATGTCAGAACTAAGGAATCAGTTAGCTTCAATCAATCAAATTATGGATTTAGTAAATGAACATTCGAGTAATATCATTCAGATTATAGAAGTACAGGATTTGTAGGCAACGTTAACGTATTATGATTCAAAGATAGATCACATACATAACAGAATTGCACATTTCATTGAGAAATCCAAAGATTATGTAGAAGCTATCACGTTAGCAACAGGGCATGACAAACCATTATGTATGGCAGTTATAGACTATAAAAATCTTTTGATTCTGTCAAAACTTCAGCAGTAATGAAAACCCTTAAAAGATAAGGAATAAATGAATCATCAGATTACAACACTTGAAGATATCTATACAGGAAGTAGAGCAATATAAAGAGGGGAAACACGAATTACTGGAATCCCCTGGATTTACTGGAATCCCCAGGTAAATACTGAAATCCTCTTGAAAATTACCGAAATCCCCTACAATATCACTGCAAACCCTTAGAAATCGATAAATAATATGGGTTTTTATTAATTTACATCAATTTTTAGTAAATTAATTAAATAAAATGTGTATTTAAAATAATTTTTTCCGTATACCCTTCGCACAATATATAAAAGATGCAAAGGGTACAGAACCCAACAAACCCACCTAACCTAACCTAGTAGTTCCCAGGTCACATTCTTCCCAGGTCATAACCCTTACCAGGTCACAACCCCTAGTTAAGGTTCTGACTGCAAGTATATAAAAAATATAAATGCTAAAAACATAAAAATAACGTATTTTAATAAAAACGCATATTATTTGTCGATTTCTAAGGGTTTGCAGTGATATTGTAGGGGATTTCGGTAATTTTCAAGGGGATTCCAGTATTTACCTGAGGATTCCATAAAATCCGAGGGATTCCAGTAATTCGAGGTACCGTTATAAAGAGATTGAGAAAATTCCGATTGAGAAAGAACATTGAAAGGAAGACCCATCTCTCCTGAATTATTCAAAACATGCCTAGAAGTTTTTTTTTTTTTTAAATTGAGATTGGGAAAACGTTTAAATTAACAGTCATGGGGAATACCTTAACAACTTATGATTTGCAGATGCCATAGTTGTGTTTGGTAAATCTTGGGGGAGAATTACAAATGTTGATAGATGATTTGAATAGAGAAAGTAGAATTTTGGAAGATTGCAAATGAATAAAACTAGGATAATGTACAATGAAAATGCAGAGAGAGAACAAATAATGATTATAGACAAACCTCTAGAGAGTATTAATTAATATAATTTACATACTTAGGACAGACAGTAAGTATTTCTCCAGGACCTGTGACCGAAATTAACAAAAGGATAAGCATGTGATGGAGAGCTTTTAGTAAGAAATGAGATTATAAATGTAAAATACAACTTTCTCTAAAATGAAAAGTGTTTATTCAGATGGACCTACACGTATTAACTTATGCATCAGAAACATGGAGCCATACTAAAGCCTTAGAACAAAAGCTTGTTACAACTTGGAGAGCTATGGAAAGAATAATGATGGGATTAATACTAAAAGACATAAAAATAGCAACATGGCTAGGAAAGCGAAGTAAAGTAGAAGATATTCTAACATGTAAGAAAACGAAATGATCACGGGCAGAACATATAATGAGGATGACAGATTATTGACGGACATTAAGAATAACAGATTAGGTCCCTAGAGATTGCAATAGAAGCAGGGGAAGGGAGAAAAGACCATGGATTGACGAACTCAGAAAATTTGCGGGTGTGAACTATTATAGAAAGACCATAAACAGATGTCAGTGGAAGGACATGTCTGAGGCCTTTGTCGTGCAGTGCACTAGTGATGGCTAATGATGTTATGTATATGTAGTAGGTTAGCCAAGGCACCAGCCAGCTGTTGACATACTCCCGCTAGAGTGTTATTGGGTCCTTTGACTGCCCAGACAATTACATAGGATTCCTCTCTGTGGTTACGGCTCCTTTATCCTTTGCCTATACCAACACCGAATAGTCTAGCCTTTTTTTTTTATACATTTTCGTCTTTCCTCATATCCCTAACAACACATATTACCAAACAATTCTTTATTGCTCACCACTGTATTTTAATTGTTCAGTGGCTGTATTCCTCTTGGTAAGGGTGGACGGGAGATTTTAGCTAGGGTAAGCAGCTCTTCTAGCAGAAGGACACTTTATTATTATTATTATTATTACTTACTAAGCTACAACCCTAGTTGGAAAAGCAGTATGCTATAAGCCCAGGGGCTCCAACAGGGAAAATAGCTCAGTGCGGAAAGGAAAAAAGGAAAATAAAATATTCTAAGAAGAGTAACAACAATAAATATCTCCTATATAAACTATAAAAACTTTAACAAAACAAGAGGAAGAGAAATAAGATAGGAGAGTGTGCTCGAGTGTACCCTCAAGCAAGAGAACTCTAACCCAAGACAGTGAAAGGCCATGGTACAGAGGCTATGGCACTACCCAAGACTAGAGAACAGTGGTTTGATTTTGGAGTGTCCTTCTCCTAGAAGAGCTGCTTACCATAGCTAAAGAGTCTCTTCTACCCTTACCAAGAGGAAAGTGGCACTGAACAATTACAGTGCAGTAACCCCTTAGGTGATGAAGAATTGTTTGGTAATCTGTGTTGTCAGGTGTATGAGGATAGAGGAGAATATGTAAAGAATATGCCAGACTATTCAGTGTGTATGTAGGCAAAGGGAAAATGAACCGTACCCAGAGAGGAGGATCCAATGTAGTACTGTCTGGCCAGTCAAAAGACCCCATAACTCTCTAGCGGTAGTATCTCAACGGGTGGCTGGTGCCCTGGCCAACCTACTACCAAGGTATAGGTAAACTGCCCTTACAGGAAAAAGTAAACTGTGCGAATCATCAGTTACCTCCTTAAATGTTCTCTATTTTTGGGTAGTATTATAGCCTCTTTTCTGTCTTGGGGTAGAGTTCTCTTGCTTGAGGATACACTATTCTATCTTATTTCTCTTCCTCTTGATTTTTAAAAATTTTATAGTTAAATATGAAATATCTATTCTAATGTTGTTACTATTCTTAAAATGTATTATTTTGGTTGTTCATTGATTCTCTTGTCGTTTATTAGTTTCCTTCCTTTCCCTGTTGGAGCCCTTGGGCTTATTGCATCCTGCTTTTCCAACTAGGGTAGTAGCTTAGCTATAGATAATAATAATAATAATAATAATAATAATAATAATAATAATAATAATAATAATAATAATAATAATAATAATAATAATAATATACATTCTCAAATTGCAATCTGAAAAGGCAACCTGCAACTATTGTATTTTCTTTGAAATTTGTTGACGATGCTTCGTTATATAAGCAGTATAAGCTTCAAGAGAGAGAATTTAATATGGTGATTAAATAATTTTCCCTTCTATAACATAATTTTGATGACAAGAAGGTTTTGTCAATGAGATTATAAATTGAAATGATGGGAATTTGTCCTAATTTTTTATATAAAGTAGTGTTATGTGAAATTAAATGAAATATTACTTTTGCTTTCCATAGTAGAGTGACTAGGTAATAGACGCAAAACGTTAATGGCGTTATGCCCATCAATATATTAAAAACTACTTGAATATTCTATATGACAATTACCGTTTGCCTTCGACGAAAGCATTTTGTCAATTTGCTATTGAAATCGAACAAAACTTCTCTGAAATTGATTCAGGAGCACGGATCTAGTATCTTTTTTTTTTTTTTTTTTTTTTTTTTTTTTTTTTTTTTTTTTTTTTATGTATCTAGTTTGAAAAGATCTTGTCCTAACAAGTAGCAATTACTATTTTAAATATGACCATGTGAAATTTGGTAATGAATTACCTTTCATTGATAACGAACAATTTCTGATATTTATGAATATATACCTCCAACGAAGCACCATTTTGAATTTCACAAGATGAATCTTTGATAGAAAATATTTACCATGTGAATTCAGAATTACTGCTTCATCTACTGGGATAATTACATATTTACTTTGAAGCTCTACAACTATCGTATGAAATGTAGTCACATCAAATGCAGTCATGAATATGTAAAATATAGGGGAAAATTTTATCGATACAGTAGATTGAACTTGATAGTGTCTTTCATTCAGAGGAATATCCATTCTATATAATAGGTTCCTACAAGGGTTTATGAAAATGAATATCATGTTTAATTTGACATCCGCTTGGTATTGATAAAATCTTGATATAGGAATGAAAAAGATAATATTTAGATAAAACGGAAACACGAGTCCTTGTTTATGTAAAGCATTTGAAGATATAAGCCTTGACGAGGGGTATCTTTAGTGAATCATACTAAGTAGACATGGAAGGAAAACGAGATGATACGGAGTCAAGAGTTTATAATCAAATAGCTATATCTGGGACCAATCTAAAGCAAATCTTTTTACAAAACAATTATATATTATACATATAAAAGGAAATTTCTATTATGATTATAAGCATCAAGTTTTTAACATTGCTAGAATTATTCTTATATGAGTGTTTATTGATACATTAAACGCGTTTTTTGATGATAGAAGTAAAATACTTGATATATATCAGGATTTTGAAAAAAATTATATTATTGTGAATGGCTGAAATATTTATTATTTTGATTTTTAAAGGTATTTGAGGGGAAAATTTAACTGATGATATTGGGATTAACGAAGAGTTCGATGATATTATAGGTGAAGCAGAATGCTTGTGTGAGAAAAAATGTTTTGAATAATGAGGGAAAGTTGATCAACTCTTCTTTGTGAAGAGGAACTATGATGCTGAGTAGAAATATAAGTAACATAAAATTGTTTGCTGACAGGATTGACACGAGAATTTTCTTTTTATGCGTACAACTGTCCCTATTCTTCTTACTCGTACATCAAACCCTCTTGCTGCTATCACCAGGCTCTTACTGCTCAATTGTCATCGTTTGGACGCAAGCATAAGACCTTCACCGAATAATGTTCGGTCGTGTGGATGGAGACTTATTGGAGTCCTATCAAACGAATTTCCAGTGAACATTGGAGTACTCCAAGGAAATGTGTTGTCACCTATGCTGTTTATCCTCCTCATGGATTTTGTAATGCATAGAACAGTTGGGGATGGTTGGCAAGGATTGGGATGGATTCATAATAGAAAATTAGATGACCCAGAGTCTGCTAATGACGCTTTCCTTATTAGCAGAATACCTCAGGATTTGCAAAACTTGCCTACCAAAATGCATGAAATATCACATGAGATAGGGTTCAAGATAAATAAAAAAAAGACAGAGATGTTAAGAACAGAATGTCCAATGGAAGATGAAATATCGTTGGAAGGAGAAAGGATTATTGAGGTATTATTATTATTATTATTATTATTATTATTATTATTATTGTTGTTGTCACAAACTAAGCTACAACCCTAGTTGGAAAAGCAGGATGCTATGAGCCTAAGAGCTCAAAGAGAGAAAAATAACACAGTGAGGAAAGGAGACAAGGAAATAAATAAACTACAAGAGAAATAATGAACAATCAAAACAAAACATTTTAAGAACAATAATAACATAGAATTAGATCTTTCATATATAAAGTATAAAACTTCAAAAAAATATGAAAGAAAAATAAGATAGAATAGCGTGCCCCAGTGTACCCTCAAACAAGAAAACTCTACCCCAAGATAGTAATCTCTTTTACAGGGTCTATAAAATTCAAGTTTAATGAAAGACTGAAAAAAGAAAATCAGACAATGGGCAGATTAAGTAAAATCTGGAAATCAAATTTCCCGAAATTACATAAAAATCAAGCTATATATCAGTTTAGTAAGATCTGTGATACTGTATAGATATGTGTCATGGTATGACAATGAAACAATATCCAACAGATTTGTAGATTTGAGAACAAAGCCCTCAGACGAGTATTAGGAGTTAAATGACAAGACAGGATTTAAAATGAAACTATAAGAGAGATTACACCAGTGCCATATGTGGATGATTGGTGGTTTGGGCATGCTCTTCGCACTCATCAAGAGACATTAGTTCACCAAACTTTCAATTGGGCCTCAGAAGGCACTAGAAGAGTTGGAAGACCCAGGCCTACATAACTGAGGACTATAAATCGTGAAGTAGGAGCTGATGAATGGAGAAGTGTTGATTTTAAAGATCAAGATAGACACAACTGGCGAAATCTAACCGAGGCCCTTTGCATCAATAGTTGTGCGAGGTGATAATGATGATGATGATATATATATATATATATATATACATATATATATATACACATATATATATGAATATATATATATATATATATATATATGTATATATATATATATATATACATATATATATATATATATATATATACATATATATATATCTATCTATCTATATATATATATATATATATATGTGTGTGTGTGTGTGTGTGTGTATTTATATACATACATACGTACATACACACACACACACACATATATATATATATATATATATATGTATGTATGATAAATTTTTGCACATTAAAAGGTGTTTTTCATATTTCAAATAAGCCATATATATTAATACATTAAAGTCTGAATTCTCTCAACGACCTCAGGATCAGAGCCCCAGGCGAAATCACTCAAAGACTATAGTATCTGACTGGTCGGGCTTCAAACCTTGGTCCAGGATACCTGTATGCCATTAACCATACCACTCAGCCACGAAGAAAGATAAAAGTCAATGACAATTCTTCTGTACATATACCTGTCGAATTCAGGTTTTCTGTTCTTAGAATTGAAATCAACCCATCTTCACCGTTATAGCTGATTGGTAGGTTTAGGACTTGGCATTCCATTAATGATAAATTTTTGTACATTTAAACGTGTTTTTCATATTTCAAATAAACCATATATATTAATACATTAGAGTCTGGATTCTCTTAACGACCTCGGGATCAGAGCCCCAGGCAAAATCACTCAAACCCTATAGTATCTGACCGGCTGGGCTTCAAACACTGGTCTAGGATACCTCAAGTAACTGTGCATTCAACATGATATTCAACATCGCACCATCTTCCCTTCACGTACATCTCATAAACCTTACTCTTACCCACATTAACTCTCAAATTCCTTCTCTCACATACCCTTCCAAATTCTGCTACTAATCGGCCAAGCTTCTCTTCTGCGTCTGTAACCAGTACAGTATCATCCGCAAACAACAACTGATTTACCTCCCATTCATGATCATTCTCGTCTACCAGTTTAAATCCTCGTCCAAGCACTCCAGTATTCACCTCTCTCATCACTCCATCAACATACAAGATAAACATCCATGGCAACAGCACACATCCCTGTCTCAGCCCCACTCTCACCGGAAAACCAATCGCCCACTTCATTTCCTATCCTAACACACGCTTTAATAGCTTTGTAGAAACTTTCTACTTCATGCAACAACCTTCCACCAATTTCATATAGCCTCATCACATTCTACATCACTTCCCTATCAACTCTATCATACGCTTTCTTCAGATCCATAAATGCAACATACACCTCCTTACCTTTTGGTAAATATTTCTCGCATATCTGCCTAACTGTAAAAATCTGATTCATACATTCCCTACTTCTTGTAAAACCACCCTGTACTTCTGAGATTGCATTCTCAGTTTTTTCATTAATCCTTTTAATCAGTACTCTACCATACACTTTTCCAACCACACTCAACAAACTAATGCCCCTTAAATTACAACACTCATGCACATCTCCCTTACCCATTATAGTGGTACAATACATGTACAAACCCAACCTACTGGTACCATTGACAACACAAAACACAAGTTAAACAATCTTGCCAACCATTTAAAGTAACGTCACACCCCCATCCTTCAAGATCTCAGCTGTCACACCATCCATACCAGGTGCTTTTCCTGCTCTTGTTTCATCAAGTACTCTTCTTACTTCCTCTCTTGTAATCTCTCTCTCATACTCATCTCCCATCACTGGCACCTCAACACCTGCAACAACAATTATACCTGCTTCCCTATTATCCTCAACATCCAGTAAACTTTCAAAATATTCTGCCCACCTTTTCCTTACCTCCTCTCCTTTTAACAACCTTCCATTTCCATCTTTCACTGTCTCTTCAATTCTCGAACCAGCTTTCCTTACTCTCTTCACTTCCTCCCAAAACTACTTCATATTCTCTTTATATGAACGACCCAATCCCTGACCCCACCTAAGGTCAGCCGCCCTCTTTGCATTAGTTACCTTGCTCTTTACTTCCACATTTTTCTCTCTATATATTTCATACTTCTCTACACTATTACTCTGCAGCCATTCTTCAAATGCCCTTTTTTTTTCTCTTCCACTTCCACCTTCACTCCTTCATTCCACCATTCACTACCCTTCCTCATGCTGCCTCCCACAAACTTCTTACCACAAATAATACTTGCAATCCCAACAAAATCTTCTAATATTAACTTCCACTCCTGCAAATTACCAGTATCTCTTACTTTCACTTTGTCATATGCCATTTTCAACCTTTCTTGATATTCACTTTTTACATCCAGTTTTATCAACTTTTCATCCCTCACTAGCTCCTTTTTACATCCCCCCCACTCTATTCCCCCACTCTTTTGTTGCAACTAATTTTCCTTCCACCAAAAAATAATCAGACATACCGTTAGCCATACCCCTAAATACGTCCACGTCTTTCAATCTTCCAAACATTCTTTCAGTTGTCAACACATAATCCACTAACACCCTTTTACCACTCTTCCATTTGCCACTCTTACCCATGTATATCTGTTTTAATCTTTCTTTTTGAAAAAGCTAGAACTTATCACCATATCTTGCTCATCACACATATCTACCAGTCTCTCACCACTCTCATTTTCACTTCGTATGCCATACTTCCCAATGACACCTACCTCTCCAGCGTCCACTCTAGCATTCAAGTCACTCATGACAACTACATAATTCCTTCTACCCAATCCTTTTACACACCTGGCTAATTCATTCCAGAAATCATTCTACTTTTCTTCACTTTTCTCACAGCCTGGCCTATACTCTCTAACAAAAACCCAACATTCCCTACCCAACCTAACCCTTACATACATCAACCTAGATGATATCTCCTTCCATTCCACTACTTTACCTGTCCTCCATTCACTCAGCAATAAAGCCATAACCTCTCTTTCTCTTCCTCTTTCAATCCCAGACACTCTACCAGTCAAACATCACTTCACCCTTCCCTTTTATCTTTGTCTAAAACAAACGCAATATATCCATCCTTCTATTCCTAAACCTACTTCCAATCCCACATATTTTACTCTCTATTGTGCTACATCTACGCACATTTAGACACCCCAATGTTAGAGTGCGGAAGCAGTCACTCTCCCCCCCAGCTTCACTATTTCGATGTCTCACAGGAGTATATAATACAGGAGAGGGGGCTCCTAGCCCCTTCATCCCAACCCTTTCAGTCACCTCTTACGACACGCAGGGATACGTTGGTGCTATTCTAATCGCTTTTTATGTCCCCGCGGCCAAAGGGGACATATATATATATACATGTATATCTATATATACAGTATGTATATATATATACATATATAAATATATATATGCGTGTGTGTGTACGTGTGTGTGTGTCTAGTCAAACACTTGCTCTTTTTTAATGGTAGATATAAACACATATACAGCATATGTATATATATTATATATATATATATATATATGTATATATATATATAATATATATATATAATTATAAATATAGTATATATATGTATATATATATATATATTTATATATATATATATATATGTATATAAATATATATAGATATATATATATATATATATATATGTATATATATATATATGTATAAAAATATATATAGATATATATATATATATATATATATGTTTATTTATATATATATATATATATATATGTTTATTTATATATATATATATATATATATAAAGAGAGAGAGAGAGAGAGAGAGAGAGAGAGAGAGAGATTTGTGTGTGCGTATGTGCGTAAAATTATGCGAATATATTTTTCTATAAATATACACATCCAAATACAGAATATATACCATGCATATATTTGCATATCATATGTATGTATTCATTTCATATATATATATATATATATATATGTATATATATATATATATATATATATATATTTGTTTATATATATATATATGTCTATATACATATTTATATATTTATATATATATATATATATATTTATATATATATATATATATATATATATTTATATATATAATTATAAATATATATAATCATAAATATAGATTATAATAAATATATACATATATATACATATATGTATATATACATATATATAATAATAAATATAGTATATATATAATACAATATATATATATATATATATATACATATATATATATATATATATATATATAATAGATATATATATATATATATATATACATATAATTATGAATATAGTATATATATAAAAGATATATATATGGATATATATATATATATATATATATTTATATATATATATATGTATATATACTTACATATATATATATATATATATATGTGTGTGTGTGTGTGTGTGTGTGTAATTTTATATCAATATATTTTTATAGAAATATAGATTTCTAAAGATAGAATATTTACCATGTATATATTTGCATATCATATGTATGTATTCATTACACACAGATATATATATATATATATATATACATCACACATATATATATATATATATATATGCACACAAAAACAATAAGAATTAACAACAACAGATTCAGCATTTTTTAGTCTATTGTTGGACTAAGGCCTCACACATGTCAGATCATGTGAGGTTTTTGGCCAGTTTTCACTTCTATACTGGCCAGTGCGGGTCGGTGAGGGTGTGAGGTTATAAGAGGATAAAGAAATCGGGAACAATGAATGTTAATAAGTATGATAGTTAGAAAGAAAATTATTGGCTCATATAGATGTGGAAAAAATGATTCCTGATGATGATATGATAGTGATAAGATGTAAGCTATAGGAAAGTACGTGCAAACCTGGAAAGAGACTTGAATTGTCTATGTAAGCTATTGTGGGGATGTGCAAAGGGATTGCCAAACCACCTCTGCCTAATGAAAAGGGAGAGTTATCACCAAAATTCAATAACAATTCAAATGTAGTACCACTACACATTGGCAATATCCCATTCCCCTATTCTACTCATATCCATTTTAAGTGATTTTTGTCACTTTAACCTTCCTCTATTGCTTTCGCCTCCTTGTGCTTGAAATATGTCCTTTTTTGTGAATAAACGGGTACTATACCTATTTCTTTTTTTACCAATTTTATCAAAATTGTTACATTCTATTTACTCTGGCTACCCTCATAGATTTACGAACGCTGTTATTCTTTTTATTCTCCTGGTCTTGCAGATTCTACTAACAGTGTTATGTAGTTTTTACTCTCAGTTTGTTTTGATATCACTGTCAGTTTAATATCTTTTTTACTAAATCTACTCTCATCGATTTCACCAAGTGTTATATTCTTTTCACTAACTCTACCATTATGGATCTTATTTCCAGTGTTATGTTAAATTCACTCTCCTCTCTTCACTTGTGGAGTTAGTGCTTTATTCTTATTCATTGTCGGTATTGATTTTCCCGAGATAGTTGATTTTTTTTTTTTTTTATTCTCAGTCATCAGGGATTTTACTGAAAATGTTTTATTTTTCTTATTACCTCATTACTTTTGGATTTTATCATTAGTATTGTACAGGCACTGCTATGTAATTTCTTATTCTCTTTACCCTTGTGGATGTTATTAAGTGTTACATTATCTTAATCTCTCTGAACTTGTTGAGTTTACTAGCAATGTTTTATCTTTTTTTATTCTCTAGCTTTATGGATTTTACTGACAATGTTGTATAATTTCTACTCTGCACTTATAGATCTTATGGACAGTACTATATTGTTTCTATTTCTTCTGTCAATGTGGATTTTATTGAGTTTTATATAATTTTTACTCTCTTTGGCATCATGAATTTTACTGACAATACTATGTTATTTTAACTCTCTAAACCATTCGGGACTTTACTGACAGTCTTACATTCATCTCATTCTCTCTCTCCCATTGGATTTTTCGGATATTTGTTATGTTATATACTCATATGGATTTTCAGACAGTTTTATATTGTTTGGATTTTTTTGGGCCTCATTCAATTTTACCGAGTGTTATATTTCCTTAATTCGCTCCGCCCTTGTGTATTTAATTGGCAGTGATTTATGATCTATATTCTCTCTGCCCTTGTGGATTGTACTGAGAGTTTTAAATCGTTTTACTCTTTCAGTCCTGGTACTTTTTATTGACAGTGTTGTATTATTTTTAAACTCTCTAACCTCTTGGAATTTACTGAAAAATTATTGTTTTCCCTTTCTCTAGCATTAGGAGTTTACTGAGAGTAAAATATTCTATTTACTCTCTCGGCCATTAAGCTCTCAATTGACAGTGTTATATTCCTTGTTCTTTTTCTTTCATGACTGGTTTTTCTGAAAATACAATATTCCTTTTACCCTCTCTGCCATTGGGGATTTAACTAGCAGACTTATATTTTTTAGTCACTCTTCCCTAATGAATATTAGTGGTTTATCTATATTAGCGTTATTCTTTTTGTTCTTGATGAATTTACTGACATTGGTATATACTGTTTACTCTAATCTTTTGGTTTTTCCTTACAATGTAATATAAGTTTTATTTCTGTTACCCTTTTGGAGTTTAATAACAGTGTTATATTCTCTTCATGCTCTATAACTAATATATTTTCTAACTGCGTTATTTTCCTTCACTTCTCTCTTGGCTTTTGGATTTTACTGATAGGGTTATATTTCATTCTCTTTGCCGTTATATATTTTTCTGACAGTATTATATTATTTTTACTCTTTTTAGCTGTCTGAATTTTACTCGGGGTTATATTATTTTTATCCTCCCAGAAATTGTGGATTTACTAAACAGTGTTATAGTAATTTCACTCTCTGTTCTTATTAATTTCACTGACATTGTTATATTATTTTTGTTCTCTCTGAAGTTTGAGATTTTACTCACAGTGTTATTATTATTATTATTATTATTATTATTATTATTATTATTATTATTATTATTATTATTATTATTACTATTATTATTATTATTATTATTATTTGCTAAACTACAACCCTAGTTGGAAAAGCAGGATGTTATTAGCCCAAGGGCTCCAACAGGGAAGATAGCCCGATAAGAAAGGAGATAAGGAAATAAATAAACTACAGGAGAAGTAATAAACAATTAAAATAAAATATTTTTAGAACAGTAACAACATTGAAATAAATCTATCATATACAAAGTACAAAAACTTGAAAAAAAATCTAAGACAGAATAGTTTGCCCGAATGTACCCTCAGCAAATGAATTGTACCAACCGTGTGTTACACAATCGTACATAGTTCATTTTGTGTATATATTAAGCTCTTTCCTTCCACTAAAAAGAACCAGAATAAACATGTCTGTTTTTCTCATCTGTAACGGTGTCTGTTTTTGAACATGAAATTTCTTGTTGCTTTGAGCTTTTGTATATAAAGGAGAGTGTTCTATAATAAACTCACTCTGTTGCTTTCATACTGTCTTTGAGTCACAACCTCCTCTCAGACCGTCACATTGGTGGCCCCGGAAGTCGACTCTCTCCTCCTGCCTTCCACCCCCCTCACCCCTCCATTGTTGGTACTATGGCGGACTTTACGGATGTTATTGCTGCGACTCACACATTGAAGCTTTCATCATTCACCAGCAGAGAGGCGTTTGCTTGGTTTCAGCGTGCAGAAGTCCAGTTTCGCATCAAGAGCGTGACTCCCTCAACCACCAAAGCAGATTATGTTCTGGCGGCGATACCCGAGGGCACCTTCCCGGAAATATCTGACTGGCTTTTTGAACAAGGAGACACCCCAATAGCGTATGACGCCCTCAAAACACACCTTCTGCAGCAGTACTCGCTGTCGCCAGACGCCCCTATAGAAAGCTTTTTCAGCTCTCGCAACAACCGTTGGGGGACCAAAGGGCCCCGCTCGCCCTCAGGGAAATGACCAGTATTGCACGCCTTCAACCTGCCGCTGATGGCTCTCTCGTGAGGTGAACCTATTTCGTGCCCTTTGGATACGCCGTTTACCCGGACCTATACACGTTGCCATACCCAATGTCAATATTTTACCCATAAAGGACTTGATGACCAAAGCCGACGCCCTTATGGACAGCCACTTCAAGACCTCCATTAACGCCTCCACCCCTGACGAAGAGGATGCCTATTCAACGTCAACTGAAGCTGACGTGAATGCCGTAGGACATACACGCCTACCCCGTGACGTGCCGAAGCGGTGACTTCTACAGCCACTTACTACCTCCCATCCACCATAGTTTTGTTACTACCACTTCAGATTCGGGGCAACCACGAAGAAATGTGCTAAGGATTGTCAGTGGCCAAAAAAACGTGTAAGTAGGCCATCGCTCGTGGCGGTGGCCTCCCGTGTTTCTAATCTTTTCTTTTTACATGATGCAGTAAAGGGCGTGCAATTTTTGGTAGACACGGGTGCTTGTCATTCTCTTTTGCCAAGTGAACTCTTCAGAACACAACCTAGTCGGTCTATGTCTGACAACGTCCGCTTGGTAGCTGCCAACGGATCTGCGATACCAACCTACGGTTAAGAGAACCTCACATTATCGTTCGGAAACGGTAAATTTAATTGAAAGTTTCTCGTTGCTGACGTCACATTGCCAATCTTCGGTGCGGATTTCCTCTCCAATTCCACCTTCTGGTCGATGTCGCCCACCGACGATTGGTCAACGCAGACTCGTACTTGTTGACACCTCTTCAACCCGCCCCCTGCAACCTAGCTCTCCACATCAGCGCACCCACGGATGCCTACGCCCACCTCCTCACTCCGTACCCGGAAGTTTTCCGTCCAGAACTTTGCCAAACGCCCACGGTTTCTGCCAAGCACGGTACTTATCACCCTATCAAGACGACGGGACCCCCAGTCTTCGCAAAATTCAGACGTCTGGCACCGGAATGATTGGCAGCCACCAAACAGACGTTCGCCGAAATGGAGGAAATGGGCCTTTGCCAAAAGGCCTCCAACCCATGGTCGTCCTCCTTACACATCGTTCTGAAGAAAGACGGCTCCCTCCGTCTGTGCGGGGATTACAGGCGCCTGAACATGCAAACAGAACAGGATCACTACCCCTTCCCAAACATTGCCGATGATGTGACCTCCTACCTGCACAAAGCCAAGGTATTCTCTACGCTCGACCTCTTGAAGGGGTATTATCAGGTGCCTATGAACCCAGAAGACATCCCCAAGACCGCCATCACCACTCCGTTTGGTACATATACCTTCAATTACTCCTGTTTTGGCCTTCGTAATGCTGGGGCCACGTTTCAACATCTCATGGATGGCATCTTAGGGGACCTCCCTTTCTGTGTATGTTATATGGACGACATACTTGTGTTCTCCTCCTCAGAAGAGGAACACCTCCGTCACCTGCGCATCGTGCTCGACTATCTGCAACAAAACGGCCTTGTAGTCCGGTATGACAAGTGTACCTTTGGTGCCAACAAAGTGTCGTTCTTAGGGCTTTGCATCACTCCTGAAGGAGCCCATCCCCTCCCTGAGAAGGTAGAAGCCGTTCAGGACTTCCCCGTGCCCTCGACCGTCAAAGCTCTGCAGGAATTCTTGGGCATGATCAACTATTATCATGGTTTTCTGCCAGCCATTGCTGCCACTCTTGCTCCCCTTTATGCCTCCCTCAAGGGCAAGCCTAAGCACCTGAAGTGGGGTTCCCTTCAAGAGGTGGCCTTCTGCAATGCAAAGAAGGCCCTCTCACCTCCTGTGGCTCTCACTTTTCCTATCCCACATGCCACTCCACCGATTCCAGTGACGTCGCTATTGGTGCAGTACCCGAACAGGTGGTCAACGGCTTGCCCCGCCCATTGGTCTTCTTTAGCAGAAAACTGTCCAAGACAGAATCGGGTTATTCTACCTTCGATCGCGAATTGCTGGCGGTGCACTTGACTGTCCGTCACTCTCGCCATTTCTTACAAGGTAAGCCCTTCATCATTCGCACAGACCACATGCCTCTAGTGCACGCCTTCACTCGACAGTCTGACGCCTGGCCCGCCCACCAACGCCGACATCTCTCCGCCGTGGCTGAATACAATTGCACCCTTCAATATGTTCTTGGGAAAATGAATCCCGTTGCCGATGCCCTGTCAAGAAACACATTGGCTGCCGTTCAACTGGGATTGGATTACAACGCCCTAGCTGAAGCCCAACAACAGGATCTAGAGTATCAAGCATGTAGGACATCCTGCACATCCCACCGTTGGGTTCACTTCCCCATCGAAGACTCCAACACCACCCTCCTCAGTGACGTCAGTACTGGTAGACTGCGACCTTGGATTCCTGCTCCCATGCGCCGACAGGTGTTTGATTTCATTCACGGCCTTTCACATCCCTCGTGCCGTTCTACTGCACAGCTGCTGAAGATGAAGTTCATTTGGCACGGCATTTCTAATGATGCTAAGTATTGGGTCTGCGCCTGTACTTTTTGCCAAACTTCCAAAGTACATCGACACACGGATTCAAGAGTAGGCACCTTTCCTCAACCTCAGCGTCGTTTCGCACACATTCACGTCTACTTTGTAGGCCCCCTACCCACATCACAAGGACATCGTTACCTGTTTACCGTCATCGACCGCTCCACCCGTTGGCCTGAAGCCATTCCCATGGAAACTGCAACGTCCGCCTCATTGTACATCTGCCTTACTCTCAGGATGGATTGCCAGATTTGGTATCCCTAAGCATATTACTTCTGACAGGGGTACCACTTTCACCTCTTAATTGTGGACATCATTAGCGAATCTCCTGGGCATCACCCTACATCAGACAATGGCCTACAACCCCGCTGCCAATGGAATGGTTGAACGTTTTCATCGCACCCTCAAAGCAGCTTTGATGTCCCGCTGCAAGGATTGCAACTGGTTTACTCAGCTTCCCAGGGTCCTCCTTAAAGTAAGGACAACTCCTAAAGACGCCCTCGACGTCTCGCAGCTGAAATGGTGTATGGCGACCCATTGGTTGTCTCTGCCGAATTTTTTCCTTCTACAACCTCATCCGACAATCTCCAGCGCATATGCCACGTCGTGGGAAAATTTACTCCATGCCGCCAGACTTACAAGCCCCCAGCGAAGCATCACATACCAATAGACTTGCACTATGCAACGCACGTCTTCCTGCGCAATGATACTAGCAAACCACCGCTAACGCCCCCTTACACGGGCCCTTTCCTTGTGATCCGATGCATTCCGAAAGCATTCCTACTAAACATTCGTGGCAAAGAAGACTGGGTCTCCATTGATCGTTTAAAACCTGCTTATCTCTTGCCAGATGACCCGCCTACAGTTCGCCTCTCTAGATTAGGGCGCCCTATTCAACATGTACAGTATGTCCTTTTTAGGGGGGGGAGCCATGTACTAACCATGTGTCACTCGATCGTACATAGCTCATTTTGTGTATATATTATGCTTGTATCTTCGCTCTTCCCTCACACTAAAAAGAACCAGAATAAACATGTTTGTTTTTCTCATCTGTAACGGTGTCTGTTTTTTAACATGAAATTTCTTGTTGCTTTGAGCTTTTGAATATAAAGGAGAGTTTTCTATAATTAAATCACTCAGTTGCTTTCATACTGTCTTTGAGTCACAACCTTCTCTCGGCCCGTCACAGAATTCTATGCCAAGACAATGGAAGCCTATGGTACAGAGGCTATGGCACTACCTGAAACTACAGAACAGTGGTTTGATTATGGAGTGTCCTTCTTCTAGAAGAGTTGATTACCCTTGCAAAGAGGAAATTTGTCACTGAACAATTAGTGCAGTACTTAACCCCTTGAACGAAGAAGAAGAATTGTTTGGTAATCTCAGTGTTGTCAGGTGTATGAGGAGAATGTGGAAAGAATAGGCCACCCTTAACCCCTTGAACGAAGAAGAATTGTTTGGTAATCTCAGTGTTGTCAGGTGTATGAGGAGAATGTAGAAAGAATAGGCCAGACTATTAGGCGTATGTGTAGGCAGAGAAAAAAAAATGAGTACTCTAGTACTGTCTGGCCAGTCAAGGGACCCAATAAGTCTCTAGTGGTAGTAGCAGTAGTATATGCCCTTATTTTTCTAGCCCTTATTAATTTTACTGAGAGTATTACATTCTTTTGTCTCCTATACTTATAAATTTTATTAAATTCATTTTTATTGTTTTAGTTATTTTGGCACTTATGGATTTCACTCACAGTTTTACATTCTTTCACTTCTCTGCCCTTAAGGATCTTCGCTGAATTTTATATTTCTATTCTCTCTCCATATAAATTTTACCAGCAGCGAATTTTCCTGTCAGGGTTGTGTTCTTTCCTCATATTGATTTTAATAGCAGCATTATATTCATTCACTCTATCTGCCCCTGTGTACTTTACTGATAGTGATATAATATCTGTTATCTTATTGACTTTAATGAAAGGTTTATACTATTTATCCTATAAGTCCTTTTGGATTTAACTGACAGTGTTATAATATTTTTACTCACGTTGACATTTTGGGTTCTACAGTCTCTTCTATTAATTTTACTCTCTCTGCTCTTACAAATTTTACTGATAGTGTGATATTATTTCTAACCCCATTCCATATGGATTTTGCTGATAGTATTTCATCTTCTTTTTTCCATCATTAAGGGTTCTACAGAAAGTTTTATTTCCTTATATATCTCCACTTACGGATTTTTCTTAGTAATAATACTAGTTCACTCGTCCTTATGGAGTTTGATAAGTTCTAAATTCTTTCCACTCTGTCTGTCCTTGTAAATCTGACTGAAAATTTTATTTTATTTTTAATCTATCTTCCTTTTTGGATTTATTAATGGTATTATATTACTTTTATTTTCTGTGCCCTTTTATATTCTACTTACAGTATTATATTATTCTTGCTCTCTGCCATTATGTATTCATCTGACTGTATTATATTTTTTCACTCTCTTCCCTGATGGATTTAATGAAATGTTTTTATTCTCATTGACAAGGTTATATTGCTTTTATTCTCTCTGTCGTTATGGATTATACGGATAATATCATTATTTCTTTTTACTCTCTATTCCATATCGGATTTCACTGGCTGTATTATACTCATGATACACTGCCATGTTTTGTTTCATTAACAGTGTTATATTCGTTTTTATCTTCTTTACATCTATGAATTTACTGACAGGGTTATTTTCATCTTTTCCCTATCTGATCTTTTTTATTTTGCTGATAGGATTTGAAGATAGGTTTTTATTTTATTTCTATTTTCCGCTAGTTACTGTCAGTGTTTTATTATGTCACTCTCTCTTCCCACATTGTTATAACCGTGTTATATTCTTCTTATTTTCTTGGCCATTGCTGATTTTACTAATATAGAAACAATGTTTTTATTTTCTGTATTATTGTAAACTTTGCTGGCAGTGCTATGGTCTTTATAATATCTTTACACAAAAGGTTTTACTTACAGTCTTATATCCTTCTTCCCACCCACGCCTTTATATACTTGAGTATTTTTTTTTATTATTTTTATTTTTTTTTTATTTTTTTGTTCAGACGGATTTTGCTGGCAGTTATATTATTTTTACTATATGTCCTCTGTCTAAGTATTTTTTACTGAGAGCGTTATATTTTTTTTAATCTCTTAAGACTAAGGAATTTCACTGATTTTTATAATCTTTAAATTTTCTGCCCAGAAGGATTTCACTGGCAGTATTATATTACCAACAGTTATATTATTTGCGATCTCTTAGACCTTATGTATTTTACTGATCTTGCTATATTCTTTTTACTGTCTCGTCCGTTATGGATTATCCTGACAGTGTCATATTCTTTTTATTGTCTCTCCCCTTAAGGGTTTTTACTGATATTTTATTAAATTTTTTTTGTTTATTTGGCCCTTGTGAATTTTACTAGGAAATATATGAATTTTTGTTTCTACGATATATGTTCTCAGATAATTTTATATACATTTTACGAATTTTACCATGAAAGATTTTATTTAGTGTTGTAACCTTTCTACATTTTCTTTTGTTATGGAATTTAATGACAATAATTATATTTTTATTCTTATATATTTCACTGACAACGAAATACTATTATTACCCTCTCGGACTGATGTATTTCACTTACAGGGGTTATATAATTTCTACTCAGTGTTGTATCATTTTTACTATATATACCTTTAAATGTTTTACTGACAGTGTTAAATTCTTTTCCCTCTCTTGCCCCCTCATTGATTTTACTAATAGCGTTATATGCATTTCATTCCATCAGTCCTTATAAATTTTCTAACGGTATTATATGTTTTTGCCCTTTTCAGATTTTATCTATAAAGCATTTTCTTATTATCTATCAATTTGAGTTTTGATGAGTTGACGTAATAGCTTATTTATTTCATACTTTTTAACGACGCAGTCATATTCTTTGAAGTCAGACTTTAAATATTTTACTGAGAGTCTTATTTTCGTTTTTAATCGCTCTCCCTTTATGGATTCCACCTACCGTATTAATTTTTTTTTTTACACTCTGTTCATATGAATTTCATTGCTAGAATTTTATTTTATTTTATCAGCTCTGGTCCTATGGATTTTGATGTTACTGTTATTTCATTTTTACTGACACTACCTTTTATAATTTATGTTTATGCACTCTGGCCATAAGCAATTTATTGACGTTATTATATTCTTAGTCTCTCTGCCTTCATGAATTTTACTGATGTGGTTATATTTTTATCCTCTCTGCCATTTTGGAATATACTGACAGTACTATACTCTCCAAACTCTATCTGTCGTTAAGGATTTGCCCTGCAGTTATTTTATTTCTATTCTTCCGGTCCTCATGGATTCCACTAAAAATTTTATATTCTATGTAATCTCCTTACTTTTATAGATTTGACTGGGATATATATATATATATATATATACATATATATATATATATATATATATAAATTATATATATATATATATATATATATGTATATATATGTATATGTATATATATATATATATATATATAAATACAAATATACATATATATATATATATATATGTACATATATATAATATATATATATATAATCTATATATATATATATATATATATATAATTTTTTACCCCCTTTGGGGGATTTTATTTATAGTTTCATATGATTTTTTTGTTCTCAAGATAAGCACTGTCAGATTCAGGTTCGAACCGTAGACACCGACGTTATTGCCTTGGTGGTGATGGTAGTACAGGCACTACCATGCGAGGATAAGTATTACCGGTACATCCTTGCCCATAAAACAACTGCCTCCCCTGGCCCATAAAAGGCACATGACCTCCCTGTCTTTCACATCAAGACCGGATTTAACACTATCAGCATTCGTTGAGTATGGCAAAATATCTGCCTGGACTACATGGAAATGGTTTCCAGAACTGGCAGATTCCATGGTCACCATGACCACCACACCAGTCAGCTTCTACGATGATACAATGCAGTGCATTAAAAGATTTTTAGTGCTGCTCTATGACGGGACCTATCCATATATCAGAAAGAAACGTTTTGTCAAGAAGAAATCCTTTCAGCTTACCCCCACCTACCTTCCACAAGCTTTGGAACAGCATATCAAAAGACCAGTCTTCCATGGTGGTTATATCTGGGAACAGATCTTAATTCCTTAACCCGTACTTCCATCACCAACAAGTTGGGGCTAGTAGGAAGTAAATTATGGTTGGTACAGCCCCTCTGGACCAGGCTCCCTGAGGCTTCAAAAATCTACTTAGAGCTAGTTTCATCCTGCTGCTGCTGCAAAAAAAAAAAAGGCAGTTTGAATATATGTCAATACAAGAGGGCTAATCTATAATGCAAATGTTAAGTAGAAAGCGAGTACACATAGACTACCAGTTATTGGCAAAGCTTAGAATAAAAATTTGCATTGCTTGTAAATGCATTCAGTTCTTTGCTCAAAGTTTGCCAGTAAACTCTGGTTTTTACGGGCTGCCTAAGGCAAGAGCCCGTGTCTTACACAAAGGTAAGGCAATTTCACACACACACACACACACACTCTGCGTTACATACTCGAACACGTGATGTTTTCCAAACTTAACATTTACCATATGCAGTTACCAAGAAATTTACTTAGTCAGTTATTTCATTGCATTATGCTACAATATGTATGAACTATGAGTGTGTCCTGCTGACATGGTAGTAGACAGTAAATTGTATCGCAGCAAAGTAAAGTCAGCAATAATTTTATTACATTTTTAGAGTTTATAATTATTACGATCATCAATTCCATTCTTAAATTGGATTAAAGTATGTAACGAATAAAAAACTTTCTATTGGTCACAAACCAATTGAATGTGAGGAATATCCAATGACTCAGGTTCTCCAATAGTTGGTCCTTTTCATAAAGAAAGAATATTAGACACTTGAGAATTTTTTTTCTTTTATCGAAAATATTTGCTCATATTACTTTGATATTTTTTTCGTGGCCAGTTTACTGATTTTAACTAACAGTATGACAAATCTCATTTTGCTAAAGTTGAATAACAGCCATTGTGGAAAAGACCACCTAAGCTGTCAAAGGCAGAACATTGGTGGCTCCATATCTAGAATTGATAAGAATATACTTTTCTACATATGTACCAATTTTACCTTTTATTTGGTAAAAAAGTAACAATTGACATGAAATATCGTACTATGCCGCTATACTGTGCATTTTACTGAACAATTTTAATTCTTTTCAACTCGCTGGCCTTGTAGATTTTACAGAGAGTGTTTTATTCTCTTAATCCTCTCAGCAAATTTAGACTGTATTGACAGCGTTTTATCACTTTTACTCTTTGTTCCCTTATGGATTTTACAGACAGTATTATATTGCTTTTACTTCTCTGCCCTTCAGGATGTTATTAACAGTGTTACATCCAAGTTACTTTATGAGCCCTTACTAAGTTTACAGAGTGTTGTATCATTTTTATTCGCACCTCCTTTTTTAAATTCCCTGAGAGTGTTATATTACTTTTACTCACTTTGCCCCTATAGATTTTATTGCCAGTGTTATATATATTTTTTTAATTAACTTTGCCCTTAGAGATTCCGTTTACAGTGTCATACCATTCTTAATCTCTGTCCCTAATGATCATACTGACAGTATTATGTTAATTCTATTCTCTCTGTCCTTATGTCTCTTACCGGTAGTATTATATTCTCTTAGTTCTCTTTGGCCTTATTTTACGAAAATTGTTATATTGTTTTTATCCCTATTTCTGTGTTAGATTTTACTTATATTTTATATAATTTCTACTCTCTGTCATCTACGATTATACTAGAGTGTTATATCTGTTTTGCACTCACTGCCATTTTAGATTTTACTTATAATTGTTCTATTCCTATTACCCTTTTGGATTTTAATGAAAATGTTTAACTGTTATTATTTTCTACTTTTTTATGTATTTCTGTTAGTGTTCTATTCTTTTTATTCCTTCTAAACTGATTCATTTTACTGAAAGGTTTATACTCTCTTATACTTTTTGTGCCCTTATGGATTTTACTAATAGTATTACAGTATAGCAAGGTTGGTAGCATCGCGGATCTCTATTATAGAGGTCCCGAGTTCGGTCCCCGCCAGGGACGCGATTATTGTGAGACTTTCTACCGGGGGGTACTCCCACGTGGCGCCTGGGGGGGAGGGTAGAGGGGACAAGTGATAGTCCCTGCTGGCTAATGGTCGCCCGAGGAGGACGATGTAAATCGTCTCTGTGGAGACCTAAAACCTGCAACTTTAACTTTTTTTTTTTTTTATTCTCTCTGCCCCCAAGAACTTTACAGATCGTGTAATAAGCTTTTCCCTCTACCCTTATGGATTATGCCAATAGCTATATTCGTATTCTCTTTGCCCTTATGGATTCTTACTGACAACGCTATATTTCCTTTTACTCTCTCTGACCTTTTGGATTTTAGTGACATCGTTCCTGCGTATTTTACTGACAATATTATGGTCTTTTCCTTCTCTCTACCCTGATAGATTTTGCTGATAGTGTTAGATTGACTATTATCCTCTCTGTCATTACCATTATGGGTTTTACGGACAATCTTATATTCTTTTTAAACTCTTTTAGCTCTTAAGTATTTTTCTAAATGTTATATTATCAATATTCCTTCAACCGTTACAGACCTAACTGAGGGTGTTATATTTTTTATAGACTCTCTGGCCTGATTAATTTTGCAGACAGTGTTAGGATGTTTTTATTCTTTCTCTGTCTTTGTGCATATCACTAATAGCATATTTGTGTATCTCCTCTCCCTTTTTTTATTTTTCAATGATATTGATCTATTCTTTTCCCCATCTCTATCATTACAGATTTTTCTGATAAGGTAATATTCCGTTTATCCTCTCTGACTTGTTGGATTTTACTAATAATGTTATCATATTTCAACTCTCTCTGACCTTAGGAATATCCCAGGGAGTGGATTATCTTTTTCGCTCACTGTCCTTGAGGATTTTACGAACGGTTTGATATTTTCTTATTCTCTCTACCCTTATAAATATATATATATATATATATATATATATATATACATATTTTTTTCTTTTGGTCGAGTTATAATCCTTTTATCTCCCCTGCCCGGATGACTTTTGTTCAATATGTTGTATTCTTATAACTTTTTCAGCCCTTATGATTATATTCTTTTATACTCTCTGACCTTATTGATTTTACTAGCATGGTGATTTTATTTTCACTCTCTCAGCCATTAACGATTTTATCTGCCATTTATTAATGATTCCATATTCTTATGATATCTCCTTTATTGCTGATTTTACAGTGATGGTTATATAGTATTCATCCTCTTTGCCCTTTTAGATGTTACTGACAGTAATATATTTCCATAAAATTCTCTGCCCTTACGGACTTTATTTCTTTTTATCTTCTGTGACCTTCTGGATTTTATCTACATTGCTATATTGCTTTTATTTTCTCTGCTCTTATGACTTTACCGAGTGTTATATATATTTCTTACCCTTGAGGTTTGCTAGAAGTGTTACCTTCCCTTTTACTCTCTTTGCCCTCACGGATTTTGTTGACAAAATGAATTCGAGATTTGGACTTGAGGGTGGCCAGATCATGAGTCCACCTGTGAACTAGACAGAAAATGGTTAGCAGCAGCTTGTGTGTAGGACGAATAAAACAAAACAATTGGCTGGAATCCGTTAGCAGCAATGTGTCATGAGTGGTCTGATAAAACATTATCTTTTGTGATATTTTGCTCAGTATAAGTGCATAGGTATTCTGAAAATAATCATTTCATTGCTATTTAGTGATTCACAAGCGGCTTGAGTTGTGTTTTGATTTCTTTTACGCACAACGTTATACTCTTTATACTCTTTAACCTTATGAATCTTACTGACAGTGATATATTGTTTTTAGGGTATCTGACCTTATAGGTTTTACTGATATAGTTATATCATTTTCAATCTCTCTACTCTTAGGTATCTAACTGACAATGGTACAGTATATTATTTCTACTCTCTCTGCTCATATGGAATTTACAGACGTTGTTATATTTTTCTTTACTCTCTCTACACCTTGGAATTTTCTTACCATTGTTATATATTTCTTTCTCTACCCTTATGTACTTTAGTGAGAGGGTTATATTTTCTTTATCATTCCTGTCCCTATGGATTTTACTGACAGCATTATACTCTTTTTATTAACTTCACCCATTGGCATTTTACTGACAGTGTTATATTGTTTTTATTATCTGTTACCTCATGAATTTTACTTATTCTAGTATAATTCAATGTTCTAATTTGCCCTTGTGGAATTTACTGAATGTTATGTTTTTCACTCTCTCTGCTTCTGTGGATTTTATTGGAAATATTTTCTTTTCAGTCTCTGTGTTTATGGAATTTACTAAGAGTGTTTTGTTTCTCTATATGCCCTTTTCAATTTCTCTGACAGTGTTGTATTTCATTTAGTTTGCTTGCTCCTATAGATTTTAATTAGAGTATCATAGTCTTATACTCTGTCTGCCTGTAACGTATTTTACTGAAATTTATAATTCTTTCCACTCTCTTTGTCCTTATCATTTATGGAATTTAGTGATAGGTTTATATTTCTTTTCTTTTCTCCGCCTTTATGGAATTTACTTATAATACTTTCTTCCTTTTAGTCTTTTTGCCTTTGTGGATTTTTTTGGAACATCTACATTCTTAATATACACCCCCACAACCTTATAGATTTTCCTGACAGTGTTACATACATACATACACACACACACACACACACATATATATATATATATATATATAAATATATATATATATATATATATATTTATATATATATATATATATATATATATATATACATATATATATATATATATATTTTCAATTAAAGATTTTACTGATAGGGTTATATTCACCGCATTCTGTCTGTCTTAGTAAATCTACTAATGACATTATTGTTTTTTATTTTCTCTGCCTTTGACTATTTTTACTGGGATTGTTATACTATTTCTATTTTATTTATCCACATAGATTTTACTCAAAGTATTAAATCTATTCTCCCTGCCGTATGAATTTGGTTAGTATCATAATTTTTTACCCTCTTTCCCTTATGGATTTTACTGATCGTGGTGTATTACTTTTAGTCTGACTCATTCATATTTATAGGTATGAGTTTTCATTATAAATTTACTTTTAAGAAATAAATTTCTTCTTTAATTGCACAAAAAAAATATCTTATTAAGAAAGTCTTTTAAGATTTTTGGTGATCAGTGTATCCATAGAAAATTTTTCAATTCATTCATTCTACCATGTATTGTTCACCCATCAAGTCTTAATTTGTTAGATATAAACTTACGCTCTATTAAATTTCTTATTCCTGACCTAGATAATCATCTCTGTCAACGTCATTCAGTTATTTCTTTTTGCATGCTACATAAGATTTTTTATAATTTATGCCATCCATTGCGCTCAGATCTTATCATTGTAAAAACTTCTAGGGATACCGTTAATTCAACCATGTCTACCTCAAAACGCACAATTCTACACAGTATTCGAGAATTTGTATTCTAGTTGTGACCAGATTGTGTAATGATCATGATCAGGCAGTTGAATCAGTGGAACTTCAGAAGTTCAGTTATTTTGAAAAATACATCTCTGTTGAGGAGATTGACACAAGTCTCGTTTGATCATTTATATATGACTGATATATATTAGTGTTGTTACTAATCTTGAAAATTATTCCCTTATCTCCTTCCCTCACTAGGCTAATTTCCCTGTTGATGCCCTTAGGCTTATAGGATTCTGCTTTCCCAACCAGGGTTGTAGGCTGGTTAGTAAGAATAGTAATATTTTTTGTATTTACGTAATTCAATGAAGGCGTTATATATTTTCTTTGCTCTTTCAGCCGATGTGGATTTTACTGACAGTATTATATTCTTTTACTCTTTCCCCTTTTTGAATTCCACTGATATTATCACAATCCTTAAAAAATTTATTGTCAGTACCTAAGTCTTTTTGCTCTCTCTCCCGTTACGAATTTTACTTACGTGTTTTTATTCTTTTTAATCTCTCTGACCCTATGAATTTCCTAGTAGCGTTTTACTTTTTATTCCCTCTGTCCTCTTCAGCATTACTGATTTCTTTATGTTTCTTTTTTAAATTTTCTCTGCCCAAAATTTGTTTAGAGGATCATTTTTACTCCCTCTCCACTTATGACCTTACTCAGAGCGTTATATTCTTCTGCCCTTATTGATTCTACTGATAAAATTATATTCTTTCATCACTCTCTGAACATTTATAGATTTTACTTACAGTGTTCTATTCTTTTTATTCTATGTGCTCATATTGATTTCATAGGAAGTTTTGTTTTTTGATGCTCTCTACCTCCATTAACAGTGATATACTGTTTTTATTTCCTCTGGCCTTATGAATTTTACTGACAAGCTTATATTACTTATACTCTGGGTGCCCTTTTTAACTTCATATAGGTGTTCTCTTCATTTTCTCTGCCCCTGTAGACTATACTGACAATGTTATATTCTTTTCCTCTCTGCACTTATGGATTTTACTAAAAGTATTATATTATTTTCACTCTTTCTGAATTTAATGATTATTATATTCTTTTACTTTATTACTCCTTGTGGATTTTATTCTCTGCTCTCGTTGATTTTACTGATTATGTTTTGTTATATTTTCTCTAACTTTATTGAATTTACGGAAAGGGTTATGTCCTTTTTTAGACACTCTCTCTGCCTTTAATTATTTTACATCTTAATATTCTTTTGACTCTCTTTACAGTTATGGATTTTACTGACTCTAATCTATTCTTTTTACTCTATCTTTCTTCATAGATATTGCAGACAGCATCATATCAGTTTTACTCTCTCTGCCATTGTGGATTTTAATAGGAGTACTATATTTCGGTTTTTCTTTCGCCCCTTATGAATTATCCTGTACTGTCAGTGTTGTATTCTTTTTAATACCTATGCTCTTTTGAACGTTACTTTCATTTTAGTATTATTGTTACTCATTCTGCCTTAATGGAATCTGCTGGCAGGGCTATATTTTTTTTCGTCTCTGTCCTCCTGTATTCACAGGCAGTATTAAATTCTCTTTACTCTCTCTGCCTTTATATATTTACAGAATATGCAGCGTTATACATTTCTTATTTTATCTGCCCTCATGGAACTCACTGAAAATGTTATATCATTTCAGTTCTATTTGCTCTTATGTATGTAATGGGCACTATTAAATTCTTTTTACCTTTTATACTTTAAGGATACTCGTGTTGTAAGTTAAGAAACTCTTTTTTTTTTTTATTTTTCCCCATAATAAATGTTCAAATATGAATCTTGATTTCCTGCTGTTATTTTCTTGTATTTTGTTCTTTGTAAAAAATAGGGTTTCTTAATATTCTTTTTTTGGACTTCCATCTGATGTAGATTTATTTTATCCCTCAAAATAGCATTTGAATTTTCGATACGTTAAACATAAAATAAACTATAGCTGTGACATGCGAAAATACCACACACATTTACACACATATGTATATTTATGTATATATATATATATATATATGTGTGTGTGTATATATATATATATATATATATGTGTGTGTATGTATATATGTATGTATATATATATATATATATATATATGTATACATACATACATACATACACACAAACACACGCACACACACACACACACACATATATATATATATATATATATGTATATCATCCTTATCATCATCATCCTTTACTAGTTCACGGCGAAACAAGTGCCTCTGAAATGTACTTCCATTTACGTCTGTTTATGGTCTTTCTATACCAGTTCACACCCGCAAACTTTCTTAGTTCGTCAAGCCATCGCCTTCTCTTCTTTCCCCTGTTTCTCATGCAATCTCTATCCTTCTTAATGTCCATCTATTATCTCTCATTCTCATTATATGTCCTGCCCATGTCCATTTATTTTTCTAACATGTTGTTAGAATATCCTCATGTTTTATGGCTTTAGCAAGGCTCCATGTTTCTGATGCTAAAGGTAATACTGGTGGGACTATCTGATTAAACACTTTTCTCTTTAACGAAAGTGGCATTTAATATACATAATCTCATTTTGTTTACCAAAAGCTCTCCGTCCCATCCTTATCCTTCTTTTGACATCGGTCTTATGTCCTGGTGAAATGCTTACTGTCTGTCCTAAGTATAATCTCTAGAGGATCGTTTATAACCCTTATTTATTGTCTGCATTTTCATTGGACATTATTCTATATATGCCATAGATAGTGGTTTGTCATACTCTGTTAATTTTCCCTTACCCGTATAATTACATGGATATGGTCAGTTGTTGAATAGCCACTTCAAAAGCCTGCTTGCTTTCCTGGTTGATTAAAGTCTAGCTGTTTTTCTATTTGTTCTAATATGATCTTTGTAAATATTTTAGATATTACGAAGAGTAAAGTTATTGAGCTGTAATTTTTCAGGTCTTTTGTGTCTCCCTCATTGTGAATTAATATAATCATGAAGTTTTCCAAACTGTAGTTATAGAGCATTCAGCATGTTTTACTATCAGGAAATCTCCTCAACCTATTATCAATTCAATTATTGAGCCACCTTTCCCTGCTGCTTTACATTTTTTTCATGCCTTTTAATGCTTTCGTTAATTCTCCTACTGTTACGTTTGATACCGGCTCAGGTATTTCTTATTTTTTTT
>NC_090751.1:72230312-72240312 GCF_036898095.1 Palaemon carinicauda
TACCTTTTTTTTTATTCGGGGAAAAAAGGGAGGTGGGGCGGGGGGCAGAGATAGCTGACTGAGAGAGTTTGTCTCCCTGTTGTGTGAATAAGTGTTCAAGAGGATAAGATTTCGTAACTCTGACGCTTTTGCCCGGCTCCACACGCTTCCCAGTTCTTTGGGAAGTTTCTGGAAGTAGCTAAGTTTCATATGTAAGGCATCACCAGGGTTAGGTAGACAGATACAGATTTCCAGCTTCAAAAAAGCCATCTTACCCTCTCTCTGACTCACGCATGCAGCTCAGTGTATAGTTTTAAAGGTGTTCAGTGAAAAATCAAAGTTTTGGTGTGACGAGTATTTGTAATTATAGTGATTTCCTATACAAATTCTCTTACAGTTTTTGTAAAAGGCCGTGTGGGAAGGTTAGGTATTTCTCTTGTGATTTGGATATCTATTTTTCATTAAGTGTCAAACTGAAATATTGTATTCATATTCAATTTCAAGGGAAACAAGTGATTGTATGGTTTTCGTATTTCTTTTGTGTTAGTCTGAGGTTTATTCAGATTTAATATTTAAAGTTCTGTAATTATATAATTTTTCAGATCGTAAAGTTTTTGTCTTAACATAAGCTTAGTTCAGACTTAATATTTCGAATGATTTGTGTGATTTATGTAAATTCTTTTAAAGTGTTGTAATTTATATATGAATATATTCATTTTCGTGAAGAGTGTATTATTCTAATTACCATTGTTTGAAGTAATATTCGCTCGTATCTTATTAAGAACCGTAGTAAGTTTTAGATAATTCTTAAGAATAATTACCAAGTTTAGTTTTGAGTGTACTTAAGAGACTTTTGGATATTCAGTGTTTTATATATTGCTATCTGGGAGCTATTTAACTGTCTCATATTTGGTGTATTAATATTCTAAAGTTTAACAGTTTTAATGTAAAAGCAAATACGTGACTATGGAATTCGAGAAGTTGATTAAGTAGCCGTTCGTAGTATATAATGTACCAACCGTTTGTCACACGATCGTACATAAATTATTTTGTATATATTATGCTTGTATTTGCACTCTTCCCTCACAATAAAAAGAACCAGAATGAACATGTCTGTGTGTCGCCTATGTAACATTGTCCTTTTCTTGAACGTGTATTTTCCCGTTGCCTTTAGGTTTTGTATATATAGGAGAGTGTTCTTTAATAAACTTACTCAGTTGATTGCATCCTGCCTTTGAATCATAACCTTTCTCTCGGCCGTCACATTGGTGACCCTGGAAGTCGACTCGCTCCCACCGCCTTCCACCACCCCCCTCGCCCCTCCATCGTTGGTACTATGACGGACTCTACAGAAGTTGGCACTGCGGCTGTTCCATTGAAACTTGCACCGTTCGCCAGCGGAGAGGCGTTTGCTTGGTTTCAGCGCGCAGAAGTCCAGTTTCGCATCGACGGCGTGACTCTCTCAACCACCAAAGCAGATTATGTTCTCGCCGCGATACCCGAGGACACCTTCCCAGAAATATCCGACTGGCTTTGTGAACAAGGAGACACCACAATAGCGTATGATGCCCTCAAAACATACCTTCTGCAGCAGTACTCGCCGTCGCCAGCCGCCCGTATAGCAAAGCTTTTTCAGCTCTCTCAACAACCGTTGGTGGACCAAAGGGCTTCGCTTGCCCTCAGGGAAATGACCAGTATTGCTCGCCTTCAACCTGCCGCAGACGGCTCTCCTCGTGAGGAGAACCTACTTCGTACCCTTTGGATACACCGTTTACCCGGACCTATATGCGCTGCCATACCCGATGTTGATAGTTTACCCATAAAGGACTTGGTGACCAAAGCCGACGCCCTTATGGACAACCACTTTAAGACCTCCATCAACGTCTCCACCCCTGACGAAGAGGATGCCTATTCAATGTCAACCGAAGCAAACATGAATGCCTAGGACATACACGCCTACCCCGTGACGTGCCGAAGTGGTGACAAGGCCACCCACCACCCACCAATCGCTCGCGCACCAACAAACGACTTCTACAGCCACTTACTGCCTCCCATCTGCCACAGTTTTGCTACTACCACTTCAGATTCGGGGAAACCGCGAAGATATGTGCCGAGGATTGTCAGTGGCCAAAAAATGTGTAAGTAGGCCATCGCTCGTGGCGGTGGCCTCCCGTGTTTCTAATCTTTTCTTTTTACATGATGCAGGAACGGGCGTGCAATTTTTGGTAGACACGGGTGCTTGTCGTTCTCTTTTGCCAAGGAAACTCTTCAAGACACAACGTAGTCTGTCTACATATGCCGACGTCCGCTTGGTAGCTGCCAACGGATCTGCGATACTCACCTACAGTTACGAGTACCTCACATTATCGTTCGGAAACGAAAATTCAATTGGAAGTTTCTCGTTGCTGACATCATAATGCCAATTCTCGGTGCGGATTTCCTCTCTCATTTCCACCTTCTGGTCGATGTCGCCCACCGACGATTGGTCAAGGCAGACTCGTACTTGTCGACACCTCTTTAACCCGGCCCCTCTAACCTTGCTCTCCACATCAGCGCACCCATGGATGACTACGCACACCTCCTCACGTCGTATCCAGAAGTTTTCCGTCCAAAACTTCGCCAAACGCCCACGGTTCCTGCCAAGCACGGTATTTATCACCATATCAAGATGACGGGACCCCCAGTCTTCGCAAAATTCAGACGTCTGGCACCGGAACGATTGGCAGCCCCCAAAGAGACGTTCGCCAAAATGGAGGAAATGGGCCTTTGCCACATCGTTCTGAAGAAAGACGGCTCTCTCCGTCCGTGCGGGGATTACAGGCGCCTGAACATGCAAACAGAACCGGATCACTACCCCTTCCCAAACATTGCCGACGTGACCTCCTACCTGCACAAAGCAAAGGTTTTATCTACGCTCGATCTCCTGAAAGGGTATTATCAGGTGCCTATGAACCCAGAAGACATCCCCAAGACTGCCATCACCGCTCTGTTTGGTACATACACCTTCAATTACTCCTGTTTTGGCCTTCTTAATGCTGGGACCACGTTTCAACGTCTCATGGATGGCATCTTAGGGGACCTCCCTTTCTGTGTATGTTATGTGGACGACATACTTGTGTTCTCCACCTCAAAAGAGGAACACCTCCGTCACCTGCGCATCGTGCTCGACCGCCTGCAAAAAAACGGCCTTGTAGTCCGGTACGACAAGTGTACCTTTGGCGTCAACGAAGTGTTTGTTCTTAGGGCACGGCATCACTCCTGAGGGAGTCCACCCCCTCCCTGAGAAGGTAGCAGCCGTTCAGAACTTCCCCGTGCCCTCGACCGTCAAAGCTCTGCAGGAATTCTTGGGCATGATCAACTATTATCACCGTTTTCTGCCAGCCATTGCCGCCACTCTTGCTCCCCTCTACGCCTCCCTCAAGGGCAAGCCAAAGGACCTGAAGTGGGGTCCCCTTCAAGAAGCAGCCTTCTGCATTGCAAAGAGGGCCCTATCAACTCCTTCGGGTCTCACTTTTCCTATCCCACATACCCCTCTCCTTCTCTCCACCGATGACAGCGACGTCGCTATTGGTGCAGTACTCAAGCAGGTGGTCAACGGGTCGCCCCGCCCATTGGCCTTCTTCAGCAGAAAACTGTTCAAGGCAGAATCGGGCTATTCTACCTTCGATCGAGAATTGCTGGCGGTGCACTTAGCTGTCCATCACTTTCATCATTTCTTAGAAGGTACGCCCTTCATCATTTGCACAGACCATATGCCTCTGGAGCACGCCTTTACTCGCAGTCTGATACCTCGTCCATCCGGCAACGCCGACATCTCTCCGCCGTGGCTGTATGCAATTGCACCCTTCAATACGTCACTGGGAAAATGAATCCCGTTGCCGATGCCCTGTCAAGAAACACGTTGGCTGCCGTTCAACTGGGATTAGATTACAACGCCCTGGCTGAAGCCCAACGACAGGATCAAGAATATCAAGCATGTAGGACATCCTGCACGTCCCTCCGTTGGGAAGACTTCCCCCTCAACGACTCCAACACCACCCTCCTCTGTGACGTCAGTACTGGCAGACCACAACTTTGGATTCCTGCTCCCATGCGCCAACAGGTGTTTGATTTCATTCATGGCCTTTCACATCCCTCGTGCCGTTCTACTGCACAGCTGCTGAAGGCAAAGTTCATTTGGCATGGCATTTATAAGGATGCTAAGGATTGGGTCAGCGCCTGTACTTCTTGCCAAACTTCCAAAGTACATCGACACACGGATTCAGGAGTGGGCCCCTTCCCTCAACCTCAGCGTCGTTTCGCACAGATTCACGTCGACATTGTAGGCCCCCTACCCACATCACAAGGACATCGTTACCTGTTTACCGTCATCGACCGCTCCACCCGTTGGCCTGAAGACATTCCCGTGGAAACTGCAACGTCCGCCTCATGTACATATGCCTTACTCTCAGGATGGATTGCCAGATTTGGTATCCCTGAACATATTACTTCTGACAGAGGAACCACTTTCACCTCTTAATTGTGGACATCATAATTAGCGAATCTCCTGGGCATCACCCTACATCAGACAACGGCCTACAACCCCGCTGCCAATGGAATGGTTGAACGTTTTCATCGCACCCTCAAAGCAGCTTTGATGTCCCGCTGCAAGGATTCAAACTGGTTTACTCAGCTTCCCTGCGTCCTCCTGGGACTAAGGACCACTCGTAAAGACAGCTTCGACGTCTCGGCAGCTGAAATGGTGTATGGCGACCCGTTGGTCGTCCCAGCCGAATTTTTTCCTTTTACAACCTCGTCCGATGATCTCCAGTACATACGTTACGTCGTGGGAAAATTTACTCCATGCCGCCAGACTTACAAGCCCCCAGCGAAGCATCACATACCAACAGACTTGCATTCTGCAACGCACGTCTTCCTGCGCAACGACACTGCCAAGCCACCGCTAATGCCCCCTTACACGGGCCCTTTACTTGTGATCCGATGCATTCCGAAAGCATTCCTACTAAACATTCGTGGCAAAGAAGACTGGGTCTCCATTGATCGTCTAAAACCTGCTTATCTACTGCCATATGACCTGCCTACAGTTCGCCTCTCTAGAGCAGGGCGCCCTATTTAACATGTACAGTATTTTATTTTTAGGGGGGGAGCCATGTACCAACCGTGTGTCACACGATCGTACATAAATTATTTTGTATATATTATGCTTGTATCTGCGCTCTTCCCTCGCACTAAAAAGAACCAGAATAATCATGTCTGTGTGTCGCCTATGTATCATTGTCATTTTCTCGAACATGTATTTTCCTGTTGCCTTGAGGTTTTGTATATAAAGGAGAGTGTTCTTTAATAAAGTTACTCAGTTGATTGCATCCTGCCTTTGAGTCATAACCTTTCTCTCTGCCGTCAAAATAATATATTATTAGATGTTAACGTAATTTTTCAGTTTCTAGTCAACCTTGTGATTTTGATAACATTTAATATTAAGGTATTTAATATATAAGTATTTATCTTTAAGTGAGTTTGTATTGTATAAATTACAGAAGTTAAGTTTTACTGTGGTGATTTTGTGCCTCCTCCCCGCTCGTTAAAGTTTTCGAATTACCCTTTTTACTCGTTTATTTTTTTTTTGTTTACATTTTGGGCACGTGTCCGGAGACCTCGGTGAGGGAGGTTATAAGAGACAGTGCTTGTGTTTGGAAGGACAGTTCGGGCTTTCTTCAGAGGCTATACCCTTTTGACCTGCAGCTGCTGCATTTGGAAAATTTCATCCACGCCTTTTGACGTTTTACGAGTGCTGTCCTTCGCAGGTACGCTTCTGGCTATCTGCGGTGTTGCGTCCTGCTTGTATAGCAGGTGATTTGTGCCACCTGCGGTCTTATCTTGCTGCCACCTCAGTGGAAGATTTTCCTGAGGTGTTGGGAGCATTCGCTTCACAGGACGTCTTGAATTTTACTGCAGGTGTTGGGGCCTTGATGCCCGTCAGGAGGCTAGTAGGGAGAAAGATGCCAGGTAAGCATTCTTATTTAGTATGGTCGTGCAGGACCACTCGACTCCTCCTTCCTGGTGCTTCTGTGTTCCCCTGTGGGAGTTTTAGAATCACGGCCTACTGTAAGGAAACACGTGTGTTATTCTGGGATCACGGACTCCCCTTCTAAGTGTGAGGAGATAATTTGTTTTTTTGTTGTTGCTGGTACTCAATATAATTTTTATCTAGATATATACTATAATGAACTATTGTAACAGTCTTAATTTGTTGCCCCTTTTCGTTGGTTTTGTAATTATTAAAAATTCGTGTGATGTTAACAGCCCCGTGGCTTTTATATTATTGTTTAGATATTAAGTTTAGATTATAAATATAGGTAGGAGATTAAGTGTTTTCTCCTTGTTACTCTTCGCCTTCCTTTAGCACCTCTTTAGTTATATGTATTGTTTGTTATATTCATTTTGATCTGGCCAGTTATGTTATGTATGTTTTGACGTATTTGTATTCATGTTTTTCTCTTTTATATCTGTTTAGGGTTTAGTTTTCAGCAGTTAGGAATCCCAAGGGATTCTTTAAGGACTAGTGTTTGTCCTTGGCAGTCACAAGGTTGACTTTAATTATTTTTTTTGTTTGTTAATAAATATTGTTGAGTTTTCTTGAGTGTTTTCGTCTCCATTGATCATCTTTTGCTCGATACTTTGTAACAACACTGAGTGTACATCCTTTAGTGCAGACAAACCTGCACCACGGCCCAACAAGGGTCGTAATAATTGGCGACCGTGACAGGATAGGTGTACTCAGGGGTATCTGGTATTTTGGTCTGTGGAGCGATATTTGGGTGATCTCTTCAATATTTATTTTGTAGTATTGCCTTTCTCCCTGAGTTATTAATTTTTGGAAAAATGGAAGAGTTTAACTTTGACCCGGCTGAATTTTTGGGGTCTGCTGACTGCCTGAAGTTCTTGCCTGTTTTAAATAAGAAACAGTTAGTTGCTTGTGCTCAGTGGTTGGGTGTTCCGCTGAAGTCGGCGGGCACCAAGAAAGATTTATTGGAGTCTGTGAGGGGTAAGATTGCTCAGGATTTTGCTGAGGCCGAACATTTGGTGAGTGAAAGTGAAATAAATAGTGATGGTGAAGGTAGTATTAATGATGATTTGGAAGAGGATAGGTTGAGCGTGAGAGCTGGTTTGACTTTGTTCGAGGATCCACCTCGAATATAAAGGCTAATGTGTCACATAATCCATTTTTGCCCCCCCTTAATTCTTTGCCAGTCAAACCCCTGGCTTCTGTTCACACTTTGGGTGAATTTAAAGAGGAGATAGAATATAACTTGATTTGTAAACGAATTGAATTAAAGCAAATAGAATTCGAGGAGAACGAGCGGGTGAGGCGTCACGAAGTAGAGATGGTGAAGTTGAATATAGAGATGGCTAGGTTACAGGGGGCCAATTTGGTCAGTTCCCCTAAAGGTATGTTCCAGGAAAGGTTTAATTTAGGTGCAGCACTAAAGTTGGTGCCAGTCTTTGATGAGAACAATGTCCCTGAATTTTTCAAAGCCTTTGAGCGTGTTGCCTCCCGGTTGTCTTGGCCCTCCGAAATGTGGACTGTCTTAATACAATGTAGGCTGGTGGGCAAGGCTATCCGGGTGTACAATGCCTTGGAGGAGGGAATTGCCAGGGACTATCATAAGGTCAAAACGCTGGTATTAAAAGCCTATGATTTGGTTCCCGAGGCATATCGCCTAAAATTTAGGAATTATAATAAACATCCTTCACAATCTTTTGTTGAATTCGCTCGGGTCAAGGAGGAACAATTTGACGACTGGCTGAAGAGCCGACAAGTGGTGTCTTTTGCTGCGTTGCGAGAATTGTTGCTCCTTGAGGAATTCAAAAAGGCATGTAGCAAAGAGTTGGGGGTCCATCTTGAGGAGGTCAAAGCTATGAAGCTGAGTAGTGCCGCTCAGTTGGCTGATGAATATGTGTTGACCCATCGCTCTGGTAATAGTAACTTTGGGTACAGAGTTTTAAATGATCCATCTTCCCGTGCCCACAGTAGTGGAAGGAGGGGAGAACCACCTTCGATGACTCCTAATGTTCCTAGGAATAATAATGATTCCTTTTCAGATGGTAGGAATATTGGTAGAGTCTCAGGATGGTCTCCTCCCCCCAGTGTCTTTGTTAACAGAGGTACATCTAATTATGACAATCTAAGGTATAATGATAATAATGGTAACAGAGATACATCTAATAATAGCAATAATCAAAGGTATAATAATAATAATGGTAACAGAGGTACTGGATGTAGAGTAACCTGTTTTTGGTGTGACAAGCCAGGTCATTTTCAGAACCAGTGTAATGCCCGGAGATGATATCTTGAGAGAAACGGCCAAAATCCAGTTTCTTTAATTTCTGACAAGTCTAGTTCTCATGATAATCAAGAGGAAAAATCTGTAGTTAGCAGTAGGGTAGATAATAGTAGTAGTGACACTTCTAATAAAAAACAGTTGTGACTCAATTTTGACAAATATGTATGGCCTGGTAAAATTTTTCTTGGATCTAAGATCATCAAAGTAAAGTTCTTGAGGGACACTGGTTCAGCTCGGTCTCTTGTGTTGAGGGATACCTTGAAAGGTTGTAAAGAGCATTCAGGGAATTATGTCGTTCTGGGAGGGTTCCCGAACACTGTTGTTTCTGCTCCGTTGGTGGATGTCAGGTTGTCTTTTCCCTGATGTGATAAGGTTACCGAGTTGGCCGTTGTTGATAGTCTCCCCATTCCTGGGATTGACGGTATTCTGGGCAATGATATGGTCAATAATTAGGGTCAGGAATTATTTCCCATACTATCCATAAATGTGTGTCCCATAGCTGTAACAACCCGTGCCGCAGCAAGAGCTGCTGATCTACTTGATGACAATGATGATTTAATGTTTAGTAGTTTAGAAGTAGATGTAGAAAGGCCCGGGTCAGTAGATAGTGGTAGTAGTATTATTATTAATGATTTGAAACCTGATTGGGACAGATTGGCTTTTATTGAAGTCCAGAAAAAAGAATTTGACTTTGAATTGGGAGACATTAATGATTTGACTAAACCTCGGTTTGGTATAACCAAGGATTTACTATACAGGTTTAGCCGTCCTTCGACAGATGATCTGAGCAAGACTTCTCAGATTGCACAAATTGTGGTTCCGTCCCAGTTCCGTGAATCGGTAATGAATCTTGCTCACGACAATTTTCTTACAGCCCATTTTGGGATATGGAAAACTTTCCGAAAATTAGTAAGGTATTTCTGATGGCCTGGGATGAAATCTTCTGTGAAGCATTATGTGAAGGAATGTGAGGTATGTCAGGTTATGGGAAAACCAAATCAAATAATTCCCAAAGCTCCCTTACATCCTATCCCTCCCATCGGAGAACCATACTCGGAATTGGTGATAGATGTCGTTGGTCCTTTACCTAAAACTAAGTCTGGTTATGTTTATTTGTTGACTATTATGGATAGAGCCTCTAGATTCCCCGAAGCATTCCCCTATGAGATGTATTACATCTAAAGTTGTTTTTGAAAAGTTAATGGATTTTTTTTCCAGGTATGGTCTCCCTCGTGTTATTCAGACAGATTGTGGTACAAATTTCACGAGCAAGGTATTTAGAGGTAAATGTGCTGAACTGGCCATTCAGCACATTACCAGCGTACCTTATCACCCGGAGAGTCAAGGGGTGGTGGAGAGGTTTCATCAGACCCTTAAATCAATTTTTAAAAAAACATTGTTACGAACAAGGTAGTGAGTGGGATAAAGCACTTCCCTTTGCCCTCTTTGCTATTAGGAATCATCCAAATTCTTCTACTGGTCTAGCTCCCTTCGAATTGGTATTGGGTCATAAAGTACGAGGTCCTCTAGAAATTTTTAGCGAAGTGCTACAGTCCGGTCGAAGGGGAGAGGTTAAAGTTGGAGAATTTGTAGATGATTTGAAAAAAAAGGTTGTTCAGGGCTTGGAAATTTGCACGGGAAAATCTGAGTTATTCGCAGGCTGTGATGAAGGATAA
>NC_090751.1:72255312-72295312 GCF_036898095.1 Palaemon carinicauda
CGGGATATTTCCTTTGCTCGCAACAATGTTTATTATAATTTAAACCATTGCTTAAAGATATTCTCAGTCCTCTTAGACGAGTTCTTTTTTTAAACGAGACTTTTAATAGCAGCTTTGTGTTCTATCCACAATCTGTTTGGATGCAACGTCAACACGTGGCATCTTACCAGAGAGCTTTCACTCCATTTACAGCACAGTCGAGAAATTATCTTTCAACCGTAGTATGGATGTTGATATTGACAAACTTAAATATAAGAATATTTTAAGGTACCGAGGTCCATTGCATTAAGGCCCTTTTTGTTAATATATATATATATATATATATATATATATATATATATATATATATATATATATATATATTATATTATATATGTTTATTTATTCATTGTTTACCTTTATATCTGAAATATTGAGTTTCCTCACTTTTCTCTTTTTGATACATTTAATTTTTTCAGATGAACTTACATCGCTTCTATTTTCTCTACTTGCGAATATTATCAAACACTATCTAGCTTCTTTTCAGTGTCGCCAACTAGTCAACCTGACACCGAAAAGAATTTAGGTTAGTAATACTCCTATATTGTGGTGTATCAACACATAAATAGGATGCACAAAACTTGCCATCACGGAAATGGAAAGCAGTGACAGTCAACTGTCGCAAGTGAATTACGCATTAGCCACGCCATTGGCGTAAAATTTGTCGTTCTTATTATATTATCATTTAAGAATTCCGACCATAATCTGGCACACAAACATGTGCTTGACACGAAGCCACATGGTGCCTTACGCAAATTTACACGAGTACTTTATTTTCACCCTACAATACGGGTCTCTTTGTGTCACGCGTAAGTGTTTTTGTACCTTACCACAGTGTCACCTGAATATTCCAACATTCTTATACTTATATTATACCCCTTTAATTACAGAATTATGCAGCTAGGTAGTTGTTTTTTTTATGTCTTTCCTTATCTTTCATCCATAATAGTATTGAACAGTCATAGAGAAAGAACACGCCCTTATCGCAAACATAATTTTATACTAAACCAGCATATTCTAATCCTGAAGACCTCTTTCATCATGAAAATATTTTATTGTTCTGAACAAATATTTTAGTTTTCATATAATCGTTTCACATTGCATCTATATTAGTATAACATAGAAACACTGTAAGTTCATCTTTTATTTCTTGTCTTGAACTTCTAATAAATCGTTTAATTTATAAGCAAAAAATTTTCATAATAATTTTCATCTAATGCCACATAGCTCTTTTTCTATTATTCCTTGCCTCACCTTATGTTTGGTATAACGTGACAGCTATTCCTCATAAAACTTCCTTCTTCTCCTTTTGACCTTACTGGTCCCATTGTATAACAGGGTTTGTCGCTTGAGTCAACTTTGTCCATCTATTTCTATTCCTTATATATTCTTCCACCAGTCGCAACCCACATTTATCCCTCCTCACAACATCCACCCATCTTCTCCCATCACTGTAATATTCTTAGCTCTCTTAATTCGTTTAACTTTCCTCCTTATTACATGGCCATAGTATTTCAGACGAGCATTCCTAGCCTTATCTTTCACATTACATATAAAACACATTCTTCTTATATCTTGACTCTCTCTCCTTACCATTTATGATATTCTGGCAATCCATCTCGCCACCCTCATCTCAGTTCTCTTTAACAGGCCTTCTCTTCCCTCTTGAATGCCGAAGTTTCTTCCCCATATAATACTGTATTATTAGTTATACACTAATAATTATTTTTAAGTATTTTAGTAAAGTTCAAGTTTTGTGAAGTGTGCGCATGCTCACTGACGACAGTGTAAAATTGTGGCGGTGGGCAGTGGTACTGTCGACTGTCGACGTGGCCAATGACTGGCAGGTAGAGGTTGTGCACGTAACCAACTGTTCGTGCGTACTTGCTGAGGAGTGCAGCTGTGCACTCATGCAAGCAAATGGTATTGATATGAAGCTTGTGTTCTTTAAGGTATGCTATTGTTTGTGTAATGAGATTTGTAAATTATGGATATGTTTCGGTTGAATAGTCTTATCGGCATTTTGACATTGTTCTCTACTATAGTGATGTATTTTAGGATGTGTTAATGTAAGAGCTGATAGAAGAAATTAGCTGATATTTAATGCACGAGAAAACTGCTGGGTATCAGAGAGGAGGCATTGTTGTAAGTGACTTTTTGCAGTTAATTGTTACTTATCTTTGAACTTAGGGGTAACGGTGATTGTGTAATGTCATAATGGATATGATAACTATTAGTAAGAATTTATATATGTTTGTTCTTATGGTGATAAGGATTAATGTCTCTGATAAGGTGATACGTAAAGAAAAAAAATGGGTATGTTATATTGACTTCTATAATGTTACAGGTCGAAATTAAACGTTTTACGACAAGCTGAGTTTTTATCTGGTACCTGAGCATACATTTCGACAACACTCATCATGGCAGATAAAGGGAAAAGTGGCAGCTCCACGGGAGAAAATGACACTGCTAGGATGTCACTGGAGGCACAGAAGAAGGCCAAACAGCGGAGGGGAACCACAAAGGCAAAACTAACACGTAAGTTTGATAAGTTTCATGATTATATGTTAGATCAAATGGCATTAGAAATTTTAGAAGAAACATATGAGTGTTGTTAAGGTTTATGATGAAGATGAACTAGCTAATGAACAGTATTGCAATTTGTTAGATGAGAACTGTGATGCTCTACTGATAGAAGAGGCTAATGTTTATATCAAAGCATAAGATAGAAAGTGTGCAGCTCATGTGATATTTATGAAAGTTAAAGACGAAATGCAGGTGAAAGAAGTTTTAAAAGTAAAACCGATTGATGTGCCCAGGTTTCACGGAGATGTGAGAGACTATAGCAATTTCCAGAGAGATTTTTTAGAGTAATGCAATCAAATGGGGGGGGGGGGGGTAGATCCCTTTTTGCTTAGACAGTGTCTCTCAGGAGAGGCCTTGGATACAGTTCGTGGTGCAGATCATGACTTTGATAAAATATTTGGGCGATTAGATGAAACTTTTGGGAACAGCAGAACCATTATTGATGTAGTGGCAGAGGATATAAGGTCAATTAAACCTATTTCCGAAGGAGATAGTGAGAGTTTCATTAAGATGGTTGATAAGATTGAGCAATGCTATCTTTACCTAGACCAAATGAGTTTGGCTGCAGAATTAAATACTGCTAATATGACTAGTCAGATAGATAAACTATTACCACCTACACAGAAGCGTGAATGGGTTAAGTTAGCAAAGTGTGTAAATAATCGTGACCTATTCGGAAAGTTGTTGGAATATCTTTTGAGTGAAAAGAAATCAATGGAATACCTTATTGGTAATATTAGAAGCAATAATAATATTAAGGCTAAAGTGAATTATATCTGTACTTATGAAGATCAGCGTAGTTCAAAGCAAGGAAGAGAGTCAGATGTGATGGAAAGGATAGCAAGACTTGAAAATGCTATTACAAATATCACTGACCTTTTAACTAAAATTACAGAAGAAAATGCTGAACGGAACAGGAATAAGATCAGTGACAACACAAGGCTGCATAGGTGCTGGTATCGTGGGTCAGATGGACGTGACATCTTAGACTGTACAACTTTCCAGAACTTGAGTATCAATGACAGAATGGAGAGTGTAAAGAAGAAAGGTATTTGCTTTAATTGCCTTAAAGGTGTTCTCATAGCAAGGAAAGGTCTAAAGAAGTCCAGATGTAATGTTGTAGATGTTAACAATGAAACTTGTGGGAAACTTCATCATACTATTATACATGAGGGATTCATAACAGGAAATTCCTTTGTAAGTCTGAAAAGAAACGGTGTTCTATTTATGGTTAACAAGTATGGTAATCAGGAGTTACAAACTTTATTTGACTCGGGAGCTGATATGATTATGATCAGAAATTATGTGGCTAAGGCATTGGGACTGAAAGGAAAATGTGTCAGATTAGCTGTGACTAAATTGGGCGACAAAACTGTAACATACAGTAGTAAAGAGTATGATCTGGTTCTAACCGACAAGTATGGGAAAGATGCCAATATTACTGCTTATGGAATCGATGACATTACATATCAAGTCGGTAAGGTAGATTTATCAAAAGTGAAACATTTATTCAAGGGTGTTAATGTATGTGCATTAGATAGACCTTATGGGAAAATAGATCTCCTAATTGGTTCTGATTATTGCTCCTTAATTCCAACAGTTAAGGAAACTGTGGCTGAAAATTTACAGCTCAGGGAATCACAGTTTGGAATGTGTGTGTATGGCAGTCATCCCGACATTGTTACCTTATCAGTGTTTAGGAGTAATCCAGGCATTAGCATTAATCGTGTTTCCAGTACAATATCCGACTATGACATATCTATAGAACCCGTAATTGATATTACAGCACAGATAAATGATTTCTTCACCATTGAATACTTAGGAACTGATTGTAATCCCAGATGTGGTAGTTGCCGTTATGGGAAATGTGCAACAGGCAATGGCAATTATAGTATAAAAGAGGAAAAGGAGCTGGCTATTATTGAAAGTGGGTTGATGTATTACCCGGACAAAAAAGAATGGTCTGCTAAATTTCCATGGACTAAGGATCCTCAGCTATTGCAAAATAATGTATCTGTAGCTGTAGCTAGACTGAAAGGCACAGAGAAAAGATTGATGAAACTGGGTTCAGAATATGCTCAAACTTATAATGACCAGATATACTTGACATGACAAAGCACAATGTAATTCGGAAGTTATCCGATGAAGAGGTTAAAAACTATGTTGGTCCTGTCACATACATTCAGCATCATGAAGTGTTAAAACCAGGATCTGTATCAACCCCATTGACAATTGTTTTTGATTCATCAGCAAAGTATATGGGCCATTCTCTAAATAGTTTTTGGCAAAGGGCCCTAATATTTTAAACTCAATGTCTGGTATATTACTAAGATTTTGTGAAAAGGCTATAGGCATAGCCGGTGACATAAGCAAAATGTATAATTGCATTAAGCTTCCAGAATTAGAACAACATGTACATAGATTTGTATGGAGAAATTTGCAAAGTAATCATAAACCTGATCACTAGGTAATGACATGCATTGGTTTTGGGGATAGGCCCTCAGGAATTATTGCAATGTTAGTTCTCAGACATACTGCAGAATTGTCGGTAAAAAGACTTCCCAGAAGCATCACGTGTGATAATGACTAATTCCTATGTAGATGACATAATCCATTCTGTTGAAAGTAAAGCTGAGGCATTTAGCCTAATCAGATATATTGAAAATGTACTCTCTAATGGCAGTTTTACAATTCAACGATGGACTAGTACTGGAGATAATGAGCATTCTGACTTTGAAGTGTCCCAGAATAGTAATGAAAGAATACTTGGCCTTAACTGGCAATGCAATAAGGATGTGTTTTATTTTAAAACTAAGTTAAATTTCTCTCCAAAATATAAGGGTGTAAGAATAGAACCAGGCTTAAACAAGTTAAATTTCTTTGAAAATATACCTTCAGTTTTAAGAAAAAGGGTTGTCGTCAGTGAGATGTGTTCTGTTTACGACCCACTCGGGTTTTTGCTTCCATTCACACTAACAGCAAAGATTTTGCTACGAGACACTGTGAAATGTGACTTTAAATTACGATGGGACGATCCCTTGCCTTCCTATTTAAAAGAACACTGGGTGTCATACTTTTGTGAATTATTTGGCACTCAAACCCTGCATTTTGACAGGAATGTTAAGCCAACCTCAGCCAAAGGATTGCCTTTACTTGTTATCTTCAGTGATAGTTCAACAAATGCTTATGGTGCTGTTGCATATGCTAGGTGGGAATTAGAGTCTGGTGCATTTGAGAGCAGGCTCATTGTGGAAAAGAGTAGGATAGCCCCTAGTAGACAGTTATCTATTCGAAGGCTTGAATTGTGTGGAGCTGTTATAGCGTGCAGGATGCGTAAAGCCATTGAAAATGAAATGACATATAAATTTAGTTCGGTAATGCCCATAACAGATTCCTCCATTGTTAGAGCACAAATCCAAAAGGAATATTATGGCTTCGGAACTTTCGTAGCCACTAAAATAGCAGAAGTTAAATAAAAAAGTGACCCAAATGAATGGTGGTGGATTGCTTCTGGATTAAATGATTAAATCCTGCTGATCTATTGACAAGACCCCAGGACCCTTTAAGTGTTGCAGTTGTTTATTCCTGGAAATATGGTCCAGAGTTCATGGCACTTCCTTCAGAAGTGTGGCCTATCAGTCAATCGGTGAATTGTGAGTTACCTGATAGAATTCATGTCAATCTTGCACAATACTCTGTTCATGAAGAAACCATAACTGATGCGTCCAAATCCAACAACTATAATATGTTAATTGTAGTCACTGCTAGGATATTTAACATTGTTAAGGTGAAATCTTTCAAGGGTGTTCTAAAGAAACTTGAACCTGGATCACTCCAGGAAGCTGAGAGGTTTTGGATTATGCAAGCACAAAAAAGTCTTCCTGAGAACTGGGAAAAATGCTTTCAAAGATTAGGACCATTTCAAGCTGAAGATGGTATAAAATTATGATAGGAAAAAGAATGGAAAGATGGTTAAAACATAATTGGAACCAAAATAGCTTCATTCTATTATATGGTAAGCATCCATTTACTGTCTTGTACATTAGTTATTTATACAGGGTGGATCATGCTGGAGTTGATGTTACACTATGTAAGCTTCAGTCTAAATTTTGGGTTCCTTCAGCACGTAAAATTATAAGATCGATAAAGAGAGGTTGTACTCTTTGCAGGAAACTAGATGCCAAAGTTGGTCAAAGAATGGGTCAGATTTCTGATGAAAGAATGAGTCCTTGTCCATCATTCTATCACACTGCTGTGGATATTTTTAGACTTTTTCAAATCAAAGATAATGTAAAGAAAAGAACAACTGGTAAAGCCCATGGTGTTATATTCAATTGTATTGTTACACGTGCCGTGTATATCGATGTTGTAGATGGATATGACACTTACAGTTTTTTAAAGTGTTTCAGAAGATTTGCAGCTGTTCATGGCTATCCTGATACTGTACACTCTGACTTGGGCTCACAATTGGTATCAGCAATTAAAGAACTTGAGAGTGATATTAACAACTAGAACCTACATGAGATCACTGAATTTGGAGCAAAAGAAGGCCTGAAATGCAAATTTAATCGGTCTGTAGATGCTGCATGGCAAAATTTGGGTAAGTGAGGCCTTAATTAAGTCTGTAAAAAGGTCTCTGTCAATGCTCATAGGAACTACTATTTTGACATTTAGTGATTTACAGACAACATTTTTTGAAATAGCAAACTTAATGAATGAAAGGCCTATTGGAATAAAACCTGGTATGGATGTAGAATTAGGAACCTATTTGTGTCCGAACGATTTACTTTTGGGTAGAGCAAGTAATAAAGTACCATCTGGTTCATGGTCTACTTCAGGTGACACTAAGAAAAGGTTAAACTTTATACAAAATGTTTTCGACACTTTTTGACGTAAGTGACAGAGAGATTATTTCCCTACACTCATTGTAAGGCAAAAATGGAGCACAGATAAAAGAAATGTACAACATGGTGATATTGTTCTGATAAAAGACACAAATGTTGAGCGAGGAAAATGGAAAATGGGGTAGGTTGTAGATACAGAAACAGGCAGAGACAATAAGGTGAGAGATGAAAGCATTAGATACAAAATACAAAGACCAGGAAAATATAAGGGACAAAGTGACACAGTTATTAAGAGATCGGTTCACAAGTTGGTGGTATTGCTACCCGTTGAGGAACAATAAAGGAGGCGGGAGTGTATTATTCGTTTTGTGAAGTATGCGCATGCTCACTGACGACAGTGTAAAATTGTAGCGGTGGGCAGTAGTACTGTCGACTGTCGATGTGGCCAGTGACTGGCAGGTAGAGGTTGTGCACGTAACCAACTGTTCATGCGTACTTGCTGAGGAGTGCAGCTGTCCACTCATGCAAGCAAATAGTGTTAATATGTAGCTTGTGTTCTTTAAGGTATGCTATTGTTTGTGTAATGAGAATTGTAAATTATGGATATGTTTCGGTTGAATAGTCTTATCAGCATTTTGACATTGTTCCTCCACTATAGTGATGTTGTATTTTAGGATGTGTTAATGTAAGAGCTGATAGAAGAAATTAGCTGATATTTAATGTACGAGAAAACTGCTGGGTATCAGAGAGGAGGCATTGTTGTAAGTGACTTTATGCAGTTAATTGTTACTTATCTTTGAACTTGGTGGTAACGGTGATTGTGTAATGACATTATGGTTTTGATAACTATTAGTAAGAATTTATATATGTTTGTTCTTATGGTGATAAGGATTAATGTTTCTGATAAGGTAATAAAAAAAAAATGGTATGTTTTATTGACTTCTATAATGTTACAGGTCGAAATTAAACGTTTTACGACAAGCTGAGTCTTAATGGCATTTTCTAGTCTAAAATAACTCCATTTATTTCTCAAATTTTTTGTCATGCTTCTTTCATTCTCAACACTTCCTCAGCCTCTCTCTTCCCCGTTATTATTGCTCCCAAGTTTTTAAACTCATTGCTCTGTTTTAGCACTGTATCATCTTGCGACTGAATGTTTTCTTCTTCATGTCCTTCTCTATTACTAATCATTAGCTCTATCTTGCCAGCGTTCACCATCAATCTTCAATCCTTTCCCCTCTAGGACATTTTTTTTTTCTGTTCTAAAAAACATCTCTTGTAGTTGTTCTTCTGCGTCTGCTATAATGACTAATCATCAGCAAACATCAGTTCCCACAATTCTTCGTTGTCTTTAAATCTGATGACAATGTTCCTATATCAAGAAGAGAAAAAGGAATGAAATCAGAGCAGATCCCTGATGGAGGCCAACCTCCATAGCAAAGCTTCAGTCTCTCCATATTATGACTGTAAAGTTGTTATGCCACCCCTAATGATAAAACGAAGAGTCATGCTAACACCAACATACTGCTGAGTCCTTTCATCCTTTCACTCATGTCTTCAACATTCAACAAATCTCAGTACCAAGCCAGCAAAACCTAACTATACTCTCCTCAGACAATATTTATTGATATACATCTTTATGTCTAAGATCCTCTTTCATTTTATTTTTTTCCAGAAGAGCTATTTTTCTTATTGTACTTACTCCAAATAACCCCTAAACTACATTATTCATCATCTTCTATACCTCTTCAAAATATATGCACACATTTCTCAAATTGTAAATTAAATAAAATTTATCTTCTTAAACAGGATTTATATTATCTCACTTAGTACTCTTATCATTCCATGTTCTTTCTCAAAGCAATTTAATTTAGCATGCAAAATTAGTGGTACAAAAAGTTATGTTTGTATGCCAATCTTGAAATATTGTATGAAGGGAGCGGAAGCATAAGATTTTTTCATCTTAATAGACAATTCCTTCAATCAGACACAAGCTCTTAACTGACAAATATATCCTTTATGCCACATAGATATTCATGAAGAAAAACTCCCACGAGATATTGAAGCACCTTTCCTACAATATACTGTAATAACCCTTTTCCAGCATCTCACAGCGATATATTGGTCATCAAAACACCACCTCCGGTGGCTCTGGTGAAAACTGACTTGCAACAAACATAAGACGGCATTGAATATATATATATATATATATATATATATATATATATATATATATATATATATATATATATATATATATATATATATATATACACACACACACACATATATATATTTTTATATATATATATATATATATATATATATATATCTTTAGAAAAACAGTACTTTATCTTTAAAATAGAAAGGAATATCTAATAAAAAATTATTGTAAGCTTTTGAATCAGGTGATTCAAATAGTAATAGATCTGTGAATAAAATATATTCCAAAGGTATACCAGGTGTACAGAAACACACCTGTATTGTAATCCTGTAAGTTTATAGATATAATTTTTTCCTTTTACCTTTTTGCTTATAGGCTTGGCTATAGTCAGTTTTCTCTGTATATAAACTAGTTGATACCAACAAGCTTTTCGTCCAATCTATGACCAGTAAATTGTTGACCTCAGAGTAACCGAAGATGTACATCACTGGCAACTCTCCCAACGATATTACTGCTAATGCCTGCTTCTGCCTGCTTCTGCCTGCCTCTCTTCACAACACACAACTCAGAGGCTTGTTCTTTAGGTCAGAAAAAATCTTCAATTTAAAGTTGATCACATTGTCCTCATATAAAGCTAATGCCGTACTTAAATTCCTTCATGCTGACATCTTCAAACAAATAATAGAGTAGTTAGCTAAGCCAAAAGACACCATCATCGTTCAGAGCCAGATGGATGGCAATAGGAGATCAACAGATTTCACATTTATACAAACAACTTCGATGACTAGTATCAATACCTGCCACTGATGCTCAACAAAAACCAATACTGGACTTAGTGTGTGAAATTCTCATGGCAAAGTTACAGTGTTTAACAGTTGTGGTAGATCCAAACGCATTCACCATGCTCTTCAAGGATTTCCTACAAACGGTAGATGAGGTGTACCTGATCCAGACACCTGCAGAACCCCTTAACCACTCTTAGCAGGAGCTACTGCATATCCTCAACCTCTAATTGAATTGGCAGAGACACAGAGACCAAACCAGATTCTCCCACCGTTCCTTTACACCAATCAAGGAACAAAATTTTTTTTCCAAGAATTCACTACGCCAGAGAATATAGCCTGACAAACCAAAGGACAAGACTGATTGTGTCATACAAAGAAACGAGTCTGTCTTTCTATGTTTTTCATTAATGAAAAGAGAATTTGTGTTTTCACATCACTGTTGAGATATTTGACAGGGAATTGTTTGGCGATACTGGTGCCTGAAAATCGTTCGATCAGCCATCACGAATGAGAGAATGTACCCATACCCCAAACACCAAATGTGTGTACAGCAAATAACACCTTACTAGAGATCTATGGAACAAGAAATAAAGAAATAAAATTCATTGGCAAACCATACAATTGGACATTCATCAAGGCACACATCGCCTTCGACTACTTGGACTATAATTCCTGAAGGCACACGATATGCTGGTACATGTATCCAGACAAAAATTCATTCAGAGAGATGATCCTATAGCCCCTATTGCTCCAAGAGCAGCAATAATCTCCACGGGACCAGAAATCTCTCGCCTCTTACAGTTAGTCATGGAGCCTGGTAGGATCCCGTATTCACTAAGATGTACCCTAAATCTTACATACGAGCATGTTTAAAGGTTGGTTGGAAATAAAAAAAACTTAGTCACATGTCCCACTACTGTCCTATTTTTCGCCATTTTTAAATCAATGATAGCCACCTGACAAAAACGATAAAAGCTTATAAATGACCAGAATATACTCAATTTGCATATTATTTCCAAAGTCTTGAATAGGAGAATACATAATAGGATAGTTTGACAGAAATTTCCATCGGATGAGGGGATGGATATGAAAATTTAAATCAAAAGAAATTTATTCATACAAAAATTTTATGTCTCCCAATACTATGTGGTAGTAAAATTAGGCAAATGGTTTATACACCTGTGTAGCAGACTATAAATTGTTTGAAAAAAAAACACACTCATACCTCCATTTCAGATTTGACCACTAAATCATCTTCACTGTCTTTGGAATTATTATGACCCTTCCTTATTGTATTATGTGGATTAATACACTGCCACTTACATCACGCTTACAGAATTCACAGCAACTAATGTCTGCTACACGACTATGACATGAATTTGCCCTTAAAATTTTTTATCGGTGCATAGAAATGGAAAATCATGGGGTTGATTGAGTTCAGAAACAATAATTGGTACCAGGAAATCATCTTTCAAAATGTAACCATAATCTAGTGTATTCAATATACCTATCGTAGCTTTTGTGGCATTTGTCTAGTGATAACAAATCAAAAAGCATGCTATATGAAGCTGGAACAAATTTTTCAAAATTGTTATTGATGCTTTGATGACGGTACAGGTTATACTGCAGCTCACTAAATGTATCCATATTGATTCCACTAATGGTTCGAGGGAAAAGCTGCTCTGATTCTATTTCCATATCCTGAGAAATTTCTTTATTTTTCCCAAAATTCTTGATATAAACTATTCCATCTTGATATGCTTCCTTGGATACAGCAAGTTTCGTTGAAACGTTGCTGGCCATGTCACAAACTCAAAGTGTATTGACATCTGGACGTACTGAAAACATTGTTCTTGACATTGTCACTATTAATTTATGGACTGGCAATGCCCTTTTGGTGTTGGCTTGTTCATAAAGAACCCATAGCTCTTTTAGACCACTGAATTTCCAAGTTTCAATGCAGTGGTACAGTAGACACACTAAAACATCTGTATCTGGTGAAGCCACTATGACTCTCCTGAATATGTATGTGCAAGGTGCATGCTTGACATGTAACAACATTCTATCTTCAGCCTCTTTGTGTTGACAATGAAGTGTCGGTATAACCACAACAGTTTGAGAGCAGATTCTCAGGCACTTATAAAAGTATCATCTTCACGAGAACCACCATGGTACATAGGTATTGCCGCCCTTTCTGTACCTTTTTTCAGTTTTTCAATTAACCACTTGATGAAAAATTCTTACAGCCTTACCTTGGTTTAGAGTGATGAGAAAAACTTTTTCATATCTACTGGAAAAGGAGTGTCACAGTGATTGGATCGGCTTTTCTTCTCCTCATTCTTTCACAATCTTTTATACTACCTAGGTCATGAATATCAAAGACAACTTCATTTCTCTTGCAAGTGGCTGAAAAGCAAGAAAATATTTCCTAAAAGTGATCTGCCAAATCACCAAAGGTTTTCAACTTCAACTGTGTCACTGATAATTTTTTAGCATATGCCATGAAATAAAATACACTTGCTGTATGGAGAGTAGTGTTGAGAAAGGTGCTTTCTGTGGAGATGGTTCTTTAAACCTTCTTTTCAATGATATTTGTAAGCTCTAATTTGAGGGACTTGTACAAAGAGCCATCATTAGTTAGGTAATACAAGGGGGATGTACTTTCATATGCCAGAAACTGTGAGATATCATAGCCTCCTGCTCTAGCAATGTCAATCATGTGTCTTTCTGTATATCAGCAGGAGAATCCTTGTATATGTTATGCATTTTACTTGTCTTTTTAATTAGATTAAGCAGACTTTCCTTTATTTTTAAACCTTATTTTGACAAATTCCCTGTACGTGTGCTGTCCAAAAATAATATAATTCAAAAGATAAATTCTTTTCTCATCACTAGTCTTTTATCCAGTAACAAGATTTCTCATCTTTTATTTATTTTTGTTAAACAGATCAAAAGGGTTATCTCTTTCCTAAATTTATGCAAGTATTGGCTGATTGGAAATCTCATCATGCTTGATTGTAGCTGTTGAAAACTCATTATTTAAAGAACACTTATCTTCATCATTCTGGCCAAAATCTCACGAAGAAAGGCCGATATCATTATTTTTGTTTACCCAATTAAATCATGCTGAGCTACTTCCTCTTTCTTTCTTGTAAATCCCCCCATGGACTTTAGTAGGTTTATTGTACATCTGCTCAAGCACTTGGTTCATTGGGACATTATTGAATTTATGAATAGAATATTTCACAATAAAATGATACTTAAGTGCATGGATTGAAGGAAATTTGTCTAGTACCTGCAAACAGTCTTCAGAAAATACTGTTCCTCAACATGAATAGTATGTCTTGTCAAAAGTAAAGAATAGTGGTAATGCTTGCTGAACAGCTGAAAAATTAAATTCCTAGTTTCCTTTCCTGTGTGAATGAGTCAGGTATCTATCACAGGGAACAGGTAGGTTAGAAATATACTCAAATATCCAAAGATACCACTGATCTTTTGCAACTGATTTATGAAATGTGAGTATTATGTCATATAGAAACTTTTTAAATTTTCCTGGAATACTCTCATACTCTAGTATCTTTTCCATTACAATAATGTTGTTCCAGTGCTATTTCTGAACAGATTTTGGTGAGATTTTGAGAATCGCCTTGTTGAAGGAATTGTTTCCAGAGAAGTTGATGCATAACTTCAGCAATTAGAAATAATCCTCTTAGAGCAGGTGAATAATGGCTTCCTTTTGAAATACTCTAGGCTATCTTTGGGCTAAATATTTAATTTATCCGTGAAGACATATTTCATAGCACTGTCTTCAAGAAACTTGTTAATGCAAGATATTACTACGTTAGACAAATGAAAATCACCAAGGCCTAAAAATATATTACTAAACTTTTCTTGCTACAAAATTTGAAATTACATTGCAATGCTGTATACTTCCTCATCACACAACAGTGAGCCGCAATCCTGGCCAGCTTGCAATAAAGCATTTTGGAAGTTGACCATACATGTAAATATAGTGTCACACTGTATTTTTGGGTGTGGAATTATAGGCACAAAAGCTATTGTAGTTTTTTTCATACTATCGTTTGATATGAGACTCTTGAATGCACTTGATGATGGTACAACAGATGATTAGACACATTAGATTTTATGAAAAATCTACTCAAAACCCAAATATAATCCTTCTTAAACCCATCAGCTGTAATACCATTGGGATCATGGCTAGTATAGCCTACTAACTCTGCTACTTTTAAGTAGCTGTTATCAAGGAAGGGTGAATTCTAGAGCTTTTTTTCCCTTGCTCAGTAATAAATGTATGAGTATAGCTCCCCTTCTCTGTATGTACTGGCTGCTCTATGGTCTTTTGCAATAACTCTAGCATGGCTAGAGTTATCCATTGCACCATGAATGAGATTTGAAGAGTTAGTAACAAGAGGTAATGGAAGCAAATATTTTCCATTTCTCATCAGTGCTCGACATACCATGGAATGATATTGTTGTTCAATTTCGTCATTGCTCATACACACGCACATATGGTTGAGTACTCAGATCTGTGTTTTATAGTGAGAAATTCCATGTATTGTTTGGGCTATACTGATATGCATTGCAGTTTTTATCCTTCCATCATGGACAAGTGTGTAAGCAATCTGAAAAAATAATGAATCATACTTCTTTATCATTTGTTTTGACTCTTGATTGGAATGCAGAAGTTCATCAAAAAAATATTCTCATACTTTTCATAGCATTCCATTGAAAGGGAAAGGTCATTTACATCACCAAACTTTCCTGTCAAACCAAAATCATAATCATGACACACCTTACGGAAATTTTTTTTTTTCAGCACCCAGCATATTTCTTCACCAAAATAGTCTACCAGCATATGCTTCAATTTACAGTTACATATATGTTGGTCAGTGAAAAGATTATTATTTGCAAGGATTCTACAGTCACTTAAGGCATATCCATGTAAATCCAACCGCAGTGTTGATAAAAAGTTTTGAAATGCATCATACGCTTTATCAGGAACACTTTTCTAAATAGTAATCTGTCTATCTAAATCCCGTTTATATATTTTGGTAATGTATTTTTATGATATATTATGTCTACAGCAAATACACTAATGACATCTTCAATGAAGATGATCTGTCAAATGCAACATCTAAGTTGAAGTCGCTTGCTGCAGTTAAGAAAGATTTAGCATGTTCAATTTCATAAACACAATGAGGTTGAGTTTCTTATTTACACTTGCTGAAATGGTTGTAAATTATACAGATTTGAGGCTTCTTCGTTTGGGGGACGCACAGTAATTATCTTTTTCTTTTAAAGGTTACAGGTTCTTCTTTATCAGCCAGCTTTTCATGGGAATCATCTGCACTTAAACCAATGCCACACAGGTAACCCGTACTTAGCATCACAGACATAACTAACCAACTCGAATGGGCTAGAATATTTGCAAAAATCTATCTCCTGAAGTGGTATTATAGAGTCCCAGAAGCAAAGAAGGACATATAGAAGGCAGCAATCATCACTCCCTTTGGGGTGTATACTTTTAATCAAAGCTGTTCCAGCCACCTTTCAACGCCTTAGGGACAACATCCTCGAAAAATTACGTAGCTTATTGACATCCTGGTTTTAATTCCAAACTAGAAAGAGAAAATCAAGGATGTAAAACAAGTCCTCAAGAAGCTAATAGAAAGTGGGTTAATGGTTTGACAAGATGTATACGAGTGGGCAAAAAAATTTTCAGAAATTCTCTGTCATCAAATAGGTCCAGAAGATGTTAAACCCATCCCGATGAAGTCTGTGCCGTTGTCGATTTCCCAAGGCCCCTAAACGTTAAAGCACTGATAAAGTCTGCTGGCATGATCAGTTACTATCACCATTCTATTACTAGCCTGGGGGGAATCCTATCTCCCAGATAGGAAAGCTTAAAAGGAAAACCCAAAACATTATTCTAGTCAGATAAGCAAATCTATATAAAAAAAAACCATAGTTCTACTGCTAAACTAGTAGCCTATTTATTCTCTTCAATAGGTCCCTTACACATATGTAAGTAGCACAGCCATGGGTGTGGTATTATACAGACAATGGCCACCGACTATTAACATTTTCAAGCAATACCTCTTTAGCAGAACAGAAATACTCCACCCTCGACAGAACTACTGGTAGTCCTCTGTGCTGTTCAACATTTAAGACACATGCTTGAGGGATGGCAGTTTGTGGTCTAAATGGACCTTCAGACAGTGATTCCTACCTTCACTGGTAAGGCAGATAGCACTGCTACAGCAGCTATTATTGGCGTTTTGCTGAGGACTCCTGCACTGTCAAGTATCTGAAGGGCTTTTCCAACAACTTTCCAGACAACATTTCCAGAAACACAATTAACGCAATCCAAATCTGAATATGATAACCTATGATGAAGACCTACAGTGCCACCGGCAGAAAAGTCCCATCCATTCGCGTGAAGTGATTTCTTCATAGAAGACGCAGAGACAACCATATCCCGTGTGACAAGTAATGGACGTTCTTCAGCCCTATCTTCCATTGGGTTTTAGTACGAAGGCTTTCAACCTTGCCCATAATCTATTATACCCTTCAAGCCACTCCAACACCCACATCCTATTGGAGTGATACATTTAGAGAGCAATGAAGGCTGGCATCAAGAAATGGGCCAGTGAATATTTTCCCTGTCAGACATCAAAGATCAAAAGGCACTCATAATACAGGATAGGGCAACTCAAGACAATTAATCACCACCTCGTTTGTATTCATGCCATCTCTGTGGAACCCCTACCCAACTCTGAGGGATATAGATACCTTTTCACACTCATCGATCATAATTCCAGTTAGTCCAAGAAATCCTCTGTCAAACAGAAAATGGCACAAAGGTGCACGAAACCTCTAATCAATTGAGTCAACAAACACGGAGTTCCCCATTACATAACTAATGATAGGTAGCTAATTTTACATCAGCCATATGGAGTTCCCTCAGCGCTAGCCTCGAGATAAAATTAAACAATACAATGCCATACAGCCCAGAAACCAACATTATGGTCAAGCATTTTCATTGCCCCCTGAGATGCTTCCACCACCAAATGTCAGGAGAGAATGTGGAAAAAGTATTCACCATAGAACCTATCTTGAATGAGAACAGTCACACACTGAACCTTAAACGCTTCGCCGGCTGAGGCACTCTTCGGACAATCATTAACGATGCTTGCAGGTGAATTTCAGGATTCAAATGAGCCCAAAAACCCATCCTATGTTTATAAAGCAGTGAAAGAAAACATACACAGCCAAGAAACACACCTCTACAGAGCTAGAACATGCCAAATATGCATTCATCTGAATGGAATCACACAGACCCTCCCTGTCATTCCCATACTCAGGACCCCATCGCATACTAAAGTGAAAACAAAACTGCTATGAAATATTAGTGGAAGCAAAACTACCAGGATATTGAAAGACAGGCTTAAACCAGAGGAGGTTTTAGTCACATGAGTTGCTTTTGATGAATGATGGAGGGATTGAATGATAATAGTGTGAAGAGGGTGATGATAGCAGTGAAGAAGGTCATATTTCGGGAGGAAGGAGAGCTGCAAATCGACTGATTTCCGATTAATTCATTACCAAGTAATCTTATTATTCCCATCATCGAAATGTTGAGTATTGTAAAAACAATTTCCCGGTGTCTTATAGCAATATTCTGGGCCCCAAAACACGATTTCCCATGAACAGCATGAAAATGGACTTCAAACAAACAGAAGACGACATTGAAGATATTTTGGTTATTCTAGGTATGTCGGCATTTTATCTATAATGCAGAAACTAAATTTTGATAAAGAATATTTTAATTAAAATATATTCCACCATTTACTAGGTATGCAGAAATAAACCTAGATTGTAATCCTTTACCTTTTCATATGTAAAAGTTTCCTTCCATCTTTCCGTCCAAAGGGAGTGGCTATAAGTCAAATTTCTGTGTAAATAAATTACTTAATCCCAGCCAGCATTTCTGTCCAAATCATGGCCAGCAAAATATCTAACATCTTTCATCACCTAAATCTATGCTTGATTAACATTGTTTTGAGGGTCCAGCTCCATACCAGAGCTCCCTTATGCAGAGAACCTGTCACTAATGGACTTATCCTAGATAACCAAAACCGTCAACAACTGATATCCTTCCTTTTGAGGATGGTACTTTCAGACTATGTAAACTGTTCCATTTATAAAATGGAGTCTCATAGTAGGCCCCCAATTCAAACCTCGTAGTTTTAACCCACCAGTGATGAAGTAAAAGTCCTTAGATATTTCATTTGAAATCATGATGGACCTGATAATGAAGGTAAAGAGATTTATATGCAATAATAAGAATTTTCCTGATTTCCTGTATATCAAATCAGAGAGGTTTATGACAATGAAAAGATAGATTTATCATGGGAAACCCTATATGCAAGCATGGCCCCTCCTAAAAGAGTTCCTCTACTGTTGAAAGCCCTGCATAAGTTACACTGGGTTCATCAAAATTTGATGTAGGAGAGCCAAATACTATAACAAAGTCAAAAAGGTTATTACTTTCTGCCAACTTGTGGATGAGCTATTCAAAGTAACTAGTGCCTGATAGAAACTTTACATCTCTCATGATTTCCTTAAATCAATGACTTGACTTCAGTAACTAGTGCCTGATAGAAACTTTACATCTTCTGTCAGGATTTCCTTAAATCAATGACTTGACTTCAGAACCTGCCATGTGAACAGCTAGCAATCCTTGCTTTGCTCATATGCAATTTCAGCTACATGAAACAAAAAGAAAAAAATGTTCATATCTGGGTTTAAAATTGTTACTTTTCCGATCATATAGGAAATAAATTAATCTATAGCCGGCAGTAAAGCTACTTTTCTATTTAAATTCTCTTTAATTAGTTCATAAAGGTGGCAGACAACTACTGCTTACTTCAAGTCATTTATACGCCTCATTGCATAAGTGTGAGTCCTCTACATATGATCAGCGCCCAAGCACCCTCTCCACCCAAGCTAGGTCCAAGGAGGGCCAGGCAATGGCTGCCGAGGAGTCAGCAGATAGACCTATAGGCTCCCCAAGCCTCGCCCCCTCCCCACATTCCTTAGCTCACAAGGATGGTAAGGTTGCAGTGACCCAAGAAACTAACGATTGTGAGCCGGACTTGAACCCCAGTCTAACGATCACTAGGGAAGGACATCACCAACAGACCACCAAAAGAGTAAAGAATAAATTTTCGAACAATGATCTTGATGCATTATTACTTCTGAAATAATAATCAAATTCTTTTTCAGAAGATCTACGATTAATCACACACCCATTGAGTCGCTAACATCATTAAAGTAATACCTATATAGATTTTTTTTTTTTATGTCTGATGTACGCGTACAACATTAAAAATTGGAGATGGTGACATTGAATAAAATATTAAATAATTTGTTGTGAGTAAATACAAATTGCTTACAAGATTACATACTGAGAGTGTAAGTTAAGTTAAATTTGAATACAAGTATAGATTACTTTTCAGACTAACTAATTTGTTATTCTTATCCAATTGCTAATAAACAGCAGGATAAATTATATTTACATTAGTGAGCAAATCAGAAACAACTTTTTAGAACGGTGTAGGTACTTTGAAATGATGCATAACAAGCAGATCAAGCAAAGATTATCGAAAATAACCTAATTTTCAAGCATCAGTTTCTTCAAGGTGGTGTACCATAAAATACGCAGGCTCTAATTATTGTAAAAAAAAAAAAAAAAAAAAAACAATTAGTGGAATCTGTCTAATCGTATAATAAAGGGGAATACAGGGAAATGGGCTCACAGCATTCGAATGAAGTTCTTATTTTGGTTCTCTTGCGAGAAATATGCATTTCCTGTTATCTATGAAATTATCTACATGCTTGTTTATAAATATGAAAAAATAAGGATATATATATATATATATATATATATATATATATATATATATATATATGTATATATATATATGTGTGTGTGTGTGTGTGTGTGTGCGGGGGGGGGGGGGCAGGGTGGGAGGCGGGGGGGGGAACAAGGTTCGATACATGTCCTTATTCATATCTAAGGTTTGGTTAGTTTTCATCACCACACTGTAGTCAGGTAGCCGAACTCTGTATTTAGCTTAAAAAATGGCTCACTGCTGATTTCATGTTAGAATAGTGCAATAGTTTTTTTTTTTTAAGTATCAAGGCATGGGGAAGTCTAGTTCATCTTGTTGGACATTGTAAATGTGGATGGTACAGCCGCCATGACAGTTTCCAAGATGGCAGCCGTCAGAATTTGTTTTATTCATACTGTAGGTTGTAATGGACAGAAATTTGTGATGTTTGTGACAATTACACCCTATTTCAACCCGAGAAACGTGTTTATGTTCTTTATTTTTGTTTTGGACCACAAAAATTCGTATTATTGCCAGTTATATGAGGAAAATGAAGAATATGGGTTAAAAATGAAATGAGCGTAAATGAAATGAAAAATAGACTTAGCAGAACAATCACTACGTTTACTGAAGGAAACACTGAAGGAACAAACAAACATTTCACAAATGGGTATTGAACTTGAACAGCAAATGGATTTCTGCATAGGCTTTTACATCTACATGCATGTGTGCATCCGAGTCCATTATGTGTACATTTGCAACGTCGAGTTGCACAAACTGCTCGACATTTGCATGTTGTGAGCTCCAAACAGAATGTTGTGATTGGCTTCCCAGTCATCAGTTGTTGATGAAGCACCTCACTCTCTACTTTTACCATCAGTTCCCAACCACTTTCCTCAGGTGCAGGAAGATGCAGTTCAGCTTCCAAGGCTCTTCTCCACAATAGGGACTGATAATGTGCATGCCTGACGTGAAGAATCAAAGCATCATGGGTTGGAGGCAGATTCTCAATTGATTTGGTCAAGCCAAGAAATAGATCACACCTGACTTTCTGGAAGGAGTTTTCTTGACTATATGGAACATACAGCTTGCAGAAAAAGGACTCTGTATCAGCAATCACATTCTCTTCTGGAAAGCCTTCCTTCCCGAGATTCTGCCAAAGCCGGGAGTTTTGTTGGAATATAGCCCATGCAGAGCGTTTCCCAATTCCAGCAAACTGGCTTGTACTATCCGAACCTGTTACAGCATGAAATGCGAGAAGTGATGCTCAATGCAAATCTGTGATGTTGATGGAATGAACAGGAACAAAGAGTTGCTTTTTATGTGTTCCGGTTTTCATCCAGAGAAAGTGGCTGAGCTGCGGCTGAAAGGCAAGAAGGAGAACAAGAACATCAGTGTCTCAGCTAACAACAATAGTTTGTGGGTATCCCTGTTCACTTGCATCCTTCACATGGAGAAGAATCCGCCTCTTCATGCTCAGCAGATGACAACTTTGAGACATCTCTCCCTGACAATGTCCACACTTTTGTAGGGTCCGTGAATCCTCCGTTCAATACCAGCTCCACTCCTTCTTGATTGTGGAACTTGTTAGAAAATTAGCCAAGCTCACTTTGTTTTCATCTAAGGAGATGAATCTATCCCACTGCCCCATGGACTGACTTCTTGTTTTCACATCTCGTCTGATTGCTTTCTTGCCTCCTACTCTCTGACTTCAAGCTGTTGACTTGATTGTTTTCTTCCTGTACTGGTCACAGGCAAGGTCAACCATAGAACAACTTTTGGAAAACACACGACTGACATAATCAGCAACAGCATCGACCCATTCGCCGAGAGTTTTAGCGTTCATCCTATTTTCTAGTGTCTGGATCATGGCCATTCCATAATTGACAGTGCTTGTTTGTAATGGCTCAGGCGTAACATTGAGTGACAAGCCTTGCTGGAGAATCTTGCCAAGGCCTGCTTTGTTCTGAGGTAGACGCAGTCTGCCCTCAGGCATTGCCAGAGAAAGTGGCACTGCACAAATCTCTTGCTCCAACATTTTGTTCATGTCAGTATCTCTGCCTACTTGCATTTCTGTCACCACACGTGTGAGTAGTTTTCTGTCAGCCTTTAGTGCAACAGTTTTTTCCTTTCCGACATTGACTTCCACAGTGTACATGCTCTCAAACGTTTTATGATTCTTTGACTTGATTATGTTATGAAAACCTGTTGTATTCTTAGTGAAACTGTTCTCCACAAACTCTGACACAATCTCCTTCACTGTAACCTCAGAATGCAGAAGATTATTCGTAACCGCTTCACTTGCAATATCACCTGTTGTAATTGAGACTAGTTCTCAGGAATTGCGATCAAATGGGTTATGAATCTCAAACAGGTCAATGAGCTTTTTCACATTATCTTGGTCTTGCTTCATTCTCTTAGAACCAAAATCTGTATGTGCAAATTCATGCTCATCATTGTCTTCTTCATTGCCCGCTACATTGAACATCGTCTAAGTATCTCTGGTTAGCTGAGCTCTCTCATTGAAAGTTAGGCTCCATCTGTCACGGGCGGTGTCTGTTTTTGTAATCCCCACAAGCCTCCAGCTACCTTACTGGCCTTGTTAACATGTTTAATAGCCTACTCGTCAGGTATTTCGTTGAACTTTTGCTTTGTTTCTCTTATTACCAAGTCTCCTGCAATAAAGCCTCTGTGCACCTCTGGAGCAGTTGTGGGTAGCATATGTATATCAGCGAGGAAGACAGCTCCCCAGCATGAGTAATGGAAATGATCAAATGCTCCAAACCAAGGCAGCATTTAAGACAATGATGTAAGGAACAGGCCTCAGCCTCCCTAACGAAGAAAGCGAGTGAACCTCAGGGGGATGGAGATCAACTTCTTGTAAGTTCTCCAATAAAAAAATGGGCATTCTCTGAACAAGAATCCTCAAACTCACTAAACAGGACCTGCACCTCTTCAGTTTCTGACATAAGATCTTCAAGGGAGGAATTGATTTCTCTGCCATCTTTGTTGGCAAAGGCATCTGGAACTCTCCCAGCTGCAAATTTTAAGTCGTCTCGGACGAACTTGTCCTTTTCCTCTGTCCATGTTGTGAAGCTTGCCCACAGGACTGACCAAAGCGCTTCTAATGTCAGCTTGTGAATGTGAATGATGCGGTTTCATCCTTTCCCTTTCATAACTTGTTCGCTTGCTTTTCCACCGAGGACTCCACTTTCAATCCAGATGTTTTCCAGGCCTGAAGTATCCATGTACTATCCCAACACTTTAGAGAAGTTCATTTGGGTATGGGAACCCCCAAGCATGATTACCTTATCCTTACAGCTGTCCTTGTCCCATTGGAGCATTTTTGCTTTACAATACAGCTGCTTGCAAAGGTTATGATGGTGTACTTCTCGCCAATCTTGTTTGTCATGGCTTGATAGTTCTGCATGACAGTCCATAATGTGTAAAAGTCATGGGCTGGGGCATTCAGGATGGGCATTGGCCCAACTATTGTCACTGGTGGATTAGCTGTGGACACTTTCTGGTTGAAGCCACTCCAGCCTGGAACAACCTGGTCATTTTGTTTATGGAGCCTGGTCGAGATCCATACAAGATCTTTTCTTTTAGTCTGTTTAATTTTCTGGTCATCAGGGGAGTACCAAGTTTTCTGTACTGATTCTGAAAATACGGGCTCTGGTTTTGATGTGGAAATGTTGGCTTTTTGGCGTGAAGAACCTTTGACCGACCAGTTTTTATCTGAATATCCAGTGCTGTCTCCTGTTGTCCTTTACGTCTGATGGCCATGTACTGACTGGCATGAAAGGTGCCAGATCCAGTCAATGACCCCTCGGTCAATATTGTCATTAGAGTATTTTAAATAGTCAGTAGTAGGGGGGACATTGAGGAAATTTCTCTGGATCATGATATTTCCATTCTCCTGGAAACCTTGAATGACATCATTTGCGATAGCTGTGTCAATTTAGAGGATTATATCATACCCTGCTGTGTTAGCGGCTGCATGGAAGAGGTTGACCAGGTCCTTTGAACGTGTAGCCAGGTGTAGAGCAGGACCAAGGCCAAGGTGCTTGGGAATCATTTTTTTGCTTCTTGATGCCACAAAAATAATGCCCTGGCAGATACTGAGAACTTTGTTTTTCATCTCTACCTCGTACTCATCATCACCATCCATATTTTCAGTGTTGTCACGGTCACAGAGGAGCTTTATGAGCCTGTATAAACTCTCAGGAACAATTTTCTCTGCATTGTCTGTCGTAAGTCCGCCTATTATGTCATGCCCTGTGTTATGTATTATTGTAATAATGTACTATATTATTTCAAGTGTTGCAGGTACTGCGCAACATTGCATAATATTGCATGAATAAAACATGTTATGCTTTGTACATAAGTGTAATGATTTGTTTTGGTATTAGGATTCAAACATTTGTTAATTACCTCAGAGATAGGATGTGATTCTTTATAGTTTTGTGCTGGAGTAGGATTTAAGTCTTTTCAGAGCGATGTTATTTCGTTTAGCAATGTTTTGGTTTTGTCAGATTGTGTATGATGCTCCACACACACTTAGGAGTCAGCTGTCAAAGAGCCATGTAGTCATAAATATCATTAAACGTGTATTTTAAGAATACCAACGTATTATTAAATCCCACCAAGAAAAATTGACGACAAAAGATGGGATCAGCTAAGAAATAATTACTAACAATTCTTAATCTATGTTCCAGGTAATTTTTATGGTTAATAGAACTTCCTACCAAAGTCATACATAAAAATTGACGACAAAAGATGGGATTAGCTGAGAAATAATTACTAACAATTCTTCATCTATGTTCCAGGTAATTATTATGGTTAATAGAACTTCTTACCAAAGTCATACATAAAAATTGGCGACGCCCAGGAGGACGAAAACACGCTGAAGAAACATTGGGCCTTATGTAGAAGGACGGCCAGCACAAGAGAAGGGCCGTATGCACATTGAGGGACAAGAGGAAAATCGCCCAATGAAGATTGTACAAGCAGCAGAACAGGAATTTCATCCAACAAACAAAACAAGAAAGGGTGAAATTTAAAGTTGGGTAGGCTACAAAACAGGTAGGAAGTAAACTTGTGACTGCAGAACAGTAGCTTAACCTACTGTAGGTAGGAAGGTAAGACTCAAAATGCCTTTTAATGTAGGACATCCTGAACGTTTCAGCATCACTGCTGAGCCCAATTCTGTTGCAACACGATGGCAACAGTGGTGTGAGGAACTTAAGATTTATTTAGAAGCATTAGGGAACAAGAAGGATGCCCAAAAGAAGGCATTATTACTTCATATAGCAGGTAGGGAGTTTCGGGAAGTGTTTAAGACTTTGCAGCCTACAGATGACACAAGTGAAGCTGCAATTAAGGCACTTACCACATATTTTGCTCCTCAGGTCAATAAAATTTTTGAAAGATACCAGTTTTCAACGCAGGCTTAACAGAAAGAAAATGAAAGTTTAGATGCATTTGTGACTAGACTAAAGAATTTAGCTGTATCATGTGAATTTCTAGAGTTAGAAAATGTTATCATAGATCAAGTGATTGCACATTGCACATCACAAGAGCTAAGAAAGAGATTATTGCAAGATAAAGATTTAGCATTAGAAAAGGTATTGATAACAGGCAGAGCTTTAGAAACATCAAATAGACAAAGTAACATAATAGGTAGTTCTACAAGCAATAAAATGGAAAATTCTAAAATTAATACAGTAGGTTCTAAGTGGAAAACCAATGAGAATCAGAGAAGGAATATGTCAAAGCCTAGTCATAGAAAAGTGCCTACCACTAATGTTCATAAATACCAGAATCAGGCTTATACACAGGAACAACAGGAAAAACTCAAGTTTTATAGGTGGGGTAAAACTGATCATCTTGCATACGAAGCAAAGAAATGCCCTGCTACTGGACAGACATGCCCGAATCGCAGAAAGATGGGTCATTTTGCAACTGCTTGTAGATTCCCTAAACATTACGCAAAGAAAATAAATGCTACAGTTGATACTATTGGTCAAGAAAATTATGCGGAAAATGTTCATGATAATCAGGTTAGGTCAGAAACTGATTTTGCGTTTCGCATTAATTCCGTCAACAAGGTGCAAAGAAACATATGGTAGAAGTAATCATAAATGGTAAACCAATTTTGATGCAAGCTGACACAGCAGCCGATGTATCAATTATGTCTGAGAAAACGGCTAAAAGCATTCCTAATTTGTTATTAGAAGGTACAAATAGAGTTTTGAAAGGTTATAATGGTTTTGATATTCAGGTGATAGGTGCTTCGAACGTAGAAGTATAGTACAAAGAACAGAAATTAGAGAGAATGCCATTAACAGTAGTAAAAGGTAATGGACAAACTTTGCTAGGTTTAGATTGGCTACAGTATTTGAAGTTAGATTGGCCTAGTATTTTGAAGGTTACAGGTAGACAAGATGAAAACAAAAATGAAATATCTATGGATAATATCATATCAGAGTTTCAAGACATATTTGAAGATAAAATAGGTACAGTAAAGAACGCAATGGCAATTTTAGTTTTGAAACCTGACAGTTCTCCTAGATTTTGTTCTCCGAGACCAGTACCGTATGCATTGAAAAGTGCAGTTGAAACAGAAATCAGGAGATCAGAAAATGAAGGTTCCTGGGAAAGGGTTACATATTCAGATTGGGCTACGCCATTAATTCCTATTGTGAAGGAAAGTGAACAGGTTAGGTTATGTGGAGATTACAAAGTAACGTTAAATCCACAACTGCAAGTAGCTCAACATCCCTTACCAAATCCGAAAGACATGTTTGCAACTATGTCAGGATGCAGTGTTTTTTGTAAATTAGATTTAAGATAAGCATTTCAACAGCTTCCCATGGATGAAACTTCACAAGAATTATATACAGTAAATACATCCTTAGGTTTGTTTAGACCAAAGAGATTACCTTATGGAGTTGCAAGTAGTCCAGCTATATGGCAACAAACTATGGATAAGATTTTTTCAGGAATGCAAGGAGTATTCATTTTTATAGATGATATTTTAATTGCTGGTAAAGACACAAGAGAACATAGAGAAAGATTGCGAACAGTTCTGAAGAAGTTGAAGGAACATAATATTAGAGTAAATAAGAACAAATGTATTTTAGAAGTTGATTCAGTGGAATACTTAGGTTTTGTAATAGATGGCAAGGGTATTCACAAAACCAAAGAGAAGATTAAAGCTGTACAATCATCAAAAGTGCCAGAAAATGTTAAGGAATTACAATCATTTCTAGGTTTAGTAACATTTTATGGGAATTTCATTCAGAATTTGTCTACAATTGCACATCCATTGTTAAATCTGTTGAATAAGGGGGTAGAATGGAAGTGGACAAAAGAGTATCAGGAATCTTTTGAAAGAATCAAGCAGGAAATAACATCACCTACATTCTTAGTACATTATCAAATGGATTTACCAGTTAAATTAGTATGTGATGCATCAAACATAGGTTTAGGTGCAGTATTATCTCACATAATGCCAGATGAAACAGAAAAACCAATTGCATTCACTTCTAGAGTATTGAACAAGGCAGAAAGGAATTACTCTCAAATAGAAAAGGAAGGTTTAGCATTAGTTTATGGAGTTAAAAAATTCCATATGTATCTTTATGGTAGGAAAAAGTTCACACTTGTTACAGATCATAAACCTTTATTAGCAATATTGGGTCCAAAAGCAAGTTTACCTACGTTGGTAGATGCAAGACTACAACGTTGGGCAGTTACGTTAACAGCGTACCACTATGATATAGAATACCGTCCAACATCAAACATGGGTAATGCAGATGCTTTATCCAGATTACCCGTAGACAAAGCTCCAGAGGAGTATGATGACAGTGTTCTGTTAATTTCTGTATATGATGTACCAATAACTGCAAAAGATGTAGCACACAGTACCAAGAGAGACCCAGTACTTAGTAAGGTTTTGGAGAGTTTAATGACAGGTAGGGACTTATTTGGAAAAGAGGAAAATTGTAAACCATATAAGGATATATGGTATGAACTGAGTGTAACACAAGGAATAGTGATGAGAGGTTCAAGGGTAGTTATTCCTAATTCACTGAGAAATAAGGTTTTGTCTGAAATACATGCTGATCACCAAGGTATTGTAAGATCAAAGTCAATTGCGAGAACTTTTGTATGGTGGCCAGGTGTAGATAAAGATGTGGAATCTTATATAAAGAATTGTATGAATTGTGTTATGCAACAGAACAATCCTCAATTGGCTAGAATGCACCCGTGGGAGTTACCCAGGTATCCATGGCAAAGAGTGCATATAGATTTTGCAGGTCCTTTTTTAAATTACTTGTTTTTGATAGTAGTAGATGCTTACAGTAAGTGGCCAGAAATTATCCCAATGAAGACAACAACGTCTTACGCCACAATAAAAGAGTTAATGCAAATGTTTTCAACACACAGTATTCCAGAAAGAATTGTTACAGATAATGGTCCACAATTTACCTCACAAGAGTTTAAAGAATTTTGTAATGTCAATGGTATGAAGCATACATTTTCAGCCACATATCATCCACCTACTAATGGAGAGGCTGAAAGATTTGTCCCAACGTTTAAACACAATATGAAGTGTAGAAAAGCAAATTCAGGTAATATATTTTTGCATGTATCAAAATTTTTATTGTCTTATAGAACAACGCCGCACAGCACAACAGGCATGACACCCTCAAATTTGTTGATGGGGAGGAGGATAAGGTGTAAGTTAGATTTGTTGTATCCAAGTTTGCAAAGTGATTTAGAAGATAAAGGGTATAAACAAGTAGTAAAGCTTCCTAATGTAAGACATTTTTTACCTTTGTCTGATGTCATGGTAAGATCGTACAACACTCCACTGAAGTGGGTATCAGGAGAGATTGTAAGAGAGATAGAAAATTTACATTATGATGTTCGTGTTGGTGATAATGCTGTAAAACGTCATGTTGATCAATTACAGCCGTTAAACAGAAAGACAGTAGAGCATGTGAATGTTAGAGATGAGAAACTTAAAGAAGTAGTTAGATCAGATGAGTCAAATATTATCCAAGATGGTCCAACATCCAATGTAGATTCAGAACCAATTCATGTACCAGTACAAAATGAGGTTAAAGTGCTTCCTAATAGCATTAACAGGGGAAAGCCCCCTGAGAGATTAGATTTATGAAGATTTTTACAATGTCAAGTTAAGGGGGAGGACACTGTTATGTATTATTGTAATAATGTACTATATTATTTCAAGTGTTGCAGGTATTGCACAACATTGCATGAATAAAACATGTTATGCTTTGTACATAAGTGTAATGATTTGTTTTGATATTAGGATTCAAACATTTGTTGATTACCTCAGAGATAGGATGTGATTCTTTATAGTTTTGTGATGGAGTAGGATTTAAGTCTTTTCAGAGCGATGTTCTTTTGTTTAGCAATGTTTTGGTTTTGTCAGATTGTGTATGACGCTCCACACACACTTAGGAGTCAGCTGTCAAAGAGCCATGTAGTCATTAATATCATTAAACATGTATTTTAAGAATACCAACGTAATATTAAATCCCACCAAGAAAAATTTACGATAAAAGATGGGATCAGCTGAGAAATAATTACTAACAATTCTTCATCTATGTTCCAGGTAATTATTATGGTTAATAGAACTTCCTACCAAAGTCATACATAAAACCCTGGAGTGTGCTGAACATCACTGTGAATCTTCACGGCTACTTTAAATATCCAACTGAGAATCTCATCCTCATGATGACCCAGACTCCCTGACTGTGCTGTTTAATGTCATCTTCTTCAGAACTGGTTCCTTCTTCAGACAAGTCATCCAAAAAGTTCTCATGGCAACATCAGTGAATCCGGAGGGCACAATCATAAAGGGCTTCGTTACATCCAATGGCTGAACAAATGTAACCTTATCACTGCTGAAATAGAGTTCTACCCTCTGCTTGAAATTGTAGCCTTTGTACACTCCTTCCTCTATTCCAAAATCTTTAGACAGACACTTACTGTAATGTTCCCAGACAGTCTTTAATGAAAACATGTGTCTTTTCTTCATCTTCTTCAGTTCAGTCATTACATTTCTGAAGCAGATACTTTCTGGAGACGGGCTTTTCTCTCCATATTGCTTATCATACTTTCTGCAGAAAAAGACATAACCCTTTAGGTGATATTTTCCTTCAGCAGTCATCAAGTCTGACACACCTGCAAACCTGTGGCGCATGGTAGGATCAAATTGTGCCAAACTAAGCATCTTAGCTGTATATTCAAATTCCACATTTGTAAGGACACTTGCTTTTCCAACAATATAAGTTTGACAGAAAGCACATTTTGACCAATCCATTGCGTGTGGGCAGATCTGAGGGACTTTTGTTCATGTTGGGTTTCTGAGAGGGTTGATGTGCTAGGATTTTGTTCTTTATCGGTGACAAATTTGGCTGAACATGTGACTTAAGTTTGTCTAATGCCTTTTGGTGAGTAAAATCACGGTAACATGACCTGTGCCATTGAATGTGGCGAACATATTCAGATATAGAATATTTTTGAATTCTTGAAAATACATTCACGTGTTTAGAGTCATTATATTTCTCTCTTTCTTTTACAAAATTCAGCTACAGTTTGCACTCCAACAATTGTAGTTTTCCGTAGAGATTCTGATTTGCTTGTTTCTGAAATGAGGCATTTATCCGAGTCTACACTGTCTTCTTCTCGACTCCTTGAGCCTCCAGTGAGAATTCTACTAACAGCCTTCATTTTTTTATTCCAAGAACAAAAAAGAAATACACAGTTAGTATATATTTAAAACTATTTAAAACAGTGAATAGTAAAAAGTATGTAGGGTTTTACTAGGCTCAGATGGCTAACCTGTATCTTACGCTCATCAATTCCACAAATACAAATTGACACTACGACTTCACAAATCAGACTCTGTATATTCTCGTTCCAAAAGCGGTCATCAGGTACACGTGTCACATGACCAACCAATGAATATAAACAAAAAATAACAAATAAAAATAAATAACAAACCTATAATATAAAACCCCACAACTCAAAAGCCATAGTTAGATTTAATGAATAATAAAACGTTTAAATAAGATAATATCCAAATAAGAAATTACAGAATTTAACATACAGCTAAACATACAAACCTACAATCAAACTGCACTCAAATTCCAAGGTTATACATTACATCAAACGATCCCCAAACACAACCAAAACAAGACGATGCTCAAAGTTTGTAACAGGTCAACCACAGTCGAATATGATTACTATTATTAGTAAACATAACAAAATTACCAACACACTGAAAATATCAAATACAATACAAAATTAAAGCAATTTAATCAATACGTGCTCACTACAAGTATAAGCTAGGTTTGAAAAACCATGCATTGCATTATGTATATTAAGGGTTCTAATTCTTAGCAATGTGAATTAGGAACCCCTACAAATTTTGTAAAATATTTTTGAAAAATAACTTTTTTTTGGAAAATGTATACACCAAGGTTTATCTTAATGCCAGAATCAACTTATACACGATGAAAAACATAGGAATTGACTCTAACATTGTGAGTTCATTGCAATTTGAGGCTGAAATATGACAAAAAATTTAGAAATTGGCTGCCATTTTGAAAACTGTCATGGCGGCCATACCATCCATATATATAATGTCCAATAAGTGGATTTATGTTTATCTGTATCTGAACAATCTATTTAGACTTGCTGGATTTATTCTAACATGCACTCAGCAGGGTGTTGCACATTTTCTGACTTTGGCTTCCTGACTATTGTCACATACAGAAAGTGCATGGGTGGTCAAGCAGGTCTAAACACTTCTTTCCCAGCTTCTCAGATGTGCCTTACTGTCAATAAACTTAATAGAATAGAAAAGGTAAAGAAATGAACCTAATGCACACCAAAGATGATGAACAATGAAGTGATCATAATCGTACCTCTGCAAAGCTGCACAAATTCAATTGCCATGGAAGAAGTTTTCCACATGGCATTTGGAGTGAGCATATTTAAATCAAAGTTATCACACCAAACACTGTTCAGTCCATTTCCACCCAAGAGTCCCTGAATTAGGAATTCTTCCACTCAGTTGAATAAGGCAGCGGATTTTCTGAATCATCTGACTTCCCCATAACTTGAGGTAAAGCCACTATCGTGTAATACAATAACATTTTCTCTAGATTAAGGGAAATTGTGTAATTTGCGTGCTAACCCCAGTGTTGTCTGGTTGAATCTCTTCAAAACAAGAATTTTTGTTGCTAGGGTGATTGACAGAGATTTTGTGGTTATCGGACACAAGATCATCATCATTCGCCTCAACTATCTTCAAGCATTGAAGTAAATGGTTCTGAAAACAAAGCATATTAACACATCCTTTCACTTGTTGAAAAACGACTTTTACCAAAACTTTCCTTCAACCTATGCATTGGTGTTGTGTTTTATTTTCGACTGGAGCTGGATTTATCACCATGGGGCATTTCAGCAGTACCCGAAGTTGAGTCTTCAGACTGGGAAGTGGATGACAGAATATTGTGACGGCCGAGAGAGGGTTGTGAACTCAAAGGCAGGATGCAATCATCTGAGTTATATTGTTATAGAACACTATACTTTATATACAAAACCTCAAGGCAACAGGACATAACAAGTTAACAAGACAGACAATGTTACAAAGGAAACAGCAGACATGAATTTTCATGTTCGTTTAGTGCGAGGGAAGAGCGAAGATACAAGCATAATATATGCAAAAGGAATTATGTACAATTGTGTGACACACGGTTGGTACATGGCTCCCCCCCTAAAAATGACATACTGTATATGTTAAATAGGGCACCCTGATCTGGAGAGGCGAACTGTAGGCGGGTCATCTAGCAGAAGATAAGCAGGTTTTAGACGATCAATGGAGACCCAGTCTTCTTTGCCCCGAATGTTTAGTAGGAATGCTTTCGGACTGCGTCGGATCACAAGGAAAGGGCCCGTGTAAGGGGGCGTTAGTGGTGGCTTGTTAGTGTCGTTGCGCAGGAAGACGTGCGTTGCAGAGTGCAAGTCCGTTGGTATGTGATGCTTCGCTGGAGGCTTGTAAGTCTGGCGGCACGGAGTAAATTTTCCCACGACGTGACGTATGCGTTGGAGATCGTCTGAGGAGGTTGTAGAAGGAAAAAATTCGGCAGGGACGACCAACGGGTCGCCATACACCATTTCAGCAGCCGAGATGTCGAGGGCGTCTTTAGGAGTGGTCCTTAGTCCCAGGAGGACCCAGGGAAGCTGAGTAAACCAGTTGCAATCCTTGCAGCGGGACATCAAAGCTGCTTTGAGGGTGCGATGAAAACGTTCAACCATTCCATTGGCAGCTGGGTTGTAGGCCGTTGTCTGATGTAGGGTGATGCCCAGGAGATTTGCTAATGACGTCCACAATTGAGAGGTAAAAGTGGTTCCCCTGTCAGAAGTAATATGCTCAGGGATACCGAATCTTGAAATCCATCCAGAGAGTAAGGCAGATGTACATGAGGCGGACGTTGCAGTTTCCATGGGAATGGCTTCAGGCCAACGAGTGGAGCGGTCGATGACGGTAAACAGGTAACGATGTCCTTGTGATGTGGGTAGGGGGCCTAAAACGTCGACGTGAATGTGTGCGAAACGACGCTGAGGTTGAGGAAAGGTGCCCTCTCCTGAATCCGTGTGTTGATGTACTTTGGAAGTTTGGCAAGAAGTACAGGCGCGGACCCAATCCTTAGCATCCTTAGAAATGCCGTGCCAAATGAACTTTGCCTTCAGCAGCTGTGCAGTAGAACGGCACGAGGGATGTGAAAGGCCGTGAATGAAATCAAACACCTGTCGGCGCATGGGAGCAGGAATCCAAGGTCGCGGTCTACCAGTACTGACGTCACAGAGGAGGGTGGTGTTGGAGTCTTCGAGGGGAAAATCCTCCCAACAGAGGGACGTGCAGGATGTCCTACAAGCTTGATACTCTGGATACTGTCATTGGGCTTCAGCCAGGGTGTTGTAATCCAATCCCAGTTGAACGGCAGCCAACGTGTTTCTTGACAGGGCATCGGCAACGGGATTCATTTTCCCAGGGACGTATTGGAGGGTGCAATTGTATTCAGCCACGGCGGAGAGATGTCGGCGTTGACGGGCGGACCAGGCGTCAGACTGTCGAGTGAAGGCGTGCACCAGAGGCATGTGGTCTGTGCGAATGACGAAGGGCGTACCTTCTAAGAAATGGCGAAAGTGACGGACAGCCAAGTGTACCGCCAGCAATTCTCGATCAAAGGTAGAATAACCCGATTCTGCCTTGGACAGTTTTCTGCTGAAGAAGGCCAATGGGCGGGGTGAGCCTTTGACCACCTGCTCGAGTACTGCACCAATAACGACGTCGCTGGCATCGGTGGAGAGAAGGAGAGGGGCGTGTGGGATAGGAAAAGTGAGAGCCACAGCAGTTGATAGGGCCTTCTTTGCATTGCAGAAGGCTGCTTCTTGAAGGGGACCCCACTTCAGGTCCTTTGGCTTGCCCTTGAAGGAGGCGTAGAGGGGAGCAAGAGTAGCGGCAATGGCTGGCAGAAAACGATGATAATAGTTGATCATGCCCAAGAATTCCTGCAGAGCTTTGACGGTCGAGGGCGCGGGGAAGTTCTGAACGGCTGCTACCTTCTCAGTGAGGGGATGGACTCCTTCAGAAGTGATACGGTGCCCTAAGAACGACACTTCGTTGGCGCCAAAGGTACACTTGTCGTACCGGACTACAAGGCCGTTTTGTTGCAGGCGGTCGAGCACGATGCGCAGGTGACGGAGGTGTTCCTCTTTTGAGGAGGAAAACACAAGTATGTCGTCCACATAACATACACAGAAAGGGAGGTCCCCTAAGATGCCATCCATGAGACGTTGAAACGTTGCCCCAGCATTACGAAGGCCAAAACAGGAGTAATTGAAGGTGTATGTACCTTGGGGATGTCTTCTGGGTTCATAGGCACCTGATAATACCCCTTCAGGAGGTCGAGCGTAGAGAAAACCTTCGCTTTATGCAGGTAGGAGGTCACGTCGGCAATGTTTGGGAGGGGGTAGTGATCCGGTTCTGTTTGCATGTTCAGGCACCTGTAATCCCCGCACGGACGGAGGGAGCCGTCTTTCTTCAGAACGATGTGTAAGGGTGACGACCATGGGCTGGAGGCCTTCTGGCAAAGGCCCATTTCCTCCATTTCGGCGAACGTCTGTTTGGCGGCTGCCAATCGTTCCGGTACCAGACGTCTGAATTTTGCGAAGACTGGGGGACCCGTCGTCTTGATATGGTGATAAATACCGTGCCTGGCAGGAGCCGTGGGCGTTTGGTGAAGCTCTGGACGGAAAACTTCCGGGTACGACGTGAGGAGGTGGGCGTAGGCATCCGTGGGTGCGCTGATGTGGAGAGCGAGGTTAGAGGGGGCGGGTTGAAGAGGTGTCGACAAGTACGAGTCTGCGTTGACCAATCGTCGGTGGGCGACATCGACCAGAAGATGGAAATGATAGAGGAAATCCGCACCGAGGATTAGCATTGTGACGTCAGCAACAAGAAATTTCCAATTGAATTTACCGTTTCCGAACGATAATGTGAGGTTCTCGTAACCGTAGGTGGGTATCGCAGATCCGTTGGCAGCTACCAAGCGGACGACGGCAGATGTAGACAGACTACGTCGTGCCTTGAAGAGTTTTCTTGGCAAAAGAGAACGACAAGCACCCGTGTCTACCAAAAATTGCACGCCCGTTCCTGCATCCTGTAAAAAGAAAAGATTAGAAACATGGGAGGCCACCGCCACAAGCGATGGCCTACTTACACGTTTTTCGGCCACTGATAATTCTTGGCACATTTCTTCGCGGTTGCCCCGAATCTGAAGTGGTAGTAGCAAAACTGCGGCGGATGGGACGTAGTAAGTGGCTGTAGAAGTCGTTCGTTGGGGCGGGAGCGATTGGTGGGTGGTGGGTGGTGGGCGGCTTTGTCGCCGCTTCGGCACGTCACGGGGTAGGCGTGTATGTCTTACGGCATTCATATCCGCTTTGGTTGACGTTGAATAGGTATCCTCTTCGTCAGGGGTGGAGACGATGATGGAGGTCTTGAAGTGGCTGCCCATAAGGGCGTCGGCTTTGGTCACCAAGTCCTTTATGGGTAAACTATCAACATCGGGTATGGCAGCGCATATAGGTCCGGGTAAACGGTGTATCCAAAGGGTACGAAGTAGGTTCTCCTCAGGAGGAGAGCCGTCTGCGGCAGGTTGAAGGCGAGCGATACTGGTCATTTCCCTGAGGGCAAGCGAAGCCCTTTGGTCCCCCAACGGTTGTTGCGAGAGCTGAAAAAGCTTTGCTATACGGGTGGCTGGCGACGGCGAGTACTGCTGCAGAAGGTATGTTCTGAGGGCGTCATACGCTATTGGGTGTCTCCTTGTTCACAAAGCCAGTCGGATATTTCTGGGAAGGTGTCCTCGGGTATCGCCGCGAGAACATAATCCGCTTTGGTGGTTGAGCGAGTCACGCCCCTGATACGAAACTGGACTTCTGCGCGCTGAAATCAAGCCAACGCCTCTCCACTGGCAAACGATGAAAGTTTGAATGGAGCGGCCGCAGCACCAACTGCCGTAGAGTCCATCATAGTACCAACGATGAAGGGGCGAGGGGGGGGGGGGGGGTGGAAGGCGGTGGGGGCAAGTCGACTTCCGGGGTCACCAATGTGATGGGCCAAGAGAGGGTTGTGAACTCAAAGGCAGGATGCAATCAACTGAGTTGTTTATTAAGGAACACTCTGCTTTATATACAAAACCTCAAGGCAACAGGACATAACCTGTTCGAGAGACAGACAATGTTACAGAGCAAAACCTGAGAAATGATCATTCAGGTTCTTTTTAGTGCGAGGGAAGAGCGCAGATACAAGCATAATATATACAAAATAATTATGTACAATTGTGTGACACACGGTTGGTACACAGCTAACGTAATTGCCCAACGTTGTAGTCTTGCAGCTACCAAGGTAGGCAAATTTGCTTTTGGACCCAATATTGCTAATAGAGGTTTATGATCTGTAACAAGTGTGAACTTTTTCCTTCCATAAAGATACATATGGAATTTCTTAACTCCATACTCTTTTGCTAAAGTTTCTTCTTTTATTTGAGAGTACCTCCTTTCTGCCTTGTTCAATATTCTAGAAGTGAAAACGATTGGATTTTCTGTTCCATCTAGCATTTCATGAGATAATACTGCACATAAACCTATGTTCGATGCATCACAAACTAGGTTAGCTTGTAAATCCATTTGATAATGTACTAGGAAATGTTATTTCCTGCTTGATTCTCTCAAAATATTCCTGACAATCCTTTGTCTAATTCCCCTCCATGCCCTTATTCAGGAAGTTATACAATGGATGTGCAATTGAATAAAAATTCTGAATGAAATTTCCATAAAATGTTACTAAACCTAAAAATTGTTTTAATTCCTTAACATTCTCTGGTACCTTTGTTGATTTAACTTCTTTAATTATCACCTCAGTCTTGTGAATATCTTTGCCAGTAATTACAAAACCTAAGTATTCAACTGAATCAACTTCTTAAATACATTTGCTCTTATTACCTCTAATATTACGTTCCTTCAACTTCTTCAAAACTGCCCGTAATATTTCTCTATGTTTTCTATGAAAATGAATACTCCTTTTCCCATGAGCCTTCACTTTGTAATCTTTTGATTTCTGTTTCAACTTCACTTTTCAATGCACATGGTGCTGGTCTTGGAGTAAAAAACTCTTTGAGAACTATTTGATATAAAAACTAAAATTGCCTTTGCATTCTTTACTGTACCAACTTTATCTTCAAATATGTCTTGAAACTCTGACAAAATATTACCCACAGACACTTTATTCATGTGTTATTTTTTTTTACCAGAAACCTTCAAAATACTAACCAATATAATTTCAAATACTGTAACCAATCCAAAGCTAGTAAAGTTTGTCCTTCACCTCTATGTACGATTAATGGCATTCTATCTAACTTCTGATTTTCATACTGTACTTCTACGTTCGAAGCCCCTAATACCTGAATATCAAAAACCTTTCAAAACTCTATTAGTTCCTTCTAATAGATTAGTATTGGTTTTAGCTTTTTTCTCAGACATGATTGATAGATAAGCTGCTATGTCAACTTACATTACAATTGGTTTTCTGTTTATAAGGACGTCTACCAATATATATTTCTTTGCACCTCTGTTGATAGAATTAGTGTGAAACGCCAATTCAGAGTCTGGCCTATCCTGATTATCATGAACATTTTCTGCATTATTCTCTTGGCCTATAGTATCAACTGTTGCATTTATTTTCGTTGCATACTGTTTTGGGAATCTACAATTCTGGCATTTCTGCCCCGTAGCAGGGTATTTATTTGCTTCGTATGCAAGAGGATCAGATTTACCATACCTATTACATTTCGGGTTTCCCTGTTGTTTCTGCGTAGAGGTCTGATTCTAATAGTTATGAACGTTAGAGTTCGGCAATTTATTTTGACTAGGCTTTGACGTATTCTTTCTCTGATTCTCGTTGTCTTTCAACTTTGAGCCTATCTTGTTAATTTCAGAATTTTCCATTTTATTGCTTGTAGAATTACCTATCATATTACTTTACCTATTTGATGTTTCTAAATCTTTGCCGATAACCAATACCTTCTCGTGTTAAAACTTTATCTTGCAGTAATTTTCTTCGTAGCTCTTGTGATGTGCAATGGGCATTAACTTGATCTATGATAACATTTTCAAACTCTAGAAATTCACATGAAACAGCTAAATTTTCAAGTGTAGTCACAAATGCATCGAGGCTTTCATTATCTTTCTGATATGCCTGTGCTGTAAATTAATACCTTTCCAAAACTTTATTGACCTGAGGTGCAAAATATGTGGTAAGAGCCCTAATCGCAGCTTCACTAGTGTCATCGGTAGGTTGTAGTGTCTTAAACACATCCTGATCCTTTCTACCAGCTGTGTGTTATGATAACGCCTTCTTCTCTGCATCTCTCATACTACATAATGCTTCTAAATATATCTAAATCCTCACACCAGTGTTACCATCGTGTTGCAACAGAGTTGGGTTCAGCAACAATGCCGATTTTTTTCTGGATGGTTTATGTCCAGAGTCATATTGACTCCTTGCCTGAATTAAGTTAGCTAAGTGAAATCTACAAAATTAACTTCTAACTTTCGAAAAGAAGTTAATTCTAACCTAATTCCTATGTAGTTTAATGCACCTTTTATGTGTTTGTGCAGTTCTACACTTAATGATACTTCATGTAAAACTAACAAAAAGTACTAATGTGTGATGTTTGCTTGTTTCTTGACACCGAACTGTAATCTAGACTGATTGGCCCGTATTCCTGCTGCATAGGGTTACTGTTTTCTAGTTGGCTCATAGTTTGCTGCTGCTTCTCTGCTTGGGTTCTCTCTTGATTGTTGCCAAATATACAGTTTGTTATCAATGTGGTTGGATAGTTATTGCCCTCAAACATACCTGGAATAATAATAGTTCATTGGTGTCTTATTTAACTATCCCATCCTCTTCGCCAAATATACAGTTTGTTATTAATGTGGTTGAATAATTACTGCCCTCAAACATACTTGGAATAGTAATAGCTCATTAGTGTT
>NC_090751.1:72300312-72322812 GCF_036898095.1 Palaemon carinicauda
TTTACGCATATATATATATATATATATATATATATATATATATATATATATATATATATATATATATATATATATATATATATATATATATATATATATATATAGATAGATAGAAAGATATATATATGTATATACATATACATATATATATATATATCTATATCTATATATATATATATATATATATATATATATATATATATATATATATATATATATATATATATATATATATGTATATATAGTATATATATATATATATATATATATATATATATATATATATATATATATATATATATATATATATATATATATATATATATGTTCTTATTCTCTTCATATGACTGACCCAGTCCCTGACCCCACCTCTATTCCCCCACTCTTTTGCTACGACTAATTTTCCTTCCACCAAAAAAGGATCAGACATACCGTTAGCCATACCCCTAAACACGTGCACGTCTTTCAATCTTCCAAACATTCTTTTAGTTATCAACACATTAATGCCCTTTCTACTACTCTTCCATTTGCCACTCTTACCCATGTATACTTATTTTTATCTTTCTTTTTAAAAAAGCTAGCACTTATTACCATCTCTTGTTCAACACACATATCTACCAGTCTCTCAGCACTCTCATTTTCACCTGGTATGCCATACTTTCCAATGACACCCTCTACCTCTCCAGCGCCCACTCTAGCATTTAAGTCACCCATGACAACTACATAATTCCTTCTACCCAGTCCTTCTACACACCTAGTTAATTCATTCCAGAACTCATTCCGCTCTTCTTCACTTTTCTCACTACCTGGCCCATACGCACTGACAAACGCCCAACATCCCCTACCCAACCTAACCCTTACCCACATGATAGATGATATCTCCTTCCATTCCACTACTTTACCTGTCATCCATTCACTCTACAATAAAGCCACACCCTCTCTCGCTCTTCCCCTTTCAATCCCAGACATTTCACCAAACATCACTTCACCCTTTCCTTTCATCTTTGTCTCACACAAGGCCAATACATCCATCCTTCTACTTCTAAACATACTTCCAATCTCACATCTTTTACTCTCTATCGAACTACATCCACGCACATTCAAACACCCCAAAACTAGAGTGCGGGGAGCAGTCACTCTCCCCCCAGCTCCATCTCTTTGTTGCTGTCTCACAGGATTTTTTATACAGGAGAGGGGGTTCCCCGCCCCCTCGTCCCGTCCCTTTTAGTCACCTCTTACGACACGCAGGGATAACGTTGGCGCTATTCTAATTGGTTAATGCCCCCGCGGCTACAAGGGGCATGTGGGAAATGTGGGAGGTTGGGCTGTGGCACCCTAGCAGTACCAGCTGAACACGGCTGAGTCCCTGGTTAGGCTGGAGGAACGTAGAGAGTAGAGGTCCCCTTTTTTGTTTTGTTTTTTGTTGATGTCGGCTACCCCCCAAAATTGGGAGAAGTGCCTTTGGTATATGGATGGATATATATATATATATATATATATATATATATATATATATATATATATATATATATATATATATATATATATATATATATATATATTTAACTGCAATACTCATATTTTATACATCATTCAAAAAGCGATTATTTGTACTTTAACATGGTATGTGGAACTATATAACAATATTAATATTTCTACACTAAAATCTATATCATACTTTTCCTCAACCAAGATAAAAAAAAACTCTTCCATAATGTAATGACAGTTGTTCAATATTTGTTTTAATAACACTTGAATGTATTTTATTCATGTTGTATATAAGAAATTTATTTAGCTTATTAATCATCAATTTTGTTTCTATCATTATTTCTTAGTTAGGTAGGAAATAAAACATAACCATAAGCTGGTTTAAAAATATGAAAATGGCAATCCGTAAAAAGTTAGCAGTTTTTAATCAGTCATAGCTTTTCACCAATAACATTTATATGAAAATATTTCCCTCGTCGTGTAAGATCAATCATTTCCCAATATTCATATGAAACAAATTATGGAAACCTTTATATTATATTTTTCATGATTATATAAAGAATATGCCTATGTTATTTGCTAAAAAATACATTTGATTACAGTTTGTATTATTTCTTAGCCTCCTAAAGTTATTCTGCTTCCACAATACAAATGTTCATTCATTCTTCGACATAAAATACCAAACCAGAAGCTCTTATTTGTTATCATTTTAACCTGAAAAAGCACAAACACACAAATCTGTGAGAGCGGCAATTTTATATTCATGCAAAAGCATTGCATCGTATAGTGCTAATGAACCCTTGAAAAGTACAAGGTGATCAATGAGTTTGTAAGACATGGCTATTTATAATGACTATGTGTCACTAACACACATGACTTTTAATATATGTAGATATTCTTTGCGAATGAGATTTCATATCGAATTCATACTTAGGAATGTAACTCAACTGAAAATTCTTCTAAGACGAATGTTTCTGGCTAGGCAAGGACTTGAACCTATGCCAATGTATCGAAACAGTCCAAAGTAGTACGTTGGCCAAGGCACCAGTCACCAATAAGATACTAATGCCACAGATTATTGAGTCCTTTAAAAAACATCATGGTACAACGTTGGATCCCTTTTTATTACAGCTCATTTTTCCTTTGCCTACAAATAAATCAAATAATCTGGTCTATTCATTAGACATTCTCCTCTTTTTTTCATACACCTGACAATACTAAAAAATGAACAATTCTTCTTCCGTCAAATTTTAACTGCTGTAATAGTTCAGCGGCAAATTTACTCTTTGTTTGCGTAGAAGAGACACTATACGGTAAGCCGCTCTTCTAGGAGAAGAACACATAAAAGGCAAATTAATGTTTTATAGTCTTAGGTAATGTCATAATCTCTCTCTCTCTCTCTCTCTCTCTCTCTCTCTCTCTCTCTCTCTCTCTCTCTCTCTCTCTCTCTGAATGAAATTGATAGACGAGAGTGATCATGAATGAGAGGTAAATTAGTTATTGTTTCTGGATGATACTGAACTGGTTGCAGACTCGGAGAAGCTTGGTCGATTGGTGCCAGAGTTTGGAAGGGTATGTGGGAGAATTAAGTTGAGAGTTAATGTGGATAAGAGTAAGATTATGAGAATGACAAGAAGGGAAGGTGGCGTGAAGATGAATTTCATGTTGAAGAGAGACTTACTTGAGGAAGTAGAATAGTTTAAATACTCTGGGTCTGTTGTGACAGCAAATGGTGGAGTGGAAGCAGACGTACGTCAGAGAGTGAATGAAGGATGAGAGCCGCGAAGGGAGTGGTAAAGAATAGAGGGTTAGGCATGAATGTGAAGAGAGTTCTGTATGAGAAAGTGATTGTACCAACTGTGATGTATGGATCGGAGTTGCGGGGAATGAAAGTGACTTAGAGACAAAAAATAAATGTGTTTGAGGTGAAGTGTCGGAGGAGTATGGCTGTTGTATCTCGATTAGATAGGGTTAGGAACGAAGTAACGAGGGTGGAAACGGGTGTAAGAAATGATTCAGCAGCTTAAGTGGATATGACTGTGTTGAGGTGGTTTGGCCCTGTTGATAGAATGAAAAGCGGTTGTCTGCTAAAGGTGATGGATGCAAGAGTTGATGGGAGAAGTGCAAGAGGAAGGCCAAGGTTTAGGCGGATGGTTGGAGTGAAGAGAGTTCTGGGTGACAGAAGGATAGATGTGAGAGAGGCAAGAGAGCATGCTAGAAATAGGAATGAATGGCGAGTGACTGTGACGCAGTTCTGGTAAGCCCGCTGTTTCCTCTAGTCACCTTGGTGACCGCTGAGGGAGCAGCAATAGGAGATTCAACGTAGGAAACTTCTTTTGTGGTGGATAACGGGGAGGGTGGGCTGTGGCGCCCTTGCAGTACCAGCCAAACACAGCTGAATCCCTCGTCAGGGGGCCAAGAACGGAGAGAGAAAAGGTCTGCTTTCGTTCCTTTGTTTGAGGTCGGCTACCCCCCAAAATGGGGTGGAAGTGCCTTGGTAAATAGAAGATATATACACACACACATATATATATATATATATATATATATATATATATATATATATATATATATATATATATATATATATATATATATATATATATATATATATATATATATATATATATAGTCACCCATCTGCCAGATTGGTATCTTAATTTTGTATATAGCTCTAATTTTCATTTTTTTGTGGAAATGTACAGTTCATTCCTGTACCTGTTTTTAAGATCCCTGGCTGTATCTTTAGTTATCCCGTTTTCAGAGAGCTTTTGTTTTCCCCGCCTTCTTTAAGTTTTCTTCGGACCACCTATTTCATGCATAGTTAGTCTCTCGTGGTCCTCTACTGTGATAAGTGTCCTATTGGAGTAGCTGTCTTCTTATTCTTCAGTTTTTGTAATGTATTGATGTTCTTTTATATAAATCTTGAGTGAACCTTAGTGAAACTGATAACGTAACTTGTATTTAAAATTTAGTATATTAAGGTTTATTGATTTTGGTATTTGTGCGGTGCAGGATTGTTTGAGTGTTTCCTGGTTAATGCGGTAAGAAAGGGAATAACGTAATTATGTAAACTGTTTCAATATCAAATATTAAAGTGGTTTTTTTTGTTCAGTTTTTGAAATTAAATCTTTCCTTACTCATTTTATGTTACCCATGGAAGAACTTTTTATTCTCTGAACCTTGGCCATAAAGCCGTCACATAAATTGGGGGTATGTCCGGGAGCTATCTTGTTTCCCATATTGAGGATTCATTCAGTTAGACCAGAGGTTCTCAATGGGGGTGAAATTCACCCCCAGGGGTGAATTTTGGGCTTTCAGGGGGTGAATTGTGACCGAAGTAAGTTTATGGGCGAGGAGAGCAATTATAGGTTATGGCGTAACTGGCCTGTCACGTGGGCTGGGATTATATCATGTGCTGTCCCAGGAAAAATGGATTAGACAGTAATATACAAGTGACCACCCAAGTTAATCCTAGGATTGGAAAAGGTACTGAGGAAGAGACAGAGCCCTAGGGAATTAAGTAAGTCCCAAGAGAATTTCTGGGCAACTCCAAGGTTGGGAACTCCTGGACTATAAATAACTGAGAAGCTAATATCAAGGATCAAGTTGTGCAGGAGATAAAGTCTTCAGCATTTAGCTTATTTTCAATTCAACTTGATGAATAAACTGATGTGGCATCATGTTCCCAGTTGATGGTGTTAGCAAGGTATGTTCACTCCGGTTCATTTAAAGAGGAGTTCTCTTTTGTTCTCCTCTTAAACTAACTACTAAGGCCTCTGATATTTTGGAGAAGGTTTCATCTTTTTTTGAATCAGAAAATCTTTCGTGGGATAATATCACAGTGGGTGTTGTACAGATGGAGCACCAGCTATGTTAGGGGCAAAATCAGAATTCCAAGTATGTGTGAAAAAGCGAGCTCCAAAAGTGAAAGGCATTCATTGTATGAGCCATCGTCAGACACTAGCCTCAAAAACACTTCCTGCTCTGCTAGACAAGGTTTTGGATCAAACAATTAAAAATGTAAATTTCGTCAAAGGAGGGGCTCTAAACTCACGACTTTTCAAGCATTTATGTATTGATGTGGATGCAACCCATCATTCGCTTCTTTTTCACACAAATGTTCGTTGGCGTTCAAGAGGAAATGTAACTAAGCAAGTATTTGAGTTTAGAGATGAGCTCAAATTGTTTTTTGAAGTGCAAGGCAAAACAGAATTTCCTGCCTGGCTGAGTGATGAGGAATGGATCATGCGTCTTGCCTATTTGGTTGATATAATTGAGCAACTGAATAAACTGTATCTTCAGATGCAAGGAAGGAATACAGAAATTATAGAATTCGTAGATGCCTTGGTGGCTTTCATGAGCAAGCCTGAAAATTAGAAGAAAAGGGTAAATGCAGAAAATGTAGCAATGTTTGAGAAACTGTCATCCATTTTTTATGTTTGTGGTGAAGACAAGGTGCTTCCCCAATTTGCAAAAAATTTAATTTTGTAGCATTTCACAGCACTGGAAAATGAATTCAGACGATATTTTCACAAACTTAGTGATGATGAGTTGGATTTAGTCAGAAATCCATTTAAACTGTCGGTTGAAAAAGTTCCTGATGATTGTCAAGATGAGTTTTTGGAGTTAAAAAGTGATTATGGTGTAAGAGATATGTTCGATGAGAAATCAACAACAGAATTTTGGCCTCTGATGTGCGATTCCTACCAAAAAGTGGCAGAAATGGCTATCCGTGTATTGCTTCCATTTGTATCGACATATCTTCGTGAGTCAGACTTTTCAACTCTATTACAAATTAAAACGAAGCAGCGCAGTAGATTACAGGTAGAAAATGACCTGCGTTGTGCCCTTTCAAGCACTCATCCGTGTATCACAGAATTGGCTAAGAAAAAACAATCACTGGTTTCGTCAATCGATGAAATGTAATCTTCTGAATAAAAGTAATTACAGGTTTATAATATCTCGTTACCCTATCGAACTTTTTGTTTGTTGCATCAGCTTCAGTTTGACCTGTTAAGTAGGCTAGTTCTTATAAATTAAAAAAAAAAAAACTATTTTACTTTCATTTAAGTTTTATATATCCATCGATATTTTCAATTTGCATATAATTTGTAATACTCCATTGTAAAAGTAATCCATGTAAAGCTGTAAATGTATAAATCAGTTTGAAAAAAAGAAAATAAAAGGATTTTTAGTGATATTTGCATATTATATACATTGCACTTTTTGAGACAAATTTGGAAAAGACGGGAAGTTTGGGGGGGGGGGGGGCGGGATGACATCATTGCAAATGGTGAAAGGGGTGCATGGGCCAAGAAGATTGAGAACCCCTGAGTTAGACAATTGTCGCCACAAATAGTGTTCAATATTTTTAGTTTCACTCAAGATTTATTGTAAACATTCTGAATACCTGTTATTAGGGTTAATGATATATATGTGCGCGCTGTGAAACCATTTTCGTATTATTGTTTATAGATGGTTTGCTCTTTTGGATAATGTTAACGCAGTAGTTTATTTTTCATTTTCGCCCTCACCGAGTCGACGACTCCTCGAGACTCACGAGAGCTATCCGGAAGCTCTTGTCCATATTTTGTCCTTATATAATTACAACTACGACTTATGCAGTCATTTCCCCTGGGTTGGACGATACCAGGATCGCGTAGTTTAGACGATAGGTGAGGAATCGTTTAAATCTTTATTTACTCTATTTTCTCTTTGCACCGACGTTCAAAGTTTGTAAGTTGTCATTAAAGTTGTTTGGAGTAAATAACGCTTATTTAGGACCAACGGGTTATTTCCTTAGTTCCTCCATATCAGCTTGAATCGGGAATGTAAAAATGGGTTTCACTCCGTGTTCCTTATTACCCTTTGCTTTCGAATCGGGACTGTCCCTTTTCCATAAAAACCCTAAAATAATCTTATTACTTGTAATGCTTGTTTAATTTTGTCGGGAAACTATAAACTCGCTAACATGATAATTTTGTATTGTGGTTTGTATTGCATTTACTTGAATGGCAGCAGGAACGTATTAGTCTATTATAATTGTGAAACAGGAATTCAATTGTTTACTAAAGGAAGTTTTCTTTAACTTTAACCATGGCTCATTTTAACATTCAGAAGTTTGGTGCGGATCCCTCTGCTGAGTTAGCTAGTATCCCAAATGCTAAGAAACTAGAGCTTCTCGAGTTAGCTAGTCATTTGTCAATTCAGATGAATGAAATTCGCAACCAGATTCTTAAACATTATATGCGTGTGGGTAAACTAGGCAATGAAGCTAGACAGTATATAACTCTTGAACCAGCAGTACTAGCCCACGAGCAGCAGTTGGAATATGAGCTCATTTCCCTTGAACGCAAGAAACTTGCGGCACAGAAATTAGAATCAGAGAGACAATTTGCAATGTTGGAGAAACAAGCCGAAGAGAAACGGTTAGAGTCAGAGAGACAAATATCGAAACTTAAATTAGAATTAGAGATAAAGAAAGCTAAACTTCAGTTATCTTTAGAGAAAGAAAAAATGGACTATGAATCGTCGTTAGCACTCAAATTTGAACAGGAAAAAGCAAAGCTTTCTAGAGAGAATAAGGAACATGAAATTTCGGTTCTGGGAGCTCAGGAGAAACCCTTTGATTTAGCAAAAAACAGTTTGTTCCCATATTCACAGATTATGACCCTGAAGATTATTTTAAGACTTTTGAAGAAACTGCCTTGTATTTGGATTGGCCACGCGATCAGTGGGTTTGGCTATTAAGGCCAAAATTAACTGGGAAAGCTGCGAAAGTTTGTAGACATCTCGAAAATACTACAGATTACCAGAATGTTAAACAAGTAATCTTGGATGCTTTTTCAATCTCTGTCGAGGGATATCGTCAGACCTTTCGTAACAAAACTAAGTTCACAACTCAAACCTATGTAGAATTCCCTAAAGAGAAATTAAGGGAGTTTAGGAAATGGGTAAAATCTGCTGCAGTAAGTACTTTGTTGAATTAGAGAATTTGATTGTACTTGAAGAGTCTAAACGAAAGCTTCCTTTGAACATTATGATGTATTTAGAGGATAGAGAAGAAAAAAGACTTGTTTAAGGCAGCTTCTCTAGCAGACACTTACTCTTTAATACATAAATTTGGCAACAGTAAGAGAACCGACCAGAATGTAAAACCATTTCCAGCTAAAAAAACTGAAACTCTGACTTATATGGCAAAAGCGTCTAATGTTCGTTGTAGTTATTGTAAGCAAGACAGTCACACAATTAAAAACTGTCCAGATCCTAAATGTAAAACTTCCTTGCCTTTTCGGAACCCATTTAACCCTTTTTTTTTTAACTTTAAAGGTAAAACAGATGGTCAGATTAAGCCTGTCTCCCATATCCATTCTGAAAAGCCTGTAAATCTATTTGATGATTTTACTTTTGATGGAACTGTAGCTTTGAACTCTGATGGGGATAAATATAAAGTCAGGATACTTCGTGACACAGGTGCTTCGCAAAGTTTACTTTTGAGAAATGCTCTCCCAAATATTGAAGCTAACGTAATTAATGAACATGTTCTCGTGAAAGACCTTTCACAAATATCTAAAGTTCCCCTTGCTAATGTTCTTCTTGATTGTCCTATAAAGAAGGGTAATGTGCTGGCAGGGATAAGAGATATTGAATTTCTAGTAAAAGGTGTAACTTTATTAATGGTTAATGACCTTGCAGGACGTTTGGTAGTTTCCAATGTCATTGTAATGGAAAAACCTGTAGGTGAAAACATTGAACCTGATCCCGATTGCTCTATAAATCCTTCTTGTGTTGTCACCCGTAGCCAGAAATCTAGTTCAGATGAATTTAAAGTCACTTCTGTAAATTTGAAGCACGAAATGTTATGAGTAGAGATAACCTTATTAAAGCTCAGAAGCACGATAACACTGTAAGTAAGCTTCATGACCAAGTAGTTTCTAGAAATGAGATTACTTTGAATCTGATTTGTTAATGAGGTTTTACCGTTCCCCTAAGAGATCTAGTGAAGACACCTTGAACGAAAAGCGATAAATTGTGCTACCTCTTTCTGTTAGGATTTCTGTAATGGAAATAGCTCATGATGCCTATGGAGGACGTTTATGAATTCATAAGACCTATTGTAAGATTTTGAATTGTTTCTTTTGTTTCTAATATGAAAAAAGGATGTAGGAGAATTTGTTCGCACTTGTCATGTATGTCAGATATCAGGAAAACCTAACCAGGTAATACCCAAGGCACCTTTACAATCAATCTTAGTCCCTGATGAACCTTTTAGTAAGATAATTATAGATAACGTTGGTCCCTTACCAAAAACCAAGAAAGGTAATCAATACTTGCTCACTGTAATATGTCCTACAACTCGATACCCTATTGCCACCACTCTTTGTAACATTTTTGCTAAGAACATTGCTAATTCTTTACTGAAAGTTTTCACGAATTTCGGTTTCTTAAAGGAAATACAAAGTGATAGAGGTTCAAATTTCACCAGTGACCTCTTTGCCCAGGTACTTAAAGAACTAAATATTAAACAAACTTTGTCTGCTGCCTACCACCCAAAGTCTCAGGGTGCCCTTGAGCGTTGGCACCAAACTTTCAAGAGTATGCTTAGGAAATTTTATGTTGAAAGTAAACTTGAGTGGGATGAGGGCATTGATTTTCTTCTATTTGCTATCAGGGAAGTTCCCCATGAGTCCCTTGGTTTCTCACCCTACGAGATGTTGTTTGGGAGGTCAGTTAGAGGACCTCTTTCAGTAATTAAAGAGGAATGGTTGAACACCCCTTCTGAGTCTAGCCAAACCATTCAACAATATATGAATAAACTTAAAAGCACATTAATGCAGGTTAGGAAAATTGCTGGGGAGAAATTAAGGGGTCAACAGATCTTAATGAAGAGAAACTATGATAAAGCCTGTAAAGTCAGAAAATTTAAACCTAATGATCTTGTGTTAGCCTACCTTCTTGTCCCTGGTTCCCCTCTTAAAGCTAAGTTTTGTGGGCCCTATCCCATTATAAAAAATGTAAACAATAATACCTACATTATCAGAACTCCAGATCGTAGAAAACCCACTTAGATCATTCATGTTAATTTACTCAGTTTATCACTCTAAGGAAACTGGAAATGGTTCTAGTGAGACGGTTGTTAATCTTAATTTTAAGGTAGAGACACCAGGAGAGGACAATTCATTGGAAGACCTTATTGCTTCCTCCATGCCACAAACCAATACAGAGGTTCTAAATAACCTGGACCTATTTTTGAGCCACCTTTCTCATTGGCTGTCGCAAGACCTAAAGAATGTAATCTCTAGCCATTCAACTCTCTTTAATGATTTTCCCAGGAAAAGTGATTTGCTGCTACATGATATAGAGCTGGTTCCTAGTACGACACCCATTAGTCATCAGTCCTATCGTGTGGGTCCTGAGAAGAAGAGCAAAATGAAGAAGTTGAATATCTTCTCCGGCATGGTCTAGCAAGACCGAGTAAATCACCATGGGCTTCACCTTGCATCCTAGTTCCAAAAGAGGACGGTAGCTACAGATTCTGTACAGACTATAGAAAGATTAATAATGTCACCATTAAAGATTCTTACCGATTTAATCGATTCAGTAGGACAAGCCAAGTTTGTAACTAAGATAGATCTCTTAAAGGGCTATTATCAGGTAGGATTAACTGAAAGAGCTAAGTTAGTATCTGCTTTCATTACACCCTTTGGACTCTTTCAGTACGAGGTCATGCCTTTTGGCCTTACCAACGCCCCATCTACCTTTCAGCACCTTGTAAACTTCATCATTCAAGATTTGGAAGGTGTTTATTGTTACCTTGATGATATAATAGTCAATGGACAGACTTGGGAAGAACATGTGAATAGGCTCGAGTGTTTGTTCCGTAGGTTAGAAGAGGCTGGATTAACCATAAATCTCAAAAAATCTGTCTTTTGTAAAGCTACTGTTACCTACTTGGGCCACATTTTTGAGGATGGTAATGTTCGACCAAAAACTGCCAATGTAGAAACTGTTCTAGAGTACCCTATTCAGACCACCAGAAAGTCCTTACAAAGATTCTAAGGGTTAGCCTCATACTACAGGAGATTCTGTAAGAACTTTTCTTCAGTTGCTGCCCCTTTAACATCCCTAACCAGTCCCAAAGTTAAATTCATTTGGACTGAAGAATGTCAAGCCTCTTTTGAAGCCTTAAAGTTGTTTTTGATAAACAACCCTGTTTTTAAATCCCCAGATTTTACCAAGCCTTTTTTCCTTCAAATCGATGCTAGTGATGCGTGGGCTGGAGGGGTGTTACTCCAAGAGACAGACGGTATACTTCACCCAGTCAGCTACACCTCCACTAAGTTCAAGCATCACCAGAAGTCGTACAGCACCATTGAGAAGGAAGCACTTAGTTTGGTACTCGCCCTACAAAAATATGAATGCTACTCACTAGGTGCTGCTGAGGTACTAGTCTTCACCGACCACAATCCCTTGACCTTCCTCGACAAGATGAAGTCCCACAACCAACGTCTACTACACTGGTCCATCTATCTGCAGAAATTCCCTCTGCAGATCCGCCACATCAGAGGAACAGAGAACATCATGGCAGATGCCTTGACATGACTGCCTCCTTAACATGATACCTCCTTCACCAGTCTACAGAATCGTCCGTCTTCGCCTCATTGGCCTCTTTTTTTTTTTTTTTTTTTTTTTTTTCTACGAGCCACTCTGTTGAGCTCGTCCTCTAAGGGAGAGGTGTCATCCATCTGCCAGATCGGCATCTTAATTTTGTATATAGCTCTAATTTTCAGTTTTTGTGGAAATGTACAGTTCATTCCTGTACCTGCTTTTAAGATCCCTGGCTGTATCTTTAGGTATCCCGTTTAAAGAGTGCTTTTGTTTTCCCCGCCTTAAAGTTTTCTTCGGACCACCTATTTCATGCATAGTTAGTCTCACCTGGTCCTCTACTGTGATAAGTGTCCTATTGGAGTAGCTGTCTTCTTATTCTTCAGTTTTTGTAATGTATTAATTTTCTTTTATATAAATCTTGAGTGAACCTTAGTGAAACTGATAAGCTAACTTATATTTAAAACTTAGTATATTAAGGTTTATTGATTTTGGTATTTGTGCGGTGCAGGATTGTTTGAGTGTTTCCTGGTTTATGCGGTAAGAAAGGGATTAACGTAATTATGTAAACTGTTTCAATATTAAATATTAAAGTGTTAATTTTTGTTATGTTTTGAAATTAAACCTTTCCTTACTTATTTTATGTGACCTATGGAAGAACTTTTTATTCTCTGAACCTTGGCCACAAAAGTCACAATATATATAAAATTGTGCATGAAAGGTTATAGGTTTACTTTTAATGGTGAATTCTTTGAACAGAAATTTGGTATGGCAATGGGCAATCCTCTCTCCTTTGTTAAGCAATATTTACATGGAATTTTTGAGACAAAGTACCTACCTAGGATTCTACCTGCATGTATCTTTTGGGTTAGATATGTTGATGATATTTTTTGTACTTAGCCCATTGATAAGGATGAAAAAGCTTTTCTAACAGCTTTAAATACTCTGGTGCCATCTATTGAGTTTTCATTGGAGATAGAATCCGATAACAAGCTTCCCTTTTTAGATGTTCTAGTATTTAGACAAGAAAGGTTTTTTAAATTTACTGTATATAGAAAACTTACGAATGTTAATTCGTATATACATTTTTATTCTGATCATCATCCATCAACCAAAATTATGGTTTTTTCATCCATGTTTTTACGGACACTGCGGGTAAGTTGCCCTGATCTCCTTGAAGCTGAGCTTGGGAAAATTCATGAAATAGCATCTATTTTAAAGTACCCACCACATTTCATTAACAAAGCCTGTCAAAAAGCAAAGAAAACTTTTTATGGCTTTGTTAACAACGATGATTTTAATGTGAATAACCTCCTTGTTTTACCTTTTTTCAAACAGTTTGTACCTCTACCTGGAATTTTAAAACCTTTTGGAATTAATGTAATTTTTAGAAAAAACACACGCAAGAATATATTGATAAAAAATTCCCCAAAACAGATTAACGGATGTATGTACGAAATTCCATGCAATCAATGTAATAAACGATATATTGGTCAAAGTGGCAAAGCACTAGAAACTCTATTAAAACAGTATAAATATAATGTAAGAACGGGTAACATTGCCAGCAGTCTTTTTCAGCATATGAATGATTGCAACCACACTATTAATTGGAAAGCTGCTAAAGAACTTATATTTTGCAAAGATTTTGTTAAAAGAAATATAATTGAAATAGTTTTAATTAAGAAAAATCTCGAAGATCTGCTTAACACCAGTTCAGGTATGTAGGCCTACAACCTGGATGAATTTCTTGTAAACAATATTTTTAAACAACTAACTTTTAAGTAATTTGTAATTTGCTCATTTTTTTCTGTTTTACGTCATCACAGAGGTTTCTTTGTATTCTAATTGTTTTTCTAAACCATAAGACCGTGAAGAGGTGTAATAATAACACGAAAGCGCTTGTCCAATCTTCGTTTCTTTTTCCCCCCCGGCCTGCTGTCATATGATTATATATATATATATATATATATATATATATATATATATATATATATATATATATATATATATATATATATATATATATATATATATATATATATATATATATATATATATATATATATATATATATATATATATATATATATATATATATATATATATATAAAATCTGTTACACTTGGATAATTGATACCGAAACTCTGAGAGAGTTAAATAACTCCCAGACAGCAATATGATTTTATTGAATATCTGAAGGTCTCTAAAAGTACACTCAAAACAAAACTGGGTAATTATTCTTAAGAATTATTCAAACAAACTTACTACAGTTCTTTACAGGATACGAGCGAGGTTGTAATAAACACTGATGTTGAATTAGTACACTCTTTACAAAAATAAATATATTCTATATAAAATACAACACTTTGAAACAATTTACATAAAACAAATAAATCACTCAAAGTATTAAATCATTCAAAGTATTAAGTATAAACAAAACTTAGATTAAGACAAAAATGTTACGATCTGAAATTTATAAAACCACTTGTCTTTAAATATTAAATCTGAATAAACCTTAGACTGAGACAAAAGAAATATTTATGAAAATTATACAATCACTTATTTCATTTGAAATTAAATCTAAATACAATATTTAAGTTTGACACTTAATGAAAATAGATAACCAGATTACAATAAAAGTACCTATCACCTTCGTACAAGGCCGTTTACAAAAAGTCTAACAGAATTTTTATAAGTACTCACTATATTTACAAAAACCCGTCACACCAAAACTTCGATATATCACTAAACACTTTTTAAACAATACTATGAGCTGCATATGGGAGATGAGCGAGAGAGAAGGGGAGATTACTATGGCTGGGATTTTCTAGCTTATGCAACCCAGGGGTTGTCTTATATATAAAACTTAGCTACTTCCAGAAGCTTCCAGGACCGAGGTCTGGTAGCTTGGGGGCTGGGCTAAGGGTGGAAGAGTTACTAAGTATTGCTCTCTAGAACGCGTACTCGCGCAACGCCAGACGACTCTCTCAGTCAGTAGCTCCACCCAACCTTTTTCCCTTAAAAACCCTGAATAAAAAGATACCATCTAACACTAGGTTTTCTAAGAACTTTCCAAAGGACATGGCATATTGCGTATTCTCTCATAAACGTGACGCAATACCTCGTAATAAAATATAAAATAAATTACATGAATCCTTGTTCCTATCTTGTATGGTCACATAACACTCACAAACAAATTACATAAGACTTCGTAACAAAAATATGTGAAATAAAAAGTTATTTCTTAAAAACAACTTAAATTAACATATACTGACTTGGATAATGAATACAATGAAATTAATCATGAAAGTCTTATGTAATTTTCATAATAAACTTAAATCTACATGAGAGGAACTCATCTTAAGAGCTGGCTAATCTCTCTTCAATGCACATAAGAAAACATGAATAAAATCATGAATAAACTACTGTATTTACTCTACACTAGACCAGCTTTGTAAGATAGCTCCACCCAGAAAAGATTATTTATGCCAGGCCTGAATCCATCGATTCAGCACGATATAAATAATATGCAAGAATGTTATCTTTACCAGATATATGCTTTACATTAATAAAATACAGTTGCAAACATAATGACCACCTAGTTAACCTTTGATTATTATTTTTCCTCTTATTCACAAAAGTTAAATGATTATGACCGAATACACTGTAATCTCTTCATTTTGTGGCCAATTCGCATATATTAAAAAATTAATTATCGTTGCGTTCAGTGCCAGCAGTTCCGTTTAAACTGTCAAGTCGATTCGTTGTTGCTTATTCAGCTTCGACGACATAAAACATGCAGTCCCGTTATCCACTTGGATAAGGAATTTTTCGTTGAAATCCGCCATTGGAAGTATCTGTTTAGAAGTTAATATTGTCTTCCTTAGATTTTCCATTTTTCCTGATAATTCAATAACGGAGATCCAATCACTGCTCTTCTCCAAAATCCGGAATGGTTCTTGGAACTTGTTGGCAAGAGGGAATCTCCTTCGATGAATAGACCAACACCTGAAGTCTTACCTCCCACTGTCTGTTCATACTCTTCATGCAAAACCTCTTCTTAGTTCGTCCTTGACTTTCTTGGGGAAAATTTCCTTAACTCGCTGATCCTTTTCCTCAAATTCGTAATATTTTCTCTCTCTGTTTCCTCTCGATTCTTCCATTTTTCTACTAACATTTTAATTGGACCTCTTACTTCTCATCCAAATACCATTAAGTTAGGGCTACATCCCATACCATCTTGATAAGCATTGCATACCTTGAATAACATCAACAGTAGTACGAAGTCCCTTACATTTTCCGTTTTGTTGCAGAACTTCGTTAACATGCTTTTCAACATTTGATGAAACCTCTCTAATGCACCTTGGTGTTATATATTTTGTATTGTAATACTATATAAGCTACATGTATTAAGAGTAAAGTTGTACAGTATAGCATTGATTGAACATGTTTAGACATACAAAATAAGTGTAGTAGCGTATGTTAGAAGGATTTAAACATTAATCAATTGTCCTAAAGTTAGGATGTGATTCTTCTTACTTTTGTATTGCAGTGGGATTCAATATTCTATAGAGTGATGCTCATTTGTCATTTTTGTATTTTTGCGTACGAGTTTTGTTTACATAATCTCACTCGAGAGTCAGAGGTTGTTACCGTAGAGCAGAAATTTAAACCTGAGCAAGATTGAACATAATTTAATAAGTGTCCGATTATATCCTATCCATCCAGAGGACAAGATGCTTGGATAGCAACATTCTCTACAATTAACTATTATTATTCCAAGTATTTTAGAGGGCAGTATTTAACTTTGATAACTAAAACCATATCCAATATTGGCAAAGATGCTGGGATAGGAACATTCTCTACAATTAACTATTATTGATCCAGGTATGTTTGAGGGCAGTATTTAACTTTGATAACCATCACCATATCCAATATTGACGACTACAGTTGAGACAGAACCCATGGAGAGAAAAGCAGCAGAAGGAAGACAACTAGATGTAACCCCATGCAGCACAGGAGGAATGCCGCAACACAACCCTATTTCTACATTTCATCTGGATGTCAAGAAAGAAGTAAATATTCTACTTATATTTGTTAATTGTTAGGACCAACTAAGGAAGGATTGAAATTTGTTACCAGTAGTTATTAGGTGGTGAAATTTCACCATAAGAAAATAATAGTTTACATAAGACAAAAAGTGAAAACTACCTTTAGTTGATTGCACAAACACACGAGGTGCAATTAACATAGGAATTATGTTGGAATTAACTTTTAGTTAATTTCATAGATTTCAGTTGCCTAACGTAATTCAGGTAAGAAGTCAAAATGCCCCTGGACACTGAGCATCCAGAGATGTTCAGCATTGTTGATGAGCCCTATTCTGTTGCATCATAATGCCAACAGTGGAGTGATGAATTTAAGATATATATAGAGCCCCTGAGTAGTATGAAAGATGCACAGAAGAAGGCGTTATTACTGCACACAGCCAGTGGAGAGGTTCGGGAAGTGTTTAAGACACTACAACCTACCGGTGACACTAGAGAAGCTGTGATTAAGGCTCTTACCACATATTGTGCCCCTCAGCTCAATAATTTTTTTGAAAAGTATCAATTTACAGCACAGGCATATCAGAAAGAGCTAGAAAGCGTGGATGCTGTTTCATGGGAATTTATAGAGTTAGAAAATGTTATAGTTCCAGTTATTGCCCATTGCACATCACAAGAGCTAAGAAAAAAATTATTGCAAGAAAAAGATTTAATACTAGAGAAAGTAGGCAAAGTAATTGTACGGGCAATAGAATGAAACAATTTGAAATTAGCAAGATAGACTTATAAGTTGGAAAACAAGGAGAATCAGAGAAAGAATACATCAAAGCTTAGTCATTGAAAATAGCCGAACTCTAATGCTCACAAATATCTGAATCAGACCTATGCACAGATAAAACAGGAAAAACCCAAATGCTATAGGTGTGGTAAAACTGATCATCTTGCATATGAAGCAAGGAAATGCCCTGCTACGGGACAAACATACTAGAATTGTAGAAAGACTGAACATTTTTCTAATGTTTGTAGATTCCCTAAACAGTATGCAAAGAAAATAAATGTAGCAGTTGATACTATAGGTCAAGAGAATAATGCAGAAAATGTTCATGATAATCAGGTTAGGTCAGAAACTGATTTTGCGTTTCCCATTAATTCTGTGAACAAAGGTGCAATGGTAGAAGTGATCATAAATGGTAAACCAATTGTAATGCAAGTTGACTTAGCCACTGATGTATCAATTATGCTTGAGAGAACACCTAAAACCATTCCCAATTTGCTCTTAAAAGGTACAAATAAGAGGTTTGAAAGGTTATAATGGTTTTGATATTCAAGTTATAGGTGCTTCGAATGTAGAAGCACAGTATAAAGATCAGAAGTTAGACAGAATGGCATTAACGGTGGTTGGAGGTAAAGGACAACCTTTATTAGGTTTGGACTGGTTACAGTACTTAAAATTAGATTGGCCGGGTATTTTGAAGGTTACAGGTACATAAGATGAACACAAGAATAAAGTATCCGTGGATAATATTCTATCAGAGTTTCAAGACGTATTTGAAGATAAAGTTGGTACAATAAAGAACGCAAAGGAAATTTTAGTTTTAATATCAGATAGTACTCCTAGATTTTTAGCTTTAAGACCAGCACCATATGCATTGAAATGTGCAGTTGAAACAGAAATCAAAATGTTAGAAAGAGAAGGTTCTTGGGAAAAGGTTACGTACTCAGACTGGGCTACACCGTTAATTCCTATTGTGAAGGAAAACAGGCCGGTTAGGTTATGTGGAGATTACAGGTAACATTGAATCCACAGTTCCAGGTAGCTCAACCAAATCCAAAAGACATGTTTGCAACTATGTCAGAATGTACTGTATTTTGTAAGTTAAATCTTAGACAAGCATTTCAACAGCTTCCCATGGATGAAAATTCACAAGAACTATGTACAGTAAATACATCCTTAGGTTTGTATAGGCCAAAGAGATTGCCTTATGGAGTAGCAAGTAGTCCAGCTATATGGCAACAAACTATGGATAAGATTTTTTCCGGAATGCAAGGAGTATTCATTTTCATAGATGATATTTTAGTCTCTGGTAAAGATAAAAGGGAACAGAGAAGTACGGGCAGTTCTGAAGAAGTTGAAGGAACATAATATTATAGTTAGTAAGAACAAATGTATTTTAGAAATTGATTCAGTGGAATACTTATGTTTTGTAATGAATGACTAAGGTATTCACAAGACTAATTAGAAAATTAAAGCAGTGATATCAACAAAAGTACCAAAAATTTTAAGGAATTAAAATTCTTTTAGGTTTAGTAACATTTCATAGAAATTTCATTCAGAATTCATCTACCAGCGCATATCCATTGTATAACTTACTGAATAAAGGTGTAGAGTGAAATTGGAAAAAGAATGTCAGAAATTTTTTGAAAAAATCAAGCATGAAATATCTTTACCTACATTTCTAGTATATTATCAAATAGATTTACAAGTTAAATTAGAATGTGATGCATCGAACATAGGTTTAGGCGCAGTATTATCTCATGTAATGCTGGACGAAACAAAATAGCCAATTGCTCTCGCTTCTAGAGTATTGAACAAGGCAGAAAGGAATTACTCTCTAATAGAGTATGGAGTTAAGAAATTTCATATGTATCTTTATAGAAGGAAAAAGTTCACACTTGTTACAGATCATAAACCTCTATTAGCAATATTGAGTCCAAAAGCAAATTACCGACATTGGTAGCTGTAAGACCACAACGTTAGGCAATTATGTTAGCCGCATATCATTATGATATAGAATACCGTCCTACATCATAGATGGGTAATACAGATGTTTATCTAGATTTCCAGTAGACAAAGCACCAGAGGAGTATGATGACAGTTATTGCTAGTTTTAGTATATGATGTACCCATTACAGCCAAGGATATTGCACACAAAACCAAGAAAGATCCAATACCTAGTAAGGTTCTAGAGAGTTTAATTACAGGTAGGGACTTACTTGGAAATGAGGTAAATTATAAAGTCTATAAAGATATATGGAATGAAGTGAGAATAGCTCAAGATTGTTTAAGGAAAGGGTCATGATTAATTATTCCTAGTTCACTGAGGAATAAGATTTTGTTTGAAATACATGCTGATCGCCAAGGTATAGTCAGATGAAAGTCTATTGCAAGGACTTTTGTCTATTGGCCAGGTGTAGATAAAGATATTGAATTGTTTGTAAGGAATTGAATGAATTTTGTTATGCAACAGAACCACCATCAATTTGCTAGAATGCACCCATTGGAATTACCAAGGTATCCATGGCAAAGAGTATACATAGATTTTCCAAGACCTTTTTTAGGTCATTTGTTTTTGATAGTTGTAGACGCGTACAGTAAGTGGCCAGAAGTAATTCCAATGAAGACAATTACATCTTTCGCCACAATTTAGGATTTATTGAAAAATTTTCTACACATGGAATTCCTGTAAGAATGGTAACTGATAATGGTCTACAATGTACCCAACAAGAATTTAAAGAGTTTTCTGATGTAAATGGTGTTAAACATGCATTTTCAGTAAAGTATCATCCTTCCACGAATGGAGAAACTGAAAGATTTGTTCAAACATATAAGCATGACATGAAATGTAGAAAAGTAAATTCAAATAACATATGTTTTCATGTGTCAAGGTTTTTATTGTCTTATAGAACAACACAGGTGTGACACCATAAAATTCGTTGGTGGGGAGGAGGATTAGGTGTAAGTTATATTTGTTGTATCCAAGTTTGCAAAGTTATTTAGAAGAAAAGTGGTGTAAGCAATTAGAAAGTCTCCCAAAGTAAGACATTTTTCCCATTATTCTAATGTCATGGTGAGATCATACAATACTCCAGAAAAGTGGGTACCAGGAGAAATTGTAAAAAAGATAGGAAATATATATTATGATGTTCAAGTTGGTGGACAGATTGAAAAACGTCATGTTGATCAATTACAGCCGTTGAATAAAAATCTTGTTGATCATGTGAACGTTAGAGATGAAAATTTTTCAGAAGTAGTTTAATAAAATATTAACCAAGATGCTCAAACATCAGATGTAGATTCATAATCTATTCAATGTCAACCTTAAATATTGTATTCAGATTTAATTTCAAGTGAAACAAGTAATTGTATAATTTTCGTAAGTGGTATTTCTTTTCTCTTAATCTAAGGATTATCCATATTTAACATTCAAAGTCAAATCATTATATAATTTTCAGATCGTAACATTTTTGTCTTAATTTAAGTGTTGTTCGGACTTAATATTTCGAGTGATTGTATTTATTATTATGTAAATTCTTTTCAAAGTATTATAATTTATATAGAATATGTTTATTTTTGTAAAGAGTGTATTGTTCCAATCACCATTGTTCAGAATAGAATCCGCTCGTATCCTGTTCATGAAACGAAGTTACAGCTATTTGAATATTCGTAATAATAATTACCCAGTTTAGTTTTGAGTGTACTTAAGAGACCTTTGGATATTCTGTGTTTTATATATTGCTGTCTGGGAGTTATTTAACTGTCTCAGAATTCGTGTAATCATATTTTAAAGTGTAACAGTTTCAATGTAACAGCAAGCAAACAAGTGAGTTTGGAATTTAAGAGGTTGATTAACTTACTAGTCGTAGTATATATTATATTTTATGTTTGGTGACCAGCCCCGACACCCATCATAGTATAATATATTTTTTGGTGCCCATACCCTTGGGAGTCTGTTTTAAATATTGGTGATAACAGGGCAGTGTTTTGGTTAAAGGTTTTGAATAGTACATTGTTAATAGCATTTTGTGTATTGTTTGGATATATTTTTGGAAAGGAATTTAATATTGTTAAATTACATGATGTTACAATTTTATATTCAAGATTTTTGAATAACCCAAGTCATCAGGAATTGTCAGAAGCTATTATAACTAAAGCTTAGTGGCTCTCTATCTTAATGGCATGTGGTGGCCATGCAATGAGTGGGATGATTAAGGCTCAAAGCAAGTATCTAGCCTTAGAAGCGTTAATAAATTCCAGAAAGTTATTGGAAGAAAATAATGTGGCCGCTTGTGAACTGTTTTAGGAATCTGAGGAAGAATTTTTAGCGATGCAAAGACTGGATGACCCTCAAACTGAAGGCATGAAAGCAGATAGGGATGTTGCGACTGAGATTCGACGAATTGGAGCGGAGGATAATTTGCTTAGGTTGAAGATCATGGCAGAAGAAGCACGACGGGAAGAAAGAGAAGCAGAAAGAGAAGAAAAACAACGAGAATAAGCCAGAGAGATCGCAAGACACGCAAAGTTGATGGAAGCAAAGCATAAGAAGTAGAGGGAGAAGGAAAACGGTATGCGTGT
>NC_090751.1:72330312-72462812 GCF_036898095.1 Palaemon carinicauda
TATATATATATATATATATATATATATATATATATATATATATATATATATATATATATATATATATATATATATATAGTGGATTTTGACATAGGGCAAATCTATTTTGGGGTTAGATAACCATGTCATCCTGATGGAAGTTCCTGAATGGCAGCTTTCTACTTGAGATATTTCTGCGAGTGATATACCAGAAAATTTTACCTTAGAGATATCACAGAGTTCTAACCTCTGAGCCGATAATACCGAGATATATCATGTATAAATTGTCTACGTGTTAATAACAAGCCATGGTCATCCTTCCCCGAATAGAGTTAACCTGGTCTCGAAAGATAAGGGATAGGGTTGGATACGTGGGTGAGAGAGCAGTTACAACTCTCGATCTCAATGTGCTACAACTAACAGGTTTCCTATTGAACCATTCTAGAAGCAGTCATCGCATGATGTGACGTCCCATACTGAAAATTGGGAGAGGAGTTTTTCCTGAGTTAAAATCTGTTTTTTTGACTCGAGAAATGTCGTCCTGATGGAAGTGTACCAGAAAATTATTATTCCTAGTTGTGGCCAGAGGAATTTTAACCCTTCAAACCCCATACCCATAAGCATACTTCCTGTAGCATTGGTGACTATGGTAGTAAACTATGAGTGTAAGCATTATGTTTGTAAAAAAATATGAACCAAGGAAACCACTCACTGTGAAGATCTTTGTCTTCAATAGATGATAAGACCGAAGTCTCTAAAAGAAGGGTTAAAAAAATTGAGGTACACTACTTTTATTCCGTACAGTAAGTCAAATGAAAGGAAACACAAAAAGGAACAGTAGCCTTTTATTGTTTCCAAAATGTCATACATATAATAGTAAGCAATACAACATTATATACAGTAGTAATATACAGAAAACCGAAGTTTTCAGACCACAAAATTATGTAGCACAGTAGTAAAATAGTAACACTCATGACATAAAAGGAAAATATCACCTTTAACCCTTTACAATATTAAATAGTACATGGAAAAGAAGAACATTAGTCCCCTCGCACAATATAGAATGAGAAGTCTCAACTACACAGTCCATAAGAGTCAATGCACAACACTTAAGAAGCTGGTTTAATCATACTACCAGCGGCCAATACAAAGTGTTTAATCTCCTCCAACTGAAGTAAGTGATGTTTGAAGAACATTCTTGATTTCCATCCTGTGTAAGCTGGAAAGCCTGCAAAGGGCATAGATTAGAACAAATTTATGGAAGGGGCAACTTTTCTAGGGTTCAAATGGTATACTATGAGGGTCAGCCCTTCTGATGAAATCGTTGAGTTTGGACATTTGCTGTTTCAAAGAAAGGTTAGATCCTGTCATCTCCCCTTTAAAATGATGACCGCCTTTAAAGGCCCGGCTCTTTTACAGGTATGCCTTAAGGCACTCCACAGGGAACAAAGAAGGGTCCTCCTGTAGTGATACAATCTTCCAGGGCCCCAAACATTTCGTGGGAAGTTTGTTTTTCGCCAAGAATGCAGGATCTAGGTAAAGCTTTACCTCCCCCAATTCCGAGAATCCAATGTGGCTATCATCCCTTGAAAGGGCCCCAATCTCACTAACTCTAACACCAGAAGCCATAGCAAGCAAAAATATAGACTTTTGAGTATGATCACTCAGAGAGCTAGATGCATTATCCATTCAAGAGGTAAAGTGCAGTAGTTTATCCAACGATCATGAAAAAGCCTTGGGAGGAGCATTATGTTTCAGTTTAGCACAAGCCTTCAGGATCATATTGAATAACTCGCTATTGAGTTCAATATTAAAAACATAAGCAATGGGTCTAGTTAGTGCCGACTTACATGAGGCAATAGTTGTAAAGGCCGGACCTTGATCATGCAATCAGGTAAAGAAAGAAATACAAAGTCCATAGAAATAGAAAAGGGGTGATGACTTTTTACAATTGTCATTTCGTGGTGTTGGACTTGTACTCTTCTATGAAGTCAATTCTCTCCTTTGCCACTCCGAACTTTCTTTGAGCCAAGAGGTCGAGAAAATCATGAGCTGAAGGGTTTTCTTTATCCAAGAGGAAGCGAAGACAGCCTTCTGTATGGTAGAGGGATCTGGAGAGATTTGAGTTCCAGAACAAGAGGATACCATTTGTTCTTGGGTCACCTGGGAGCCACTAGAGCTGCTGTTCCCTTGAAAGTTTGCAGTTTGTTCAGGACTTTCATTAGGAGGTTGAATGGTGGAAGTAGGTAGATGTGAGACCACTGATTCCAATCCAGAGACATCACATCTATTCATGTTGCTTTTGGATGTAATTTTGGTGCTACATACAGGGGAAGCTTCTTGCTGAAGCTCGTCACAAAGAGATTGATTTGCAGTTCCGGGATTTGCTCCAGAATGAAACAGAATGATTTTGCACCCAGAGACCATTCTGTTTCCAGAGGCTTGGATCTTAACTGGGCATCTGCCATCACACTGCAAACCCCTTTGAGATGAACTGCTGACAGATGCCAATTCCTCAGCTTTGCTAAAGTGAGGATGGCTAGAATAACATGGTTGATCTGAGGAGACATGGAGCCCTGTCTGTTGACACAATAGACTATCATCCTGTTGTCAATGACTAATTTTATGTATGATTTCGTCTTTGGGTGCAATATCTTCAGAGTCAGAAACATTGTCAAAGCTTCCAGAATATTGATGTGAAATTTCTGAAATGTGATTGACCACCAAATCTGTCCTTTCTTGGAAGGGGAGTGTCACCCCCAACCTTGTTCCGAAGCGTCTGTGTGAATGGTCACGGACGGAGTAGGATACTGTAGAGGGACGTGTGTCGATAAACTATTGGCAGTGGAACACGCCCTGAACTGCTTTCACACTAAAACCGGGGTTTTGTGGCAAAGATCTCTTCGAGCATTTGATGCCTTTCTTCTCCAGACTCTGTTGGCCTCTTTGAGTCTTGCTTTTATGATTGGGTCTGTCATGGCAGCAAACTGCAGTTGCCGCCTGGTGAGTACTCCTGAACGGAGTAGGCACCTGAGGGAGTTTGCGATTTCCTTGCTCTTGCCTTGCAGTAGAGAAAGGATGTGTGACTTTGGATTCCAGTGAAGTTCTAGCCATTGGAATTCTTGAGCTAGAGACAGCCTGGACTATTCAAAGTTGATCTGAAAGCCCTGAGATGCAGGAATTTCTTGACTTCTTGAGCTGTACGAAGACACTCTGACTTCGTTGCAGCCCAGGCTAACCAGTTGTCCAAGTATACCATCCCCTTGATGCCTCTGTTCCGTAATTGTTTGACGATGGCCTTAACTAGCTTCTTGAAAATCCTTTAAGCTATATTGAGCCCAAAGGGCATAGCTCAGAATACGCAGGCCTTCCTTGCCAGTATGAATCCAAGGTAGGGAGAGAAGTGCCAACCTATATTGGAAGATGCCAATAGGTGTCTGTAAGATCTATGGAGACAGTGTAGGCCCCATGAGGTAGTAGGGTCTGTAATTGTGAGATAGTCAACATTTGGAACTTGTTGTTCAGAATGAATTTGTTTAGTGGGGACAAGTCCATAATAGTTCGAAAAGTGTTCAAATCTTTCTTGGGCACCCAGAATATCTGCCCTTGAAAGTTCATGAATTTCGTTCAATGGATGACTCCCTTCTGGAGAAGATCCTGTACATATTCCTCCAAGAATGGGGTTGTGGGTTGGAAGAACCTCTTGAACTTGGGTAGTTTCTCTATCCATTTCCAGCCTAGTCTTTTTGAGACTATACTGTGAGCCCATGGATTGAACTCTCAACAATCCCTGAACAGGCAAAGTCAGATTGTTGCTATGAAGGACCTGCTTCTTTAACTTTCTTGTCTCTACATCCTCGGTCTCTAGACTGACCGCCCATTCCAGACCTTCCCCAACCACTGGCACTCTTCTTTTGAGTACTGACAGGGTGAAATGTAGTAGTGGCTCTGCCCGTGTGCCGATGAATCCGCGCAGGATAGTTCAGCGCCGACAGTTCAGCGCTGCCAATTCAGCGAATGACAATTCAGCTTAGAATCAATTCAGCGCATAACAATTTAGCCTAACGATAAATCAGCACAAGGACAATTCAGTGCAAAAATGCGCACACATTCACCCTTATCTTATTATTAGCATATAAAGAATATTTTTCTTATTATTATCATTGTCCTTATTATTATTATTATTATTATTATTATTATTATCATTATTACTATTATTATTATTATTAATGTTGTAATTCATGGTTGTTAACAATAACAACCACTGAATAAATAAAGAAAGTTATAGAACAAGCTTAGGATGGTATATATTCCCTTTTCTGAAATACAGTTGTTTATAAACATTTGCTTAGTTAAAACTGAAAAGCCAGCCTTATGGAGCGGATTTTATCGGAGAAAGGACGCGAGCATATTCTATTAAATGGATTTTGCTATCGTTTGGATAGAAAACTTCGGAATGGAAAAGACTCTTGGCGTTGTACACAAGACAGATGCAAAGGTCGAATCCATGTCAACGGAAACTTATGGGAAGATGTAAAGGCCCATACTCATGTGCCTCAGCCAGCAGTATCAGCAATGAAGAAGATGGTTTCTGACCTACGTGAACGAGCCAGTGCATCTAATGATGTCTCAAGAAGAATAATTCAAGAAACTCAAGTCTCTTTGCCAGATGAAGCTACAGTTTTACTCTCTAGGTATACTTCATTACAACGGACTGTTCAGCGCCAACGAAAAAAAGATGGTGAGCCAATTCCAGCACCTAATGATGTCAGTGATATTGTATTACCTGAACATTTGTGTGTAACACACAGTGGAGAACCTTTTTTATTGTATGATTCTGGGGTTGAAGATACCAATAGAATGTTTATCTTTTCGACTAGAAAAAATGTTGAACTCCTCAAAGAATACAAAAACTGGCTTGCAGATGGTACATTTAAGGTAGCTCCGTGCCTTTTCCACCAACTTTATGTCATTCATATGCTTTGTGAAGGATGTGTTTTTCCAGTGATATATATATTATTGCAAAATAAGAGGATTCATATGAAAAGGCATTAAGAACTATTTTGAATCTATACCCGGATCTGACGCCAGCCACTATGCTATGCGATTTTGAAAAGGCTTTCCAAAATGCATTTTCAAGACTTTTTGTAGGAACGCAAATAAGTGGTTGTTTTTTCCACCTTGCTCAGTGTATATGGAGAAAAATACAGGTATTGAATCTTACCCAGATTTATGTAAGTGTCGAACATATTCGTCGACACTGTAAGATGTTGGCGGCCTTAGCTTTTATGCCTGCTGACGATGTTTGTAATGTGTTTGAATCATTGCAAGATGTTATGCCTCCGGAATTGGAAGAGTCAACAAATTATTTTGAGGACACATGGATTGGTCATCCATTCCGTCGTCGTAGAAGAGATGCGGTTTTTAAATCCGAGTTATGGACTGTTTTTGATTGAGTGCAGGGCGACCTACCTAAGACCAATAATTCATTAGAAGGGTAGCACCGAAGTCTTCAGTTAACATTGGGTCATAACCATCCAACCTTTTATAAGTTTGTCGAGTTTCTTAAACTAGAGCAAGATAGCATAGAGAAAAGGATACTGAGAATAAGAGCTGGACACGACGATGGTAGAAAAAACCCAAAATACCAAAGGACAGCTAAGGCAATAAAAACGCTTGTTAATGAGTATGAAAGTCAATTTCATAAGTTATAATACTTACAAAATATAAGCTACCTCATTGAATTGCAGAAATAAATTAATTCATTTCTTTTTACATATACTGTATGTATTATCTTTAATATGTAAATTTAATAAATCTTTTATATCCCTTTTTATATATTATCAATAAAGTGTTAAAACTTTTTGCTGAATTTCCTTGTAGTTGCTTCCTTATGCTGACTTGTTACTGTGCTGAATTGTTCTTATGCTGAATTGTCATTCACTGAACCGTGTGTGTCTTTTGGCGCCGAATTGTCCTTGTGCTGATTTGTCCTAGTGTTGAATTGTCATGCGCTGAATTGATTCTAAGCTGAATTGTCATTCGCTGAATTGGTAGCACTGAATTGTCTGGACTGAATTATCCAGTGCAGAATTGGTTAAAGGTTGGAGATTGTGATACAAATTGATGGGGAACCGTGCATATAGTCTGAAAGATGGCGGCAACTAAGGCTGTCGTAACAGGAAAGGATTTCCTTACCTTAATGTGTCTTCTGGGCTTCTTACCCTTGGGTTGAGGTCCTTTGCTGGGGGTAAATTTCTTTTCTACAGGATATAATCCACTTTTCTATAAGCTGCTTTGTCCATGACTTCCTTAATCAATTTCTTGGGATGAAGTCTTTTCCCAAGATATTGGAGTCAATCAGCCTGATCGTATCAGCGGCCAGGACCTGTTCTCTACATGCTCTTCTAGCTAGGAAGGAAGCATGGAGATCTCTATGAAACACGTTTAGTTAAGTCTTTGCCAAGACTGGGAAGAGATCATATTTGGAATAGTTTCCAATAAACATTTCTAGATAAGTTTGGAAGGATAAAGAGGCAGAGACTCTCTCTTTAGCTTCCAATTTTTCCCTTAATAGGGATTCAGGAATTCTTAGCAGTAAACCAGTAAACTGCTTGCTTCCGATGTCTTTAACTAGTTTTCCAACAGTAAAGATATAGTGGACATCCTCCCAACAGTTCAAATTAATAGGAAGGGCAAGGGAGATCGGTTTGCATTCCCCTAGCACTGGCTATGGTTTATCCTCCACTACTGCTTTCTTTACAGCTTCTAAACTTTTAGAGGCGAAAGGAAAGACAGTATCCTTGGGGGCTACAAAAGTGGCCTGCATCCTGCCAAAAGCAGAAAGTTAGGTAATAGTGAATTTGGTCGTCTTCAGTTCCTAAACCGTAAGAGACTTAGTCTTACTATGGTCCAGGATGATTGTTTACTTAGCGATTGCATCATACCTAATGGATGCTTCTGAGTTAAGTCTTACATAGCAGTAAGGGTAACTATCGATTGATGGGAAGAACTCCAAGTCCGAGACTGGCTTGAAGCCCAACCCCTCTCCAATGTTGAGGATCCCTTCACTTAAGACTGTACGCTCAGCAAAATGCCAAGAGTTCTTAACTGTTCATTCAGGTAGGCTCGAAGCTGGGGGAGCCTTAAAAGTGTATGCCCTTTGTAGAGCTTCTATTCTCGTCATGAGGTCTGCTTGAGAATGTTAATGTTTAGCATTTAGGTTTTCCATTAAGGCTTTCATGAATGCCATAAATTCCCATTGTCCCGGAAACAAAGGATGTTCTGGCATAGGAAGAGGGGTCGAGGTAGAAGCTGGGGCCTGAGCAGTAGGAATAAAGGAACCAGATAAAGAAGTATTGGGGACTGTACTCAACCGAGGTAAATCCAATGACTAATCAGAGGCTTCCGTGGTCAGCAGGCTCGTGACTTTTAGAGCGTCCCGGATTTCATCATCCACATGATATACTGATACCAGCGGGAGTTGAAACGGCGGTAATTGGTGACCATAAAAAGCGGTCACCCCGGCCTTGGGAAAGAGGAGGTCCTTCTGTTTCATAGAAGGAAGATAAGGGGCACATTGTTGAGAGCTCTTCGGGAAGCATCTAACCCTGTGACGGAATGTCTTCCGACTCCGTTCATGCACGTCCAAGATGTCTGTGGCGTGAAAGCTGGTATGAAGGTGGTCTTTGCAAATCTGACAGTTAGTCGGTTCTCAGATTGCAATAGACCCCTTGGAAACATGACATTCTGCAGGTTTCTGGCAGGTTTTATGGTCTTAGGGCAACTTGACCCTCCTGGTACAGGTGACTGTAGAACACTCAATTTCATCTGAAATCTGTAAAGAAGAAAAAATTTCAATGAGTACAAATCATTAGAAAATATTTCTTCTTAAGATTAAGCATACATATGAAATTTCATACATAAAGTAATGTTTAGGATTGATCATACATAAATAAACATACCAGCTAAAATATGGCTTAAGACTAAGGGAATAAAGAATCATGCCAAACAGCTCAGAAGTCATTGGACAGTTATGAGAAGAAATTATGAATGCCAGTGTGGTAGGAATATTGAGAAAAGGTTCAGATTAAAAGAACACCAGTACCTCCAAAGTTGGTCTATTGGACGACCGAAAAGGGCAAATTCACTTGTCATACTGCCTAAGATAGCAACAACTGGACCCGACCCAGGAGTAGGTGGCTTAAGGTGGCAACTATATCTAGTAGCCAAGATAAAAACGGACCTTTCAACAACCCAGGCATGTCGACACAAAGTGGCATTGTCAACTCAACAGGAAGAGAGTTGATAATCCCATAGGGAAGGGTCTACAATCAGGGGAGAGGGGTACAGGAATGAAAGACGGCTAATAAGGGAACTTGTCAAGACCTGGTAATTGTCATCAACTTTTAAAAAGAGGGAGACTTAGCCCAATGAGAGCCATACAAGACGGCCCAGTCACTAAGAATTGAAAATTCAAAGGATGTCCAGACAATCAGGCGGGATCTCGATCAACTTCAGAGGGCAATGTTCCTCAGATATGAAAAAGGAGTGGAATAAGCTGATGACCAGTCTAAGGCTGCAGCTGAGGCAGCTGATGGAATGTCCCATAGCCAACACATAACCAGTGGCACAGGCTAGGAAGCTGCAGTTACAGAACAGGCAACTGCCAAGGCAGCAGAGGAGAACCCCAAGGGGTACCAACTCTTCGCCTAGATAAGGTTAGGCCATAGGGAGAACTGTCCAGGCAAATCTAGCCTACCTAGCACCTTAGGGAAAAACTCAATAGCTATGGCCTAATCAAGAAGGCAGTAGAGAGATTTAGTCCAGGGAAGGAAAGAATCTAACCCAATTAGGGCCAGGATAGATAGCCTACAAGGGACCCTGTCCAAAGATGGTGATGAAGAGTACTTCAGTTGCCATGGGAATCGAAAGGGATGGGAACAAAGTTCCACAGCATGTAGACACACAAGTAGGCACAAGGGGAAGGGAAAAGGGTGGTCATGGGAGACTAAGAAATTGGTAAGTCAGCACAACAGGAAGGTCTAATTGCCACATAGAACTTGAATAGTGTTCTTAGGGGTGTGCAGTGATAGGGCACAGAGGACAAGTCCTCACAACCAAGAGGGAAGCCTAAGAATGGGTAAGGTGGCAAAAGGGGTTTACCTGTCAGCATTAGAACAGGAGGTAATGCATTCAAGTGGGCAAAGAAGATGTAGACACAGGGAACCAGTTCCCAAGTGAAAACACTCACCCTAAGACAGCTGTAAAACACTATCCAACTCCCAAAGGAACCTTCAGAACCACAGATCCCAGCTGTGACAAGTCGATTGCATAGGAGGATGGGCAGCCTCACGAAACCAGTAAGGTTAGGTGAAAGAAGGGTATGATGCACAAGTATAAAATCATCAGGAATAGCCACCAGCCAGGGTGGAGCTAGCCTAAGGCAATACTGATATAAACACATAAGTAACACCATGAAAAAGGGGTTGGGATATCCACAATCATACCACACTATAAAAGAATAATGTAAAACATATTCCTACAATAAAAAGACTAAGTAACTAAGCATTTCTGAGCAATTTGAAAACATGATGCAACGGTGCTGACCGCATACCGGCTACAGATAATAAAAGACATGCAAATTGAAAGAAAATTGGGGAGATGATGAGAAATTCTCCTACACACACAAAAAAGAGTTACTCAACTTAGTCGATAAGGGAGAAGCCGAAGCATCCATGATCGATAAATCACTCAAAAAGCTAAAAAAAAAACAGGCAGAAAAACTCCAAGCAACCGTGAAAGATGGCGTCCGCAAAACGGAATGACTCAACAGGAAATGTGTTAGTTGAAGCTCACTGAGAACGGGAGTTGTAACGACTCTCTCACCCAGGTATCCTACCATATCCCTTATCCTTCAAAGCAAGGTAAATTCTATTCGGGGAAGGATAATTATTACTTGTTATTAATACATTCCTGATTTATACATGATACCTCTCGGGATACTCGCTCCGAAGGTTATATATATATATATGTGTGTATATATATATATATATATATATATATATATATATATATATATATATATATATATATATATATATATATATATATATATATACATATATATATATATATATATATATATATATATATATATATATGTATATATATATATATATATATATATATATATATATATATATATATATATATATATATATATATATATACATATATATATACATATATATATATATATATATATATATATATATATATATATATATATATATATATATTAATATATATACATATATATATATGTATATATATATATATATATATATATATATATATATATATATATATATATATATATATATATATATATATATATACATATATATATAAATATATATATATATATATATATATATATATATATATATATATATATATATATATATATATATATATATATATATATATATATATATATATATATATATGTATATATATACAGTACATATATATATATATATATATATATATATATATATATATATATATATTTATATATATATATATATATATATATATATATATATATATTCATATATATATATATATATATATATATATATATATATATATATATATATATATATATATATATATATATATATATAGATATATCTATATATATATATATATATATATATATATATATATATATATATATGTATATATATATATATATATATATATATATATATATATATATATATATATATATATATATATATCATTATTATTATTATTATTATTATCAAAGCTACAACCCTAGTTGGAAAAGCAAGATGCTATAAGCCCAAGGGCTCCAACAGGGAAAAATAGCCTAGTGAGGAAAGGAAATAAGGAAATAAATAAATGATAAGAATAATTCAACAATATATTATTCTAAAAACAGTAACAGCGTCAAAACAGATATGTCCTATATAAATGATTAACAATGTCAGAAACAGATATGTCATATATAAATAATAAAAAGACTCATGTCAGCCTGGTCAACATAAAAACATTTGCTTCTACTTTGAACTTTTGAAGTTCTACTGATTCAACTACCCGATTAGGAAAATCATTCCACAACTTGGTAACAGCTGGAATAAAACTTCTAGAATACTGTGTAGTATTAAGCCTCATGATGGAGAAGGCCTGTCTATTAGAATTAACTGCCTGCCTAGTATTACAAACAGGATAGAATTGTCCAGGGAGATCTGAATGTAAAGAATGGTCAGAGTTATGAAAAATCTTATGCAACATGCATAATGAACTAATTGAACGACGGTGCCAAAGATTAATATCTAGATCAGGAATAAGAAATTTGATAGACCGTAAGTCTCTGTCCAACAAATTACGATGAGAATCAGCAGCTGAACACTAGACAGGAGAACAATACTCAAAACATGGTAGAATGAAAGATTTAAAACACTTCTTTAGAATAGATTGATCACCGAAAATCTTGTAAGACTTTCTCAATAAGCCAATTTTTTGTGCAATTGACGAAGACACAGACCTAATGTGTTTATCAAAAGTAAATTTGCTGTCGAGAATCACACATAATATTGTAAAAGGGTCATACAAATTTAAAGAAACATTATCAATACTGAGATCCGGATGTTGAGGAGCCACCGTCCTTGACCTGCTTACAATCATACTTTGAGTTTTGTTAGGATTCAACTTCATACCCATAATTTGCACCATACACTAATTTTAGCTAAATCTCTATTAAGGGATTCACCAATCCCAGATCTACATTCAGGGGACAGAATTGATGCAAAGAGAGTAGCATCATCTGCATATGCAACAAGCTTGTTTTCTAGGCCAAACCACATGTCATGTGTATATAGTATGAAAAGTAATGGGCCAAGAACACTACCCTGTGGAACACCGGATATCACATTCCTATACTCACTATGGTGCCCATCAACAACAACTTTTTGAGATCTATTACTTAAAAAATCAATAATAATGCTAAGAAACGACCCACCCACTCCCAACTGTTTCAGTTTGAAAACAAGGGCCTCATGATTAACATGGTCAAAGGCAGCACTAAAATCAAGGCCAATCATACGAACTTCCTGACCACAATCAAGGGATATCTGTACAGAAGGCATCACACGCTCCAAGGCCTTTACAAAAACCAAATTGCAAACTAGGGAATAGATGATTACCTTCAGGAAACCTATTAAGACGTTTTGCCAGAAGACGTTCAAAAACTTTAGATAATATGGGGGTTATAGAAATTGGGCAGTAATCAGTGGGACTTGAGCTATCACAAACACATTTACATAGAAGAGTAACATTACTAATTCTCCAACAAGTGCTAAAAGCTCTTCTTCTTGCTAACTTGTACAAAATAACAGATAACTTTGGAACTAAGAAATCTGCTGTCTTTATAAAAAACTAAGGAAAAATACCATTTGGGTCTACACCTCCATAAGCACCAAGGTCCATCAACAGGGCTTTAATCTTACGAGATCGAAAAGCTAAACTAGTTAGTTTATCCTCAGGAAAACAGGAATGAGGAAGTTCAAGTTTTTCATTACTCTGTTTACTGTCAAAAACATCAGCCAAAAGGGTTGCCTTTCTTTTGGACAGTGAGTGACTGAGCCATCTGGTTTAAGTAAAGGAGGAACTGTTGCATCTACACCAAAGTGTGAAGATTTAAGGGTAAACCACCATTTATGTTCCTGAGTTGTACCAGGAAGGGTTTCTTTTATGCTTAAATTGTACTCCTTTTCAGTTGAGGCATAAACTCTCTGAGCAAAAGCTCGAAGCTGAGTATAGTTGTTCCAGGTCAAATCTGATCTGTTACCCTTCCAAAGGTGATAGGCCTCCTGCTTCTCCAAATAAGCACGTCTACAATCATCATTGAACCACGGTTTGTCCTTCACTCGGTACCTTAGCATACGAGAAGGGATACTCCTATCAATTATGTTGACTAGATTCTCATCTAAAGGGACAACAGGATCTACACTACTATATAATTGTGACCAATTCAAGCACAAAAGATCATGCAAAATCCCATTCCAGTCTGCTTGGAATTTCATATAAATTTTACAAGAGTATGATATACCAGGGACAGGCTGCTCAGTCTACACTACTAATGAGATCAAGGTATGATCAGATGTCCCAACTGGAGAACCAAGCTTACTAGTTATAACGCCAAGGGAGTCAGTGTATACGAGGTCCAAGCAATTACCAGACCTGTGAGTAGCTTCATTTATGATTTGCTCACAGCCTGATTCAGAGGCAAAGTCTAAAGCTCTTAAGCCATGGCAATCGGTAGGAGAGATAGAACTTAACCACTCCCTATGGTGAGCATTAAAATCACCAACAAAGACAAAAGAAGCTGTTCTATCATCTTCTTGTATCTTAGCCATATGGTAAAAAAACAATCGAAGATAGAATCCACCATGTCTGGATTCCGGTAGATCGAACACAAATAAAACTTGTTATGCCTACCATAAACTTCCATTACCTGAATATCATGAAAATCCACATTGATAGCAGGACTTATGAGAAGCAGGGTACTCGGTCCTAATATTCACCGCCATCCCCCTGGCATCACTTTTCAACATTATTGGTTTCTTAAAACCAGTTATAAGGAGCTCAGATGCAGTGCCTCATATTAGAAACCAAAGTTTCTGAACACAAAAGAATACCTTACTGTCTGGACGCAACTGTAAGGTCTTGGATATTTGCATGAAGACCACGAATATTTCAATACAGAAGACGACATTGACGAAATCTAGGACGTACTGGTCCCGGATTTCGCTCAATGTCTCCAGACAGCATAAGAATTAATAGAAATAAAAAAGAGACATTATACTTAAAAACTAGATTAACAAGAATTATAACAAAAACAATATGTACAGAATTATAAATAAAGGGATTGATGATACCCATAGACTATAGTAAAAAGTTAGAAAAATTGGTCAACATGGAGGAGCCGATACACCATGCAAGATCAATGAAGAGAAAAAAGTGGTTTCAGCTAGTAAAGAAAACCCGAAATATTTATTTCATATGTAAACAGTAGAAAACTAATCGAAAACATAATTAGCCGTCAATTTAGAAACTTGGAAGGTAATCTAATAACAAATGATTTGGAAAAAGCCAAACTGATGGATGCATATTTCACAACCTTATTCAATAGGGAAGAATCAACGACCCTCCCAGAACCAGCTTTCAAATATGACTGGTCACAACAATTAAACAGAATCACCTTTACAATAGAAGATGTCAAAAAGAAAATGAAGGGACTTAGTAAGTATTCATCTAAGAAAGGTTATAAAACTAGAAGAGATAACCCCACACTTTTACAAAATGTTTTGAAAGACACCCAACGAAAGAAATGCACCTCAAGGATTGAAACCAGGCCATGCTCCTCCAATCTACAAGAAGAAATAACAAATGTAGATTACAGCAATCTATTCACACTTAGCACAAATCAGTCCAGAGGTGATGGATACAAACTGGAATGGAAAAAGATACATCACCACTCAATGTGGTAATTTCTTTACATACAAAATTAAAAAAACATGGAACAGACTTCCAGCGGATGCAGTAAACAGTAGCACGGTAAACGAGTTCAAGAATAAGTGTGACAAGATCATAAAAAAATCTAAACGTTCAAACCAAATCGCTCTATCTAAGATCAAATGGAGTATCCCCGGATGGGCTAAAAAGTCTTTGAGACATCTCAAATCTTGTAACTCCTTATAACTCTCACTCTATTTAGATTAATGAGCAGGGATACCATGAGTAGCGAACTTAAGTTTTTGTATAAAGACATTCTCTTGGTAACGAAATCAAATACCAAATCAGGCCCGACAGGAAAGTGGCCTTATAATGATAATTAACATAAAATTTATAATATAACATGAAATTCAAATAATATAGCGGGAATAAATGATAAACTACATTCCATTGGTATTTATGAATGAAATAGCCATAGTTATCATTTTACAACAATCTAGAAATATTCAGAATTTATTAATATTTCTATATTTGGTAGTACTAGCTTCACCAACTAGCGTTTATTTCCTTGCAACTCTTGTTTCTAATTCTAAATAATTCCTAGCATTATAATTTTGTTAATGTTCCAGTAAAGCATTTTGGTCACAAGCTGTTCCTAAATTGTGACTATGCTGTTCTATTTTTTCTTTGAGGGTGTCTTCAACAGACACCAAATTACTTGATCTAAAAGAAAAGAAATATACACCACAATGCTTTTCCGATAAAAGTTTTGCTTATCTTTTTCTATGGATAATAAAATCCATAATAATCCATGTCCTATAAAATGAACTATTATACCATACACCCTTTTTATCTTTTCTAATCCCGACATCTTACCAACATCTGTCATCAAGGTATATGAAATGCCCTTTAGAAGGCAATGAGTATTTAGTTAAAATAAATTTCGCACAGAGACAGGTTATCATATGGTAGATTCATAAAACAATCCTTCTGTGAAGACAAGACATTTCTCGGGTCGGAAGTATACGGTATCCTATTACATCCGTTAGGAATAACAACTTCTATCAGATATTCTCCTTTAAAACGTCCTCTTGAACGTCCCAGTGCAAATATAAACTATGGTAGATCTAATAATCAGGGGAGCAAATGGTAAACAGTAGTATTAGTTCAGTTGGATTATTTGATTATACCTCTATACAAGCATCTTAAATTCCACTCCAAATAAAAATATCAGAAAGGAAATTATATGAGATGTGATTTAAGTAATAGTCTCTTAAATGAAGGTCTTATGCTCTTTATATTTCTATCGCTTGCTACATCTGAATTTTGCTTGTTTCTCCAATATTTCTGTCAAAGATAATTTTCAACCTGACGAATAAGCATGTATCATAATCATTGAACCGTCAAGATGGATACTTTCCTCAGGTTATTACAATTACGACTTTACTGTCTGAAATAAAAGATATCGACACATCAGTTTAATCTAGCCGTTGACAGGTCAATTCCTTTAATTGAATCGATAGATCCTTTGTCTCAAGTTTAGTTCGCGTAAGTGTGAAGTACGTGCAGCTTATTGTCAAGCTATTTGTTATTTCTGAGTAGGAGTCACAAAGAAAAGACTGATTATTGATATATCTTACTTTACGAATATCTGGTGTATTAACAATATTTGTCAATTTGATTTTACTTATAAAAGAATATTATTTAATATTTGATTACTACCTGAGTATATCGAAAGGGTAAAGTGATCTAAAATAATTTCCAAATCATCGCCTGAAAAACTGGACGGCTTTGATTAGCTATCTGATTTATCTAAAATGACCTTTTATTTAGCTCCCAAATTATTCAAATTGCAAAATGTACAATGTTCATGTAACCTGACTCTAGCTATACACAAGATTATACGCAAATTTGATTATAATGTAAATGAATGTTACACTTTTTTTTCGCCAAAAGCAGGCATAGAAATACAATACCAGTATTCCAAGGACAACTTGCGTGAATAACAAATATTTCTCAGTATCTGAACCACTGAACTGTTTAAAGAACATCACTATCCCTAAACAAGAAATAACGAAAAAGGGCAAGATTTCTGGCGGAAAGACCATCATAAAACCAACACTTTGATTATCTGTGTCAGTAATAGTTAATATTTAATGTTTACAAACATAAGAATGTTCAATAAATGATATATGAAATGTTGTGTACCAATATCCCTTTGACATGCCCTGAGATAAAAAAAACTTACAATCATCATATCATACCCTATTACCAAGCTGTTGCGATATACAGCATAATAGAGCAAAACAACGAACGCATAAAAAGTTCTACAAACCCAAAGAAATGGCTTTAGCTTGAGGCAATTTTATGCAACAAAATTTTAAGGAATACAGATGAGCACTACGACGGTTATTATTATTATTATCATTTTTTTTTCTTGAGGTGATAGGTCCAAGAGATTTGTATATGCCTTTGAAATTTATGGAAAGGTAATAATGACAATTCCTCGTAAAAATTCAATAGTTCTCTGCTCGAAGGAAGAGCCAAAGGAAAAGTAAGTTGTTAAAGAAAACGACTAGAAATGGGGAAAGAACTTTTCATGTTGGTAAGATGTAACAGCCGCTGCTGTTGCACTGTATTACCACTTTAAACACTGACCCTGCTTTTAAATGCACTATTTAGACTTTTTTCAAGAGGATATTTCCGTGTACAAATATTTGTGCAAACCAATCTTCTAGTTTTGCAATGCAGATCCGAGCATTATGTACTCGATTCCCAAAGGGAGCGTATGATCAAACAATTGTTCTTGGAGTTTGAACTTTTGTAAACAGTCATGTAAACAGTGCGATGAAGTAAAATAAGGCTATACCATTTACTGCGGGTTCTTTTGTGTATTAAAGAAACGCACACTGGATCTCTCTCTCTCTCTCTCTCTCTCTCTCTCTCTCTCTCTCTCTCTCTCTCTCTCTCTCTCTCTCTCTCTCTCTTACTCAGAATTGGAGAGAAATAAGAAAAACAAATGTAACAGTAAGGTTTTGCTTCCATAATAATTTCTTCAGACTTGCTTTTCATATTAAATAGAGAATTCAGGAATCACAATGTATGGTGGTATCACGCTTCTTATTAAGAATATGGCCATAGTCCTTTGACTGAACGGAAATATTTCAAGGGAAATATTTAAGTTTGATTTTGGGGATGCATATTTTTCTATCAAGAAAAGGAGCCTTCAGTTTAACGGCACAGTTAATATGGAGATATATTTATCAGATATTTAATGAATTTTATTGGACTTTAATCTGTCAATTACGGTAATAAAAAACCTGAATTTTTACCTCATAGAATTGCTTACAGTTCTCATCATGTAAATCAGCATAATATGCTATCAATATTTGGATAAGGATGGTTGTACCTTATATTACAAACAAACAAAATGCTTGTAAAAATAAATAAACTTGATGGTGAAAGATTTGATAAGACATCTAAAATATCCATTAGATTTTTAGTAATGTTTACAGATTTCAAATAATTTCCAACATAAACGATGAAGTTCTAGTGAATATCGAAATAGATAAAGGTATTTAAGATTACCTGTTTGGTGAGCTGAAGAACGTTTTAAGAAAATAGGAATTAGAAATTGCGAAAGGTGTCCATCCTTATAGAATAACAAGCACTTCACATGAATCACATATGACATACAATATACTAGATAGAAAACAGACAAAAAATGCAAATATCTCAAAACTATTCGATTTCAAGGCAAACTTTATTTCAGCCGCTCCATTACGAGGCAACGGACTAATGTATTTACAACTATAGGTTGAAAGGGGACTGGCAGAGTTCAATATTGTACAGAGGTAGCTCTCTGACTTCTTTTCTTTAAAAAACTCTTTAACTCCTTGACTACATTATGTGAGCCAACATGATGGCGTCCAAAGGGCCTGGTACATCCTCCTGGCTTTTAATTAGGGCTCAGTACAGGTGCCATTCAGAAGGCCCGTCGCTGAAACTTTTTGAATAAAAAAATATCTTCTCAAGTGTACAAGTCCTCAACAAGAGAGAGAGAGAGAGAGAGAGTGAGAGAGAGAGAGAGAGAGAGAGAGAGAGAGAGAGAGAGAGAGAGAGAGAGAGAGAGAGAGAGAGTTTATATGAAGATATGTATTTTCTGAAGAGCATTATTGTCAACTATACTGCTGGGAGCTTCTCAAATCATTAAATAATTAAATGAATAAATTAGTAAATCTTTTCTTCAAACAGCAAAAGTGAGAAAGGGCAGATGCCATAAATTCGTTTCATGGAGGTTAAAGAATTTCTGACCAGACCTATCTGTGTCATAGTCAGAAGTAATGGGAATATTATCTCCCAAAATAAGACTCCTGTTATTTTATTCTTGTTGAGTGAATCAACCTAATAATTTTCTACTGATAATGATCAAACTGAGGAATAAATTGCTGCAAGAAAATTAGATAATAATGATTTAAGGGTATCTAACAACAGCAACATAAAAAAACAATAATGATAACAATAAAAACTAATGATAGTGTAAGGACAGTGAGACAAGCGTCACCAAGATCAACTGATACTTTATTTGAATGTGCACAGAAGTATATTACAAGGTGCGGACGGAAACGTAGGATGACGTTGGCGCCAAGTCAGATTGAAGTGCCCGCCAAAATATATGTGTTTTCTTACACTTACAAATATATGAATTATGGGTTAACAGAAACATGTTATGAAACGATACATATATCAAAATGTAGCTCTGGTAGAGTGGAATATATATACATAGGAAACCACAGTGTGGCGAAGAGAGAATTTAAATGAATAAGTAGTTTGTCGATTTACTGGACGACGAAGGGATCGGTGTCCTTACAAGTACTCCCCCCCCAAGACATCGGGTGGCTGATGATCAATCTTCGTATCTCTTCGGGCGTCGGAGGGTTCCTCTTGTTTTTGAACGGAGGGGCGCGCTGGCGGTCGGTGTAAGGATCTCTTCCTCTTGTCGTCGTTTGATGATTTTTTTTTCTTTCGTTGGCGGCTTGTTTTGAGGCGGAACTCTGGGTCTGCCAGGTCCAGCGGGGGCGGTGTCGCTTCCTTCGAGAAACGCTGGTTTCACGCGGTCTATTGAGACCCAGTCCTCTTGGCCATGGACGTCGAGAAGGAAGGCTTTCGTTGTCTTTTTAATTACCCGGTAGGGACCTCGATAAGGTCTAGTCAGTGGTTGTCGATGAGCGTCGACAAGGACGAAAACGTACCTGCAGTCATCCAGGCTTTTTGGCTTGAAGTGCTTGGTTCTGTCCTGGTAAGTTTTGAGACACGGCCTGGACTTCCTGGTGATGTCCCTTAGGTGATCCAGCTGCGTGTCGTCGGTTGATGAGGGAAAGAATTCGCCAGGAACTGCGAGCGCTTCCCCGTAAACTTTTTCGGCGGGCGAAGGTTCGCCGTCTGCGCGAGGGGCGGTGCGAAGGCCGAGGAGTACCCAAGGAAGTCGTGATTTCCAGTCCCCGTTGGTGCAGCTCGCCATCACGGACGCCTTGAGGGCGCGGGGAGTTCTTTCGACCATGCCGTTTGCCGTGGGGTTGTATGCCGTGGTGCTGTGGAGCGTCGTCCCCATCAGGTTCGCCAAAATAAGCCATATTTCTGATAGGAAAGCGGGGCCTCTGTCAGTCGTGATGTCGTCAGGAACGCCAAACCTGCTCACCCAGCTTGACAGGAGGGCTTCGGCACATGCTTGAGTCGTAGCTTCGGTCATCGGCGATGCCTCCAACCACCTCGTGGAGCGATCGATGATCGTAAGTAGGTAGCGAGCGGATCCAGAAAGGGGCAATGGTCTCACGACGTCGATGTGTATATGGCCGAAACGTCTTTTTGGCTGGGGAAAATCGCCCACCCCCGATTCGGTGTGACGGCTGACCTTGCTTGACTGGCAGTTGATGCATGACTTCGCCCATTCCCGGGCGTCCTTTTTTATCCCTGGCCAGACAAACTTTTCAGACAGAAGGCGAGTGGTGGTGCGTCCTGAGGGGTGCGAAAGTCCATGGATGATATAGAATATTTTCCTTCTGCAGGAGGCTGGTACCCAGGGACGAGGGCGGCCCTTGCTGGTGTCGCAAAGAATAGTTACTCCTGCTGGTCCGAGGGGAATCGCACTTATCTTGAGCGCGGATGGCTCCGTCAGGTGAACCTGTGCTTCTCGGTCGGTGCGTTGTTCGGTTGCGAGATTGGCGTAGTCGATTCCCAGGTGGATCGCGTCAATTTCAATCCTTGAAAGGGCGTCCGCGACTGGGTTTTTCTTTCCTGGGACGCAACGTATGGTGCACCCGAATTCGGCGATTGATGCGAGATGACGTTGTTGTCGGGATGACCATGCGTCCGTCGATTTCGTGAAGGCGTGTACGAGGGGTTGATGATCCGTTGCAATCGTGAAGGGGGTACCCTCCAAGATGTGCCTGAAGTGGCGGACGGCGAGGTAGACGGCGAGGAGTTCCCTATCGAAGGTGCTGTATCTTGTTTCGGCTGGTTTCAATTTCTTGCTGAAGAATGCCAGCGATCGAGGAGAACCATCGACGAGTTGCTCAAGCACAGCCCCGCAGGCGCCGTTGCTGGCGTCGGTTGTTAGTCGCAGGGGCGCGTTGTCGTCGAAATGAGCCAGGGTGGTGGCATTCGCAAGGGCATCCTTCGTCCGAGCGAATGCCTGTTGCTGGGGCAAGCCCCACTCGAGTTTTTTTGCTTTTCCTTTCAGGATGTCATCGAGGGGTGACAGGGTTTGTGTGATGTTGGGGATGAAGCGCCTGTAGTAATTGACCATTCCCAAGAACTCCTGAAGTTGGCGGATGGTCGTAGGCATTGGGAACTTCCTGATGGCGTCGACTTTGGTTGTCATGGGTTTTACCCCGCGCGAGGATACGCGGTGACCAAGGAAATCCACTCCCTCCGCACCGATCGTGCATTTGTCGAAGCGTATTACTAGGCCGTTCTCCTGTAGGAGCTTTAGGACGGTGCGGACGTGTCCCCGGTGTTCCTCCTTGGTTTTCGAGAATATCCGGATGTCGTCGACGTAGCATACGCAGAAAGGTAGGTCACCCAGAATGCTATCCATTAGTCGTTAGAAGGTCTCCCTGGCGTTGCGTAGACCAAAGGTTGAGTATGCGAAGGTGTAGGATCCAAACGGCGTTACAATGGCAGTTTTCGGGATATCTTCCGGGAATAAGGGGACCTGGAAGTAAGACTTGAGGAGGTCCATCTTGGTAAAAAACTTTGCGCCGTGCAACGCGTTCGTTAGGTCCTGCATGTTGGGCAGCGGGTAATGATCGGGCGTTGTGATGAGGTTGAGGCGCCTGTAGTCGCCGCAAGGTCTCCAGGACCCGTCCGGCTTTTTAACCATGTGCAGGGGTGATGCCCAGGGGCTCGATGCTTTCTTACAGATACTCATGGGTTCCATGTCCTCGAAGGCGCGTTTGGCATCCTTCAGTTTCTGAGGCGGGAGGTGGCGGAATTTGGCGTGAGTGGGAGGTCCTGTCGTTGTGATGTGGTGGTAGATACCATGCTTGGACGGGGAACCTGGCGAGTGTCGGAGCTCGGGCTTGAAAACCTCGGGAAACTCTCGTAGGAGGTCGGCGTAGGGGTGCGTCGTTACGGCGGATACGGACATTGTTGCAGGGCCGTGTTCTAGGGCGTGAGACTGGCAGGTTCCCGTGTCGATGAGACGTCTGTTAGCGACATCGACGAGGAGTCCATGGTGGGCGAGGAAATCCGCACCGAGGAGGGAGCGATTGACGTCGGCGATAGCGAAGGGCCAAGAATACGAACGGCCCATAATAGATATCTTGAGGGTCTTGATTCCATAGCACCGTATGGGAGATCCGTTGGCGGAGATGAGTGAGGGAGCGTTTTTGTCGGGACCACGGTCTAGGTCGGACTTCGAAGGAGGGAACGTTGACTGCATTGCGCCGGTGTCCACCATGAGTCTACAGTTGGAAATGGTATCAAGGATACAGAAACCAATCTTGTTATGGTTAACTGCGGCTACGATGGTGGCAGGTGGATGCTTCTGGCGTCATCTTCTAGGGAAACTGCATGGTGCTCTACATTTCTTGGCATCACTGCCGAACTGTTGGTGGTAGAAGCACCATGCCGGGTTAGGCCTAGGGTTTGGTCGCGTCGGTTGCGGTGGTTTCTTTCTTGATAGAATGTTGATCTCGTCGTCCTCAAGGGCCATTGCCGAGGAGTCTATGGAAGAGCAGCTGCTGAAGGAGGAGAACGGAGGCGGTGTTGACGATGATGCTCCGAGGCAAGATGCATTGGAGGCCTCGTGGAGCTTCTGAGCCTTCGACAGGAGTTCGTTAATCGGGAGCGTGTCGGCGTCTGTCAATTGGGCCCGTACGTCCAGTGGTAGGCGTCGAAGAAAGATTTCGCGAGATAAGCTAATCTCACGTCGTCGGGCGTTGCTGTCTGTTTTGGGGAGCATAAGCAGTGTGGAGGAAAAAAAATATCATATTATCAAAAAATGAATACAATCTAAAAAGCTACTAACTTGCATGAGGGACAAAACTGAAAGATAAATAAAATTCAAAGGTGTCAAATAGGAATTAGTAACTCAATTTTTTTGGGCGCACTTACGCAAATGTAAAGTCGGGCGTGCTCACATGGAGCTTGAATTTCTATCTTTGTTTATTTTCTTTATCATATAAGCTTAATGAAAATAACAGAAAATCGTTGGAGGAAGATTTCAATAAGATTGAAATTATTAAAACTCTCACAACCTTAAAAACAGAATCCCAAGTCTAGATGACCTTGCGGTTGAATTTTATATAGAAAACTCAAATATAATTGGTAATGATTTTATTAATGTAGTTGATTATATAGTGCAGAACAAAATTTTAAGCATATCATTTTGTAGAGGTAGAATAATATCTAAGAAGGAGGTTGATAAGAAAAAGTTACAAAATTGGAAATACAAAATTTTCTTTTCTTTTGACAATAAGAAAGCTGCAAAGCTTATAGATTATAGGATTCAAATTATTAGATATAAAGTAATTAATCCATATCCCTTCTCTGGTATTCCTAATAAAAATATCGTTCAATTCAATAGGTTTTAAAGAGGTGTAGAGCACTTTATAAATGTAGAAGAAAAAGTAGTTGCTAGCCTAAAATGGAATAATTACAGGCTTTTTTATATTTAGAACCCCTCTTTTATATTGAAAGTTCCCGACAGGCTAAGGCTTGGTTGAATGTTTATGCACTTGAGTGAAAAGTGAAAAAAAAAATTGGAGTTTGTGAATGAAGGACAAAGATAACTTTCTCATGAGCATTTCACTCATATCCTCTGATTTGAAGAGATATTTAGGTGACTGCTAAAGAGAGACTCGCTACTAAACATGAACCAATTTCTAAACAGCCATAACCATTACAATTATTATAATAATCACAAAATGAACAATAATCCTTTAATATCAATACCAGGAAAAATTACTTCAAATGGCCAAAATTTTATATTTCAAAGAAATCTAATGAGGAAGTTGGGAGAATATTGTACGTGTTGATAACTTCCTTAACCTTAATTGGTGGGGCAAGGATACAACTTAGAAAAGTAGGTTCTCAATGTCTATTAGAGTAAATACATAAGATACGTGGGACACGAGGAAAGATAACTTATCAGCTAAGGGGACGAAGACGAACAGACTGCATCATGGCAACACAACAGATAAGTGTTGCCAATGCTGACTCAATGTTGCCATATCATATCAATGACATTACAGGAATTAATCTAATGATATGCAACATCTGAAATAATGGTTGCAAGTACATAATACAGTTAATACGTACAATAATGGTAATCATGATAATGCAGTAAATGATACATACTATACTAATAATCATGACAATACTGGTACATGTGAAATGTGTCTTTTCATGTACCTACACCTCCCTCCCCCTCACGCTCGTAGTGCATTCTCGAGCGGACTCCTTTTCTATGAGTCTTTGGGAACGACGTGGATTCAGAGGAGGAATGGTGACTAAGGACTCTCTTTCTAGGTCCTGGCAAGGGGCCACTGGGATAGGGAGAGAGGGGTCACTAATAGTGGGTGGCACTGGACGAAGAAATCGGCGATTACGCCACCACACACGACCACTAGGGAGACGAATTTGATAGTCTCTTGACTTTCCATGGCCCATGATGATGCCAACTTTGTCCCAACGATGAGAGGTCGGGTCTTGAATCCGAACTTGCTGTCCGACGCTCAACTTGGGCAGGGTGTGGGCATGCTGGTCATACTGGGTTTTTACCTGCTCGTAGCGGGCGGCAGCACGGCGGTCACAGTCGTCAGTCTTGACCTGCCACTCCTTGGAGAATGCATTTGGATGGGCAGGAATACATGACCTGAGAGGACGGCCATACAGGATCTGGGCAGGGGAGCGTCCTGTAAAGTTAGGAGTATTCCTGAGTTCCAGCAATCCACGGTCAAAATCTTCATTATCGATGTTGCCAGACGGGGCTGTTTTCAGTATGAGGTGCTTAATTGACTTCACAGCGGCTTCGGCATGACCATTCGATTGTGGGTAGTGGGGTGAGGTTACCATGTGTCGAACTCCCCATCTCTTCATGAAATCCTTGAACTCTGCGCTGGTGAATTGTGGCCCTCCATCTGTCCTAAGGCGAAGAGGAACACCAACTTCACGGAAGTAGCGGCAGAAGATCCTGATGGTATTAGAAGCGGTAGTATCGCCTTTGCAGGGGGCGACAACAGGCCATCCTGATAAGCGATCGACGACAACTAAGAAAGACTTCCCTGCAACAACAAAGAAGTCAGCTGAAACTGACTCAAAGGGTCTTGTAGGATTGTCGTCATTCAGTAGAGGTTCCTGCTGCTGAGATGGCTGCAATGTCTGACATGCCTCACAAGCTCCGACTGTATTGGCGATGTCAGAATCGATACCGGGCCAGAAAACAGACTGCCTTGCTCTGCGCTTGGTTGCTTCCACACCCCTGTGGCTGTCATGCAAGTGGGACAAGGTACGGCGACGAAGGGCGGCAGGAACTACAACTCTTGCTCCATACAGGACGAGGTCACCATCGGCGTAGAGATCTGCACGTAGTTTCCAATATGGGAGTAAAGAATTGTGCAAGTCATATCTGTTGCGAGGGAATCCTGATGTGACACAATTGAGTAGACGCGTATACGAAGGATCTGTTCTCGCTGCGTCACGAAGATCCTGAAGTATTCGGTTGGCATCCTGAGCTGAAGACTCGTCTGAGAGAGTAACGGTGTTCATGGCTATAACAGTCCGAAGATGAGCAGCAGAAGAAGCACCTGAGATTTCGTCCTCCTGTGTGGGGTGGCTGACTGGGGCTCGAGACAATGCGTCTGGAACACAGAGCAACTTGAAGAGGAGAGCTGGCGTCCAAGGCAATCAACTTCTGAACCAACTCTGCATCTCGAATACCCATCAAGATAATCATTTTCAGTTGGGTCTCTTCACATGCAGCGGCATTACCTGGGCACAAATCAACTTCTTCTGCGATGCGTCGAAGTCTCACATAGAAATCAGCAAAAGATTCTCCTTCCATTTGCTTACAGCTAAGCAACTCTCTTCGGCGAAGGACTTCATTCCTTAGTTCCTTTATATGCAACTGTAGAGCATCCAGGACTTCGTCTACAGACTTATCTGTAGAGGGAGAAATCTGCAGTGTGTGTTCTAAAACACGCTGTGTTTCAAGGGTTAAACACATTCTCATCTGGATCATTTGTTTTTCACGTGGGAGCTTAGAAAGATCCACCATAACAGCATAGTCATCCCACCGGCGTCTCCATTCTCTGAACAATTGGAATGTTGCATCTGCCTTCAGTGGGGGTGGCGTTTGGGCTGTTGCCTTCTGTGGAGGTGGAAGAGCGGGTTGATTGGAGCTAGAATTCACCTCTGTGCCAGGCGTATGGTTGCCTGGATGAGAATGGATGATCGGGGCAAGAGTTTGAATGAGAGCTGTAAATCTTGCATTTTCTTCTTCTCTTCTAAGATCATCCTCTCTTAGGCGAATTGCTTCTTGTTCCCTTCTTCTTTCTTCTTCACGTTGTCTTTCTTGTCTTCTTGCTTCGTCTTCCCTTCTTCTTCTTTCATCCTCATACAAGCGAGATTCCTCTAAAAAACGAATTAAAGCGAGGAAATCAGTCCCGGTAGCTTGAGAGGCAGACGGGGGGTAGTAGTGGGGACTCAAGAGTGGTGGGGTGGGAGAGGCAGCGATCTCCAACACTCCCCCAACACTGTGGGCGTAGGCGACATCGGCGCTGTGGGCACCCACATCGCTGAATGGTCCCTCTTCTGTGGGCTCTTCTAACTGTTCAGCAAGTATATCATTCGAGGCCATTATTACTTTCGATGTGCAGTGGGTAAAAATACAGTTCCAAAAAAGTTATAAAAAACAACACAAACTGTTTTAAAACACTAATAATAAGAAACGTTTAAGGCAAGCAAGTGTGTGCGCATGTGCATGAATACGTCCGCCAGCGACTCTGTGGGTTGAGGGGAGCAGCAACTCTGCCTCAGGCAGTCACCCCGTGACTAGGAATGAGACCTGATGTGGTCACGCATGCTCCAACCGAGTCCCAAAAGACTATTTGCTTGCTTCTTGAAATAGCACAGCAAAAACACTGGGACGTAAAAAGAAAGCACAATGCACTGCACAACACTTCACTGTTTACTTGCATCACTATACTGCACATGAAATAAGAGTAAATCGAATTACAACGAATTCACATTTGAACTGAGAGTCCATTAATGGCGTCGGCTGGTTCCTGCTGTCCACGTCTTGAAAAAGTTCTCCTAATACGACACTGTAAGATCACTGCGCCATGTACGTGTTGATAACTTCCTTAACCTTAATTGGTGGGGCAAGGATACAACTTAGAAAAGTAGGTTCTCAATGTCTATTAGAGTAAATACATAAGATACGTGGGACACGAGGAAAGATAACTTATCAGCTAAGGGGACGAAGACGAACAGACTGCATCATGGCAACACAACAGATAAGTGTTGCCAATGCTGACTCAATGTTGCCATATCATATCAATGACATTACAGGAATTAATCTAATGATATGCAACATCTGAAATAATGGTTGCAAGTACATAATACAGTTAATACGTACAATAATGGTAATCATGATAATGCAGTAAATGATACATACAATACTAATAATCATGACAATACTGGTAGCCTACATGTGAAATGTGTCTTTTCATGTACCTACAAATATCATTTTATAGATATTAACTGTAGTCATGTCCTGATACAATAACATTAACTGATTAGTTTTTTTATGATGAGATGTCAATTATTTTATGAAACATTTACATATGAATTTAGGTGTAACGTGGTGTGAGGGTAAAAACGTGTGAAATCTGCAACTTCGGCAAGCTAGCGCATTGTTAACGTAAAAAGAAAAAAGCGTGGATGGTGGTGGGTTTAGTGTGAGCGTGTGTGTGTGTGTGTGTGTGTGTGTGTGTGTGTGTGTGTGTATGTGTGTGCGCGAGCGCGTAAGTGAATGTACTATATACATTCCTTGAAGTACTTCCTCTGCACAAGTTGGTTCCAGTTTTTCACATAGCAGCCATGTCAAGACACAACGACGCCCATCTTCTTGGGGAGGATATGCCTCCCTCTCCTAAAAGTAAGTCTTTCCGTGTATTTTGCAGAACTGGGCGTAAATCTATTTTTATAGGGAGCCAGTCTAATTACTTTCTACCAAAAATAGAGTGTGTGAATGTGTGCTGCAATTATATTTCCGTAAACTTATCGAAGGTTTTTATTCCCTAGAGGCTGTGACTCACCCATCATCCTAGATGAAGGTCAAAGCCTATGTAGCATTAAGTATGACGAAGAATTTCGACGCAGTCTTCAAGATGGCCTGTGGAAAACGAATGCAACAGTCAAGTTGCTTGTCACGTAAGTTGTGATAAAGATTTTGAGTGCCAAGATGTCTGGAGTACCACCTGAGATCACCGACGCCATTGTACTCTTAGATTCAAAAGTCCGCCGATGCATAGGGAGAATCGCTCGTCAAAGGTCTCTAGTGTTATCATGACAAAACAAACTAAGGGTTGCATTTCTTACTACTTCTTTGGAAATAGGCCTTGCCCAACATCAGCGAACGCTGGAAAACATTACAAATCGAGTTGCCATATTTCTTACTGCGGTATCATTTGACATCTTGACTATCCAATACAAATACACACACAGACACACACACACACACACACACACACGAACACACACACGCACACACACATATATATATATATATATATATATATATATATATATATATATATATATATATATATATATATACACACACACACACACACATATATATATATATATATATATATATATATATATATATATATATATATATATATATATATATATATATATATATATGTATATATATATATATATATATATATATATATATATATATATATATATATATATATATATATATATATATATATATATTATATTTATATATAGAATCTATAAAAGCATGTACGAATCAATGGAGTGGTATAGCTTATCAATTCCTTCCGTTAACAGCTACATTAGATTATTCGGAGATCCGACATTAGTCTTGTTCAAGTTTCATTTGTGGCTCGATGCTGTAAAAGATTAATAAAAACACAATAAATGAGTTATACGGGCCCTGAAGACATTCAGAGAGAGAGAGAGAGAGAGAGAGAGAGAGAGAGAGAGAGAGAGAGAGAGAGAGAGAGAGAGAGAGAGAGAGAGAGAGAGTACTGTATTGAATATAGTAAATAGTCACCATATAAATTGATTTCTAGACATGTATGCATATCGCAAGAAATTTTTGCTTGATATTGCAATATCTAAAAACAAAATGTATATATTATGCTTCCAAAAACTCCTTGGTATTTTTAAAATACTAAATTGATAGTTAATCACTTTCATTGGCCTTTAGATATTCAGAGATCACAATATTTGGTAATACATAAGGATATGTTATTATAAAATATTTCCCAAGTCATTCAGATTCAAGGGGATGTGCTATTTTAGTCTTTAGGTTCAAGCCACTTGCCCTTTATTCATCCAATTTTTTACCTTCCCTTTCCTGCCCTATTCGTGGCCAACAATGGTTACCACTGACATTTAAACTAAAATTTTAAATACACACAGTAAAATCTTTGCTGTGTTGCTAATTCAATCTTTATCACAAGAGCTTTAATTTGCATGATAATTACCGAGGGCCTATGGCAAAATTGGAGATAGATATCACCGAGTGGAGCTAACAAGATATTTGTTGGATTTAAATGCAGATCCAAATAATGGTAGATTTTGGAACAAAAAAAGGATTTTGACATAAGAAAAATCGCTTTTTGGGTGAGATAGCCATGTCGTCCTGATGGAAGTTCCTCATTGGCAGATTCTACTTGGGATATTTCTGCAAGTGATATACCAGAGAAATTTTACCTTAGAGGTATCAACAGAGTTCTGACCTTTGAGCAAATATCCCGAGAGATATCAGGGAACTATTAATACCAAGCCATGGTTATCCTTCCCGAATAGTGTTAACCTTGTCTTAAAGGATAAGGTGTAGGGTAGGAAATGGGGGCGAGAGAGCCATTACAACACCGCATGACGCGAGGTCTAGCGCTGAGAAATGGGAGGGGATCCAAGGTAACAGGCGGACCATCAGGACGACATGGCTATATCACCCAAAAAATAGATTTTTCCTCTGTCAAAATCCGTTTTTTTACGCTTGAGCCATGTCGTCCTGATAGAAGTGTACCAGAAAGTTATTCTTCTCAGTTGTGGTCATAAGAGTTTTAACCCTGTAACTCCATAGATATAAGCATACGTCCAATAGCATTGGTACTGTTGTGCCAAACGATGAGAGTAAGCAAAAAGTTTGTACAAATATAGGAACAAAGTAAATCAATAGCACAGTTCCACTCACTATGATGAACTTTGTCTCCAGTAAATGAAAAGACCGAAGTCAATAAAAGGAGAGTTAAAGAATATTGATACACTACATTTATTTCATGTAGACAGCAGGTCCAAAGAAAGGAAATGCAAAGTTTCTAAAAGTACATACATGTTGTAATAATAATACAACAAGAAATATAATAATTATATAAATATATACAGAAAACCTGAATTTTTAGACCCCAAATTATGAAACCGAGTAGTAAAACAGTAATACTCGTGATATAAGAATATATCACCTGTAACTCGTTACAACATTAAAAGGGTACATGGAACAAAAGATCATAATCCCCTTGCACAATGTAGACTGAGAAGTCCCAATTATCCAGTCCATAAGAGTCCGTGCACAGTACTTAAGAAGCTGGTTTAATTACACTATCAGCGGCCACCACGAAGTGTTTAATCTCTTCCAACTGACGTAGGTAATGTTTGAAGAACACTCTTGAAGATTTCCATTCTGTGTAAGCTTGTAAGCCAGCAAAGGATATAGATTGGAAAAAATTTAAGAAAGAAGCAACTTTTCTAAGGTCATGACCTGCTGGAATACTTTCCGGGTCAGCCCTTCTGATGAAGTAGGTGAGTTTGGACCTTAGCTGATTCAGACAAAGGTTAGATTCTGTTGACTCCCCTTTAAAAAGTTGATCACCTTTAAAGGCCCGCTCCTGGATAAGTAGGCTTTAAGGCTCTCCACGGGGCACAGTGAAGGGTCCTCCTGTTGTGGAACAATTTTCCTAGGCCCCCAGCGTTTCGTGGGAAGTTCGTTTTCCCCAAGAATGCAGAATTTAGATAAAGGTTTACCTCTCCCGAATCTAATAACAATGTGGCTATCATACCTTGAAAGGGCCACAATCTCACTGACGCTAGCACCAGAAGCCGTAGCCAGCAAAAAGATAGACTTTTGAGTAAATTCCTCAAAGAGGCAGAGGCGTTATCTTTAGAAGAGGCAAAGTACAAGACTTTATCCAACGACCATGAAATATAGCCTTGGGAGGAGCATTATGTTTCATTTTAGCACAAGCCTTCAGGATCATAGTGAATAGCTCGCTATTGAGTTTGACATCAAAAGCATACAAGATCGATCTAGTTAGTGCCAACTTACATGAGGCAATAGTTGTAGAGGCTGGATCTTGATCATGTAGTGAAATAAAGAAAGAAATACAGAAGTTCATAAAAATAGAAGATGGCTGAGGACTTTTCCCGAACGCAGCCCATTTTTTCCAGGAAGACTAATATTGACGTTTTGTGGTGTTGGACTTGAACTCTTCTATGAAGTTAATTCCCTCCCTCGCAACTCTGAATTTTCTTTGAGCTGCGGGGGTGAGAAAATCAATAGCTGAAGGATTTTCGTTATCCAGGAGGAAGCGAAGAAAGTTGTTTGTTTAACAACCTGGAACAGCACTAAAGATGATAGAGAGACTGGAGTGGTTTGAGTTCCAGAACAAGAGGGTACCAATTGTTTTTGGGCCATTTGGGAGCCCCCTGAGCTGCTGTTCCCTTGAAAGTACGCAGTTTGTTCAGTACTTTCAGTGGGAGGTTAATTGGAGGAAATAGGTAGATGTGAGACCCCTGGTTCCAATAAAAAAATCGCATCCCTTCCTGTCGCTTCCGGGTCCAAGTTTGGTGCTATATATCGAGGAAGTTTTTTGTTGAAGCTCGTCGCAACAAGATCAATTTGCAGTAATGGGACTTGCTCCAGAATGAAACAGAATGATTTTACGTCCAGAGACCATTCTGTTTCCTGAGGCTTGGATCTCAACAGGGCATCCACTGTCACATTGCAAACCCCTTCGAGGTGAACTGCTGAAAGATGCCATTTCCTCCTTTTTGCTAAAGAGAGAATGGCAAGGATTACATGGTTGATCTCAGGAGATCTGGAGCCCTTTCTGTTGACACAGTGCACTATTGTGTTATTGTTGATGACCAATTTGACATATGATTTCGTTTTTGGGCATAGTCTCTTCAGAGTCAGAAACACTGCCATAGCCTCCAGAACATTGATGTAAACCTTCTGAAATGCGATCGACCACTGACCCTGCCCTTTCTTGGAAGAAGAGTATCCTCCCCAACCTTGTTCTGAGGTGTCCATGTGAATAGTTATGGAAGGAAGAGGGTACTAAAGAGGGACATCGTTCGATAGCCTCTTGGCAGTGGACCATGGCTTGTGCTGCTTCCGCAGTAAGGCCGGGGTTTTGTGGCGAAGATCTCTCGAGCACTGGATGCCTTTCTTCTCCAGACTCTGTTTGCATCTTTGAGCCTTGCTTTCAGGATTGGGTCCGTCACGGCAGTGAACTGTAATGACCCCAAGACCCTTTCTTGTTGTCGTCTGGTGAGTACTTTTGAATGAAGTAGGCACCTGACCGAGTTTGTGATTTCCTTCCTCTTGCCTTGCGGTAGAGATAGTGTGTGTGACTGTAGGTTCTAGTGAAGTCCTAGCCACTGGAATTGCCGAGCTGGAGATAGCCTGGACTTCTCGAGGTTGATTTGGAAGCCCAGAGATCGTAGGAAGTTCATGACCTCTTGGGCTGTTTGAAGACATTCTGACTTCATTACAACCCAGACTAACCAGTCGTCCAGGTACACCATCACTTGAAGGCCTCTGTTCCGAAGTTGTTGGACAATGGCCTCGACTAGTTTCGTGAAAATCCTTGGAGCTACACTGAGCCTGAAGGGCATAGCTCTGAATACGTAGGCCTTTCATGCCAGTCTGAAACCAAGGAAGGGGGAGAGGCACCAACCTATCGGAAGATACCAATAGGCATCTCTAAGATCTATGGAGACAGTATAGGCCCCCTGGGGTAGTAGGGTTCCGTATTTGCGAGATAGTCAGAATCTGGAACTTGTCGTTCACAATGAATTTCTTTATTGAGGACAAGTCCAGAATAGTTTGAAGAGTGTTCAAATCTTTCTTGGGCATGCAGAATAGCTGCCCCTGAAAGTTCATAGATTTTGCGCAACGGATGACTCCCTTCTGGAGAAGGTCCTGAACGTAATCCTCCAAAAATGGGGTTGTTGGTTGGAAGAACCTCTTGAACTGGGAAGGTTTCTGTCTCCATTTCCAGCCTAACCCTTTTAAGACTATGCTGAAAGCCCAGGGATCGAGCTCCCATTGATCCCTGAACAGGTGAAGTTGTCCCCATACCGGAAGCTCCATATTGTTGTTGTGAAGGACCTGCAACTTTAAAGGTCTTGTCTCTACTTCCTCGGCCTCTAGTTCGACCGACTTTTCCAGACCTTCCCATGTTACTGGAGCCTTTCCTATGAGCTTTAGCAGGGTGAAATGTGGTGGTAGCTCACTTGTACACTGAGTTGAAGGTTGTAGACAGTGAAATATACTGCTGGAGGACTATGTACTCAGTGTGAGGAACGGCGGCAACTGAGGCTATCGCAACAGGAAAGGGTTTCTTTCCTTTGAGGTGATTAACTGGGCTTCTTGCCCTTGAGTTGAGGTCCTTCATTGGGTGTAAAATCTTGTCTACAGGAAATACCCCATTTGTCAACAAGGCTCTTATTCTCCCGAGCCGCATTTTCCATGACTTCTTTAACCAGCTTCTCAGGGAAGAGATCCTTCCCTAAGATTTTGGAGTCGTTCAGTTTTCTGGGTTCATGTCTGATCGTAGCAGCGGGTAGGACGTGTTCTCTACATGCTCCTCTGGCTAGGACGAAAACATGATTGGGTGAGTTCTAGAAGACAAGGAGGAGATCGGATTTGGAATAGTTTCCAATAAGAATCTCTAGAAACAATTGAAGGGATAAAGAGGCAGAAAGTCTCTCTTTAGCTTCCAATTCTCCCTTCAATAGGGATTCGGGAATCCTAGGCAGTTTCTTATTAAAATCTTTGCCTCTGACATCTTTATCTAGTTTTACCACAGTAAATGTTTGTTGGACATCCTCCCAATTGTTCGAATCGTAAGGAAGGACTAGAGAGACAGGTTTACATTCCTCTAGCACTGGAAAGGATCTGTTCTCCTTTACTGCTTTCAATGCGGCCTCTAAGCTTCTAGAGGCAAAGGGAAAGACAGTATCTTTGGGGGTCACAAGAGTGGCCTGTTTCCTGCTAAAAGGCAGAAAGTTGGGTATTAGTGAATTCAGCCATCTTCAACTCCCTAACCAAAAGGGATTGAGCCTTACCATGATCCAGAACGATCATTTCCTTAGGGATTGTATCATTCCTAATGGACACTTCCAAGTTGGGCCTTACGTAACAGTAAGGATAGCTTTAGATCGATGGAAAGAATTATAAGTCCTAAACTGGCTTAGAACACAAACCATCCTCAATATGAAAAAACCCTTCGGTTAAGGCCCTATTCTCAGCATAGTGCCAAGGATTCTTAACTGTGCATTATGGTAGGCTCCAAGCTGTGGGGGCCTTAGATGCAATGCCTCTTGTAAAGCCTCTATCCTCGCTGTTAGATTTGCTTGAGAACGTTCATACTTGCAGGTTAAGTTTTTAATGAAAGCTTTCATGGTTGCCATTAGTTCTAAGTTACTGGGTAGCAAAGGTTTGTCTAATATTGGAACCGGGGAAGAGGTAGAAGCAGGGCCTTTAGTAGGAAGTAAAGAGCCATTGGCAGCTGCACTCACCTAATGTACATCCAATGAATTTTTCGAGGCTTCCATGGTCAGCAGGATCCTCTCCTTCTCTGATGAAACAGACGAAGTAGTAGACATGGCGTCCGTGTCCAAGCTCATGACTTGCAGAGTGTCTCGGACTTCATAATCTACTGGTACCGGAGGGAGTTGGACTCTCGGTACCTGGTAACCAAAATCGAAGGCACCTCAACCTTGGGAAAGAGGAGGTCCTCCAGTTCCAGAGAAGGAAGATAAGGGTTACCATGTTGAGAGCTCTTCTGGAAGTCTCTTACCCAGTGTTGGAGCGTCTTCTGACTTTGATCTTGGATGTCCAAGGAGACGTCAGTGGTATAGAAGCCATTTTGAAGGAGATCCATGCAATGTTGCAGTCAGTAGGGCCCCTGATTGGAGTGGATGCCTTGGAAACATGGTAACTTCCATGTTTCTGGGAGGTCTTGTGGCCACAGGGTAACTTGACCCACCTGGTACAGGTGACTGTAGAACACTCCATGTCCTCAGCAACCTGTAAAGATAAGAAATTTAAATGAGTACCGCATTATTAAAATATCATATCTTCATAGAATTAAGGAGAAAAACAAATTTTTTATATGTCTTATCCTATATGAGCCTAGACCTAAAGAATGTCTAAATCTAAAATATAATAGAATGCATGCCAAAGAGCTCAGAAATCTGGAATGATTTATGAAGCAAAACATGATGACGGTGTGGTAGGAATATGGAGGAAAGGATCACATCATAGGAACACCAGAACCTCCAGAGTAGGTCTATCACAACAGCTCAAGAAGGCTAGTTTATTCATCGTACTGCCTAAACCAGCAACAGTGGCTGGGAGGCGGCAGCTATTTCTAGTAGCCAGAAAAGAATGACCTGTCAATATCCCAGGCATGTCGACACAAGGTGGCAGAAGCATTGTAAAGTCAACAGGGGGAGAGTAGACAATCCTAGGGGAATAGTCCACACTCAGGGGAAGTACAGGAGTTAAAGGCAGTTAATAAGAGAACCATCCCAAACCTGATCATTGTCATTAACTTACACAAAGTGGGGGTGCAGTCCATAAGCTAATGAGAGCCGTACAAGATGGTCAGGGCGCTAAGAATTGAAAATTCAAAGGGTGTCCTGACAACCAGGCAGGTTCCAATCGACCAACTCCAGAGAACAATGTTCCTCAGATGTGGGATAGGAAAGAGCAGATGACTAATCTAAGGCTGCAGCTAAGACGGCAGAGGCAGTGACCCATAGCCAACACACAGCCAGTGCTAGAAGAACTCAAGCTGAAAAGACTGGAAGCAGAGACAGGAAGTGGCACCCCTGTCTAGATAGGGTAACCTGGCAAGAGAGTCAAGACTCCATAGTTAGAGGGACATCTCAAGCTGACAAGACAGGAAGCAGAGACAGAAGGTGGCACCTCTGCCTAGATAGGCTAACCAGGCAAGGGAGTCAAGACTCCATAGCAAGAGGGATATAGCACAGGAAGAGAGGCTGCAGCCATGGGACATGCACTACCAAGGCGGCACAGGAGTGACCCAAGGGTTACCAACTCTGTGCCTAGATAGGGTTAGGCCATGGTAGAACTATGTAGGCAAGCTTAGCCTCCGAGCAGGTAAGGGAAATTTCAAAAGCTAGGGTGAGATGACTAGACAGAAGGAACATAGTTCTGGCCTAGATAGGGTTAGGCCATGAGAGAACTGTGTAGGAAAAACTTAGTCTCCTAATGGGTGAGGGAAAGCTCAAAAGCTAGGGTGACATGACTAGACAAGAGGAACATAGTTCTGGTACAGCCAGGTTATGGTCTATCTAAGAAGGGGAAGGGGCAGAGAAACACCCAAGGGTGGACTCTAAGGCGGCAGAGAGATTTCAACTTGGGAGGAGAAAATCTCATCTACCTCGGCCAGGAAAGATAGCCTAAAAGTAGGCACATTAACAGGCCCAATGAAAGGGGAAGGAGGGGTAGTGATGAGAGACTCAGAAAATGGTGAGGCGGCATGGCAGAAAGGCCCGACAGCCACATGGAACAACAATAGTGTCCCAGAGGGGTTGCCGTGTTACAGCACAGAGAAAAAGTCCTCACACCCAGGCATAGCCTACCAAAGACTAAGAGAGAAGCCTCATGATCGTTAAGGTGACACAAGGAGTTCTACTAGTCAGTATCAGAACTGGGGTAAGGTGTTCTAATGGGTAGACATAAGTAGACACAGGGAACAGGATCCTGAGACCTGTGTTGCCTCGCCAAACATATAGGCAAGTGGAGAGTGAAAAGCAGTCACCCTAAGGTAACCGAGAACACTATCCAACTCCCAAATGGACCTTCAAGACCGCAGCTCCCCATCGTGACGAATTGACAGCGTGGGAGGATAGACAGCTCACCTAACCTTTAAGGTTTGGTGAAAGAAGGGAGTGGTGCATTAGTGAACATTTATCAGGCATGGCTGCCAGCTAGGGTAGGCTAGCCTAAGCCGATGCCGATAAAAAACACAAAACAAAAGTAACATATTCCTTAAGTAAATTACTAAATAACTAATAGTAATTTCTTACAGTTTGATGACACGATAAATGGTGCGGAAAGCCTGCCGGCTTCGGAACAAAAAAGCATGCAACATAATAAAAGAAACTGAGTGGAGACGCAAAATTTTCCAACACACTAGAGGGTGGATGCTCAATTTAGTCGATGAGGAAAAAGTTGAAGCATCCATGATAAAAAAACACTCAAAAAGCTAACAAAACTAACAGAAACTCTCCGAGCGAACAGCAAATATGGCGCTGCGAAAGGGAATGGTTCAACAGGAAGCGTGTTAGTAGTAGCACATCTTTGAGATCGTAAGTTGTAGGGCTCGCTCGCCCATGTTTCCTACCCTATCCCTTATCCTTCGAAACAAAGTTAACTCTATTTGGGAAGGATAACCATGGATTGTTATCAACACGTCCCTGATTTATACATGATATCTCTCGGGATATTCGCGCTAGATGTCAGAACTCTGTTGATACATCTAAGGTAAAATTTCTCTGGTATAGCCTATCACTCGCAGAAATATCCCAAGTAGAAGCTACCAATGAGGAACTTCTATCAGAAAGACATGGCTTGAGCCAAAAAATAGCTGTAATTAGAGAGCCATCGTTTGAGTTTTGAAAGGATTCGTTAGTAAGAATCCTTACACCATTTGTCTGGCTCGAAGTTAATATCATTATGTTCCGTAGTCCTCCACATACCACAAGTTTTCTATTTAATATGCTCATTATGAAAGCGCTCTGTAGGATAATTTGCCCTTTTGCTTTAAAATCAACCAAGATATTTTTGTTAACTGGAATAATTATATAGGAATGTCATAGAAATTGTATAAAAAATCTGAGTGAAATAGTGCTCAAAATGCCTTATTTCTGAATCCAGCTTAGGAATATTCGTCTTGGCTTCACACAAATTTCGAAAGGTTCTATGTTGGAATGGTCAAGTGAAGGGGTTTCATGCTGCCGCTCAGGAAAGATTTCTTTTCTTGAGGGATTGGGAAAACTAGAAACTAAAATAGACTTCCCGGGGGAGGGGTAATTCCTTCCCCCCACTGACCCTTCCATTGAAAGTGTCTACTGGGCTGCTCAAAAAAATTAATAAAATTATATTTATCTATACATATATATATATATATATATATATATATATATATATATATATATATATATATATATATATGTGTGTGTGTGTGTGAGTGTGTGTGTGTGTGTTTTGAGTATTTGTAGTGAATATTTGAGAGACAAATGATACCACTGTATGAAATATGGTAACTTGATTTGCAATATTCTTAAGTGTTCGCTGTGGTTGGACAAGGCTCCATACATTTCCTAAGAAGTAGCAAAAAGACCAACTCTTTATTTGTTTTGTCATAGTAACACTAGAGATCCTTGACGAACGATTCTCCCTCAGTGTCGGCGGACTTTTAAATCTAAGTGTACGTACCATCAGTAACCAACATGAGGTTACCAAGCTTTCAACTTCTACCACCGAATATTTGAAGCATTTTGAGAAAATCCAGCGTGAGTTTCTCATGATGATCTACAACAAGAAGGAAACAACAAGTAAAGAGGCGCCTCTACCTTTCGCTGAAATCATCCTCAGTTCGGAGCCTCCCATGAGGTCCGACGAGACATTGGCAGATATCCTGTTCCCCTTCACCCTACCTGGAGAAGAGATGGGAGAAAGGTCTACACCTACTAACTCTCAATTGGTTGTGCACTCAAGCAAAAATGGAAAAAGATGAGGAGTAGGAAAAGGAAGAATAAAAGGTGTTAAGCGAAGGATAGTCTACACTCATCACTATCATGTCCATTCAAGAAACATGGTGGGCTGAACAAGATACCACAAATGAAGTTTATCAGCGAGGATGACAACTACGATTTTGTTGGCTAAAGGCTCATGTAAATTTAACATTATTATTCTAAATATGTAATATCTCATGATGTGAAATGTTTGTTTCCTAATAAAATTCTAAGAAATGTTACATTTCCATTATCTATTACTTCATTACAATAACATTGCTAATAAACTTTCAATGTACCTATAAATAATAACAAAACTGAAACCTTCTAGGTAGAAATTCTTAATAATCGAGATATCTTTGTTTGCAGGTAAGTTGAAATATACTTTATTCTAACTAAATCAACAAAGTCGGTATTATGAAATAGATATTCTAATTTCGGTGGTATAGAAATGTGGTAATAGTACGGTGATGTACTTGACCAAATACATAAAGGTCCTTCACTCAACCCCCTAACCCACTGTACCACTCACAAAAACGGTGTTGGGATAATTATATATTTTCACAAGTAGAGGCAAAATGTTCAGTAGTTGCCCCCCAGAAGTGGTCTAGAGAGGTATATAGAATATAGAATTTATTTTGAAGAATGCACTGGGAAATGAAGACTGTTTTTATGGATATGTATTGAGTGAATATTTGGGTGGTTTTAATATACCTTTGATAATAACAAAGCCTATTATTCTCATTGAGAACACCCTTGCCTCCTACCAGTACCCTGAAGTTAGGCACTGGGTGGTTTTCATAATCCAGAGGTCTCCATTTGAGAACATCAAATTTTTTTTACCCTTTGTGTTATGTATTGCATGTGATTTGCGCTGTGATTCCTCAGCCAAGCTGCGCTACGTGTATTGAAAGTGATTTTGTACAGCATTGCATTGATAGAACATGTTAAACGTTGATTATAAATGTAGTAACGTATGTTGTATAGATTTAAATCTTTTATTAGTTACCTCAAAGATAGGATGGGATTCTTCTTACTTTAGTATTATTTAGATTCCAGTATTTTAAGAGTGATTATCATTTGTTATTTTTATGTTTTTTATACAAAAGTTTATTTATAATGATATCCGTCGAGAATCGAGATACACTCAGAGCTCAAGGTTATAAACCTTACTAACAGCAGTTTGCAGTAATGTATAGACAGGAATAAACAAGTTTTATTACACAAACGTATAACATAATTCTAAGCATTAGATGAGTCGACGAAGATCATGGGATTTACACAACTATAACATCCATTGCTTATTTCAGTTGAAGGAGCTGGTGCAATAATGGTAATGATACTGTAGTCAACATAACATTGGCGACAATCAAGAGGGAACCAAACTCAGAAGAGTCAACTATAAGAATGAAAGCCCAGCAGGAAATGCCAGCCAACCAGAGAAACAAAAACAACACTAAGCTACAATCAAGTCCGATGTCAAGAAGCCAACGTCAAACTTACATTTTTTATTTATGTTAACATAAGGTAGGGGTTAAATTCGTTACTAGTAGACATCATTAGGTATGAAGATGTGCAATAAAAGTAACTTTGTTTAGGAAGTTGCAAGTTAACTTTGTAGAGTTCAGTAGCCTAACCTAATCCACATGGGAATTCACAATGCCTCTTGATGTTGAACATCCTGAATGGTTTGGCTTTGTTACAGAACCAAATTTTGCTACAACATGATATTAACAATAGTGTAAGGAATTTAAGATAAATTGAGAGGTATTAGGTAGCAAAAAGATGCACAAAAGAAGGGGTTATTACTCCATATTGCAAGTAGAGAAGTCCAGGAAGTGTTTAAGATATTGCAAAAATATCAGAATAAAACCTATATACAGAAACAACAGGAAAAAACCTAAATGCCATAAGTGTGGTAAAATTTATCATCTTGCATACTAAGCAAGGAAATATCCTGCTACAGGACAGTCATACCTAAATTATAGAAAGATGGGACATTTTACCGATGTTTGTAGGTTTCCTAAACATTACGCAAAGAAATAAATGTTGCAGTTGATGCTATAGACCAAGAGAATAATGTGGAAAATGTTCATGATAATCAGGATATGTCAGAAACTGATTTTGTGTTTCGCATAAATTTTGTCAACTAAGATGCAAAGAAACATATATTGGTAGAAGTGATCAAAATGGTAAACCAATTATGATGCAAGCTGACACGGCAGCTGATGTATCCATTATGACTGAGAAAACAGCTAAACGGATTTTGAGCGAAGCGAAAAATCTATTTTTGGGCGAGGTAGCCATGTCGTCCTGATGGAAGTTCCTTCTTAGTAGCTTCCTAGGTTATATTTAACTACAGTGATATATCCCAGAGGATTTTACTTAAGGTATCCCGAATTCTAACTCCTGGCGCGAATATCCCTAGCTTTCGCCTTTAGGCATATCGCATAATATCAGAGACGTGTTCTTGACACGCCACATAGCTATCTACACCCCTAATAGCGTTTACGCTTCGAGAGGGGAAAGTGGCAAGAATTGTAGGATAGCCGTTAATAAGGCAATGCTCCTACTCGTACTATTGTTGAGCGCCTGTATGATGTCACGTCCTGGCGCCATCTTGTCATTCTTTGTAGCGTTAGCGAGGTGCTACAGATACTGTAAATTTGGGAGGGATTCATTCATCCTTTGTAAAAGGAGGGTGGGTCCATCAGGACGACATGGCTACCTCACCCAAAAATAGATTTTTCGCTTCGCTCAAAATCCGTTTTTTGGGCTCAGGCCATGTCGTCCTGATGGAAGTTTACCAGAGCATTAATGTATCTGTGGATTTCCCATTAATGCCAATAACCGCGAGATAAATTTTTCTTGGTCATCTAGACCTAGAGACACATGGTGTTACCGTCATACACTCTTCAACTGATCATGGACTATGTCAGTGCTTCCTGTCCCCTACAGGAAGACTCTAGGAAAAACCCGAGGATTGTAAGTACAAATGAACAATCTAGCGAACAAGTTTGTATATTGGTCTCATCATATACATGTAAAACATAGTTTGTATTCTGAAAGGAACAAAGTATGTATTGACTACTGACACCTCCTGGTCCACTTGGTGTGTTGTAAGCAAGGTAGACAGATTTTCATTCATGTAGGAAATTTGTACAAGTCAGTAAAACAATCAGATCTATTGAATCAGTCATTACCAGGGACTGATACTTGATACAATAACACATAGTTGTGAGGTTTGTTCGCTCTAGAACAGATATAGTATTTGATCAGAATATATTTTCAAAATAAGAGAATAATGAGTTGCTCTTGCACCTTTATTTATTTAGAATTTTTAGGGCGAAATGAGACCAAAATTCAGAGATGTATTTATTGATAAACAATTGATAGCAGGGATAAGGTGCATTTTATAATACAATATAAAAATAAAATTTTTGGAAATATTGTGTAAAGCATAATAAATATAGTAATAACAGAAATAATTGTTTCATCTGAAAAAGAAACCTGAAGCCACTTAAAAGGAAATATCGTAATATTTCATTATTTCTCATTTCTGTCGTTACAGTTCATAAACACTTGCGTAGTTATACGCATGGCACATGTGTAAGTCTTTTATGCTTCTTTAACCTTTATACTTCGAACAGTTCATAGTGTCACTACCTAGACACTTCACTAAACATGTCACTCCATAGGAGGAAACCATGTACACCCTTCACTAAAAGACCCAATTAGTGCACTGTTCTTTGCAGAATTCAAGCGGCAGGTTTTAGTACACTACCTGCTGCCACCACAAAATGCTTAATCTCTTGCACTTGTTTCGCGGAGTGGTTGAAGAAAACCCTGGATGACTTACATCCAGTATAGGAGCGAAGACTTTCAAAACTCATGTTCTGAAAGAAGTTCAGAGACGAAGCAACTTTTCTCGGATCATGACCTGCGGGTGTGCTGTCTGGATCCGCTCTGCGAATGAAATAGGTGATCTTCGCCCTTAATTGTTTCAAAGTCAATGTTGAACCTGAGGTTTCTCCCCTGAAAAGCTGTCCTCCCCTAAAGTCTGAAGTTCTATGAAGATAGACCTTTAGGCATTCTACTGGACATAGAGATGCATCTTCCTTCAGAGGGCAGATTCTCCAGGGACCCCACCTTTTGGTGGGCAGCTCATTCTTAGCGAGAAACGCTGGGTCAGGAAAGAGGTTCAGTTCTCCGCAGCCTGTGAACTGAATAGAGGCCATCATCCCTCGAAAGGGCCACTATTTCGCTAACTCTGGCTCCTGAGGCTAGTGCAAATAAGAATATAACTTTTCGAGTCAAATCCTTTAGAGAGCAATCTTCATTGTTCAGGGTAGAGGCTAGATGAAGAACCTTCTCCAAGGACCAAGAAATGGGCCTCGGAGGTGCTGCGGGCCGAAGTCGAGCGCAGGCCTTAGGGATCTTATTGAAGATTTCATTGGAGAAGTCCACTTGGAAGGCATATAGTAATGGTCTAGTCAAGGCAGATTTACACGTAGAGATCGTGTTGGCTGCTAAACCTTGTTCATGGAGATGAATAAAGAAAGATGAACAGAAATCTGTTGAGATCTCTTTTGATTTCTTTGCCTTGACGAAGGCAACCCATTTCTTCCAGGAAGACTCGTATTGTCTTCTAGTAGATTTTGACTTATATTCTTCTAAAATGTTGATACTGTCCTTTGAAATCCTGAACCTTTTCTTGACTGCTAAGGTGAGAAAATCATAAGATGAAGGTTCCGGGTTTTCTGTGATGAAGCGGAGACAGTCGACTTCTGCACTTGTTGAGTCAGAACTTGATCCACCAACGGAATCAGCTTCAGTTGTAGTTCTATTATCAGGGGGAACCAGATGCTGTTGGGCCACTTATGAGCCACTATCGCTGCTGTTCCATGAAAGGATCTCAGTTTGTTGAGGACCTTCAGCAGGAGGTTGGTTGGAGGGAACAGGTAAATTCTGGACCATCTGTTCCAATCTATGGATATCGCATCCACTGCTTCCGCTAGAGGATCCTCATACGGGGCCACATACCGGGGTAGCTTCTTGTTGTCGCTCGTTGCGAAGAGGTCTATCTGCAATTCTGGGACTTTAGGTAAGGTGAAGGAGAATGATCTTGCGTCTAGGGACCATTCTGACTCTATCGGGGTGACCTGGATAGAGCGTCCGCCGTCACATTGCGGAACCCTTGAAGGTGAACTGCTGATAAGTGCCATCTCTTCTTTTCCGCCAGGCGGAAGATGGCCAATATCACTTGGTTGATTTGGGGTGATCTCGAACCTTGTTGGTTTAGGCATCTCATTATCACTTCGCTGTCCAGGACCAGCCGGATATGGATCGAGCGGCGAAGTTTCAGTTTCTTCAGCTATAGAAAAACTGCCATGGCTTCCAGAATGTTGATGTAGAAAGTCTTGAAGAGGGAGGACCAGGTTCCTTGGACTTTCCATTGGTGAGAGTGGCCTCCCCATCCTTCTTTTGAGGCATCCGTGTGAACGGTGACTGAGGGTGGAGGTGGTTGCAGGGGTACCTTCTTCTTTAGGTACTTGGCCTCCGACCATGGCTTGAGGAGTGATTGCAGACGAGTTGGTATCGGTCTTGTTAGGTCTCTTCGAGCGTTTGATGTGTATTTTCTCCAGACTCCTGATGCATCTTTTAATTGTGCTCTTAGCACTAGGTCTGTCACTGAGGCAAACTGGAGAAAACCCAGAACCCTCTGTTGTTGGCATCCTGATATCCTGTTGGATCGTAGAAGTCTCTTGACAGATCCCGCTATCTCTCTCCTCTTCTTTGACGGAATGGAGAGGCAGTGTGACTGTAAGTTCCAGTGAACGCCCAGCCATTAGAACTTTTGAGCTGGAGATAGTCGAGATATTTCCAGGTTGATCTTGAATCCTAGATGTTCCAGGAACTGGATCACTTCCTTGGAAGTTTGCGTGCATTCTTAATCGGATGTTGCCCACACCAGCCAGTCATCCAGGTAGGCAATCACCTGAACTCCCTTTAGGCGTAGTTGATGAATGACTGCGTTCGCAACCTTTGTGAATACCCTTGGGGCTATGTTTAGTTCGAAGGGCATGGCTCTGAAGACGTATTGTCTCTTTTGTAGCTTGAATCCTAGGTAGGAGGAAACTTGACGATTGATTGGGACATGCCAATATGCGTCTGCCATGTCTATGAAGACTGTGTATGTCTGTCTGGGCAGTAGGGTCCTTATGTGTTGAAGAGTAAGCATCCTGAACTTGTGGTTCACTATGAACTTGTTGAGTGGTGATAAGTCCAGAATGACTGAGTTTTTCCGAGTCCTTCTACGGAACACAAAACAGCCTTCCTTGGAATTTGACGGACTTTGCCCTCCTTATGACTCTCTTGTTTAAGAGTTCTTGGACATATTCTTCCAGAATGCGGGTTGAGTGTTGGAAGAATTGAGGGAAAATTAGTGGAGTTGCGTTCCAACTCCAACACAGTACGTTCTTGATCAGGCTGTGGGCCCAGGGATTGAAGGTCCACCGATCCCGGAAAGAGAAAAGTCTCCCTCCTACCGGAAGCATCTCACTTTGAGTGCTGGTTGGAGGACTTGCCTGCTTGGCCACGTCCACCCTTGTTTCCCCTGCCTCTAGAGGGGCGTCTAGAGGAGCCTCGAAAGGAACCTCGAGACTTCGGCTGAAAGGTCGTGGATTGCCTTTCAAAGGCTGGGGTGAAAACAGGCGACTGTGTTGCTAGTTGCTGGGGCACCAGTTGGAACGTGGTGGGTGGTTGTGCCACCGTCTGGGACACCGTGGCCACATGAAGTTGCTGTTGTCGAGGTGGGCGAGAGGGCGCTCTTGGTCACTTAATCTTCCTTTTGGGTTGGGGACCCTCATCTGGTGAAGACTCTTCTCTTAGTCAACAAGCCCCACTTTTGGAGAAGATTCCTATTCTCCGTGGCAGCTTTGTCGACTACCTCTTTGACCGCTTCACTTGGGAGGAGGTCTTTTCCCCAGATGTTGGAAGCTATCAAATTCCTTGGTTCGTGCGTCACCGCAGCCGAGGCGAACACGAACTCTCTACAAGCCCGTCTGGCTTTAATAAAGTTGTACAGGTCTTTAGTGACTGTTGCCAGGTGAGCTTTGGCAAAGACCATGTACATATCTGGGGTTTGGGGAACGCTTGCCATTGTCTCCAGTCTCGTCTGAAGAGACATCGAGGCGGCAAGTCTTTCCTTCGTTTCCTGCTCCCTGCGCAGGTGGAAGTCCGACAACTTAGGGAGGTCTTCTCCGAACTGACGTCCGGCAATGTCAGACTCCAACTTCCCGACTGAGAAGGTGTTATAGACATCTTTCCAGTCCGCATCATCCGATGGTAGGGCAAGGGAGAACAGCCTACACTCTTCGAGTGTGGAGCAAGGTTTCCCTGCCTCGACTGCCTTTAAGGCTGCCTTGAACCCTTTTCCATAAAGGGGAAGGCACGGGAAGAAACAGCAATGAAAGACGGATGCTTCTTGCTGAGAGCCGGTACCTTAGAACTAGTGAAGGCCCTCTCTTTCAAGGTACTGGTGAACAAGGCTTGGGCTTTGGGGAGGTCAAGTATTATGACCACTTTTGGCTCTGTTTCCTCTTTCGAGGGAGGTTCCGTCCTCAGACGAACGTAGCAGTCAGGATAGGCTCCTTTGCTGGGCAAAAATTCAATATCCTCTACTGGGACCGTACCCAGCTTGTCCGAGAGGAAGATCTTCCCTCCTGACATAGGCATGTGCTCAGCATACCTCCATGGGTTGACGTCCGAGAAAGGGGGAAGGTCCTTAACATTTAGCTTCTTCGGAGCTAAATGGGAAGTCACGAGCTGGTGCATCTCAGATCGAAGCATAGCTTCCTTCTCAGATGACTCCTTCTTCATATCCTGAAACATAGACAGGAGAGAAGTTAAGGTATGACTAATATTGTCCAATTGAGGGGCAAAGGAGGTTGAAGGGACAGGCTCAGTCACCGGAGCCGATAAAACCAAAATAATTTCGGTTTTCATCGTCGTCTTCAGGAGGTAACACAGACTCCTGCTCCTGTTCTTCGGCTAGAGGACTTCGTTCCGTCTCTTCGGAAACAACCGACATGTTGTCTTCTAGCTGGATGTCCTTCATGGCATCCGAAACTTCAGGTTCTATCGGAATCTGAGGTTGCAGGATAACTGCATCCGAAGATGGCCTAGGGAAAAGACAGGCCCTCATCTATTCGTTAGGAAGTTATGGGCCAGTGGTGTTCTTCTGAAAACCTCTGACCCATCTACGCGGCTTCTCTCTTGCTGCATCCCTTGACTCAGTTGACTTTTGATCATCAAAAGCCTCACTAACCAGATTTGAGCATACATCACATACCTGGAGGTCCCAACACTTCAGAGAGCCCTTCGTCGCTGCGCAGCGCGTGCGTCCTGCACAGTCCATGGCCGCAGAAGTTCTTACTACCGACCTTACAGAAATTGTTTCCACACTCGGGATGGTCCTCAAGTAAAGAAAGGAAAGGCAGATAAGTATTCGGTGAATTATCTCACAAAATTCATCATACAATTTTATATATATTTTTAGCTTAGGATAGGTAAGCGAGAAAGGAAAGAGGAAAGACACCTACATGTGTTCCCTGTTCAGCCAATTGCTATGACCTCCCCAAAATTGAGTCTCAGGGTATTTCTTAAGGATATGAATAATAATGGAAGACGTTTATCCTCAGGTTATATAATGGTGTAACATAACACCATCTTCTAGAATTCAATATAGGGGATTGAATGTAGTGATCACTGTAAATTAAAGAAAGAACTCACTTTCTTGTATCAAGTGGTCTCACAACAGGCTGCCCATGAGACACCATGTAGGTTAGAAATTATATGGGCTACAGTACAAGCCATACGGTAGTTTTCTTATTGCAGTATGATCAGTATTGCAATCTACTGGCCAGTATTCAGCTATATACTGTAGGACATGCTGGTATACGAGGGCATGGTAGTTCCTGGGTTTAAATAGAAGGTGCACTGCCTTCTAGTGGTAGTGGGCGGCAGACCGCCGGGGGGTCGCTGGCACTTGGCGGCCCTCCGTCAGCCGACGGCAATAGATATTTCGTCAGACAAGCATTCGACCAGCTGCCGGCAGTCATCATAGCTGCCGGCAGCCGGCCGGTAAGTCGCCGGCAGCCAGTGGGCCGCCAATCATCGGCAACCTGTAGCATTCGGCGGCAGTGTATTCTGTCGGCGATCCGCAAACCAGCCGGCTGCCGGCTTCATGGATGCCAGCAGCTAGGACCTAGGGTACTAGTGGTAAGAGAGAAAGAGAAAGCATGGATGGGGGTGGGGGGGGGGGGGTTGGGGGGGGGGCGTGTAAAGGTCAGCCTTACAGCCCTTCATCCAGAATGAGGGTTCATATGGAAGGGGGAATAGATACATTCTGGCTTCTATCCAGTCCCAACCCAACAAAACTCTGCCGGCAAGGTTATGAAAGGCAGACCAAGAGAGGACTTATGAACACTCGATAGGGTTGGGGGAATCTCTGCTGGCAGCCGGCACAGCCGGCAGCTGACAGAGAACATGAGCAAATCCCACAACCTACATGCACTAGGGTCAATTGTAGGATGATGGCCAAGATATGAAAAGGCTAGGCCATCACTAAAGGACAGCAAGGGGAGGGGTGAGGGTCCTGTAGGTGAGGTAGGAACCGGCAGGTTCTATTTCACCTAAAAAGACTCCGTTCTAGTACAAGGACCAACCCAAGGGGCCAGGGAATTCGATTCCTTAGCCCAGGGTTAGCCCGGTACAGAATGAGATGGCAGCACCCTCGCTGCTGTCTCAGATGGTAAGAACAGAGTCTAGTGTCGGAGTCCCCCAAGCAATAGAAGAATTTAATTCTTCAGCTTAGGTTCTGCCGGCACAGGACTGTATGCTAGGCCACAGGAAGGAGGTATCATGTCATATAATGCCTTCAAGTGAGGTCTAGGGAAGTCTAGCCTCCTGCGTCGATAGCCTAACCTGACTTAGGAAGTCAATTAACCAAGCCAGTTGGCCACCGATCACAGACTGAATACTCTGATGTTCTGACCCAAAACCAAAACCAGTATTTGCGGTTAAGGGAAGGGGCAGAAACACCCTAGCCTAGATTTACCCGAATAAAATTCAGCATAAAACCGACAAGGGTTTAGCCTAGGCTAATTCAGAGGGAAAAGAGATTGGTCTTAAATCCCCTAGGGAGATTGGTATTGTTTAAAAAGATTAGGAGGTGTCAGTCTCCACTTAATAAGACGATACAAGAGCAATCGGGGACATGTATGGAAGTAGCCTAGGCTCGGTGAGAATCGACAACAGAAACTCTCTCGTATACTATCTTGGAAGAGGAAAATTTATACAGTAATATCTTATATGTACAAAATATTGCCTAAAGCTTCAATAAATTATCACACTAAGAAAACTATACCATGCATGAGAGTAAAGGCTAGGTGCCTAGGCTAGTAGGCCTTGCATGAGTGAGGATTGGTAAATAATCGCCGAAACCACGGTACCATCGACATAATATAAAATTTCCTAGCTAAAAATGCTAAATAGCTAAATTTATTAAAGCGAATATATACAGGGAAGGTCGTTCTGCTAACTATATTACACATGCATATCGAATGACCGTGTCCATGACGCCATCCGGTTAGGCAACAGCTCTGGTTACGTTAATAACGTCTTGAATCGATTAAAAAACTGTCAAGAGCTTACATTTATACAAATTAAACATAATACTCAACTTTCCAGAGGCAGATGAAGCTGGAGAAAGCATCATAGCAGCTAAAACAATCCAAAATAGCGAGAAAGCACTGGGAAACACCAAGTTAGTATCGCTGCAAGAGAAAGAATGACAAGATGGCACCGGGACGTGACATCAGACTGGCGCTCAACAATAGTACAAGTAGGAGCGTTGCCTTAATAACGGCCCTCCTTCAATTCTTGCCACTTTCCCCTCTCGAAGCATAAACGCTATTAGGGGTGTAGATAACTATGTGGCGTGTCAAGAATACGTCCTCTGATATTATGCGATATGCCTAAAGACGAAAGCCAGGGATATTCGCGCCAGGAGTTAGAATTCTGGATACCTTAAGTAAAATTCTCTGGGATATACCACTGTAGGTAAATATAACCTAGGAAGCTACTATAAAGGACCTTCCATCAGGATGACATGGCCTGAGCCCAAAAAACCATTACTAATTTGTTATTAGAAGGTACAATTAAAGTTTTGAAAGGTTATATTGGTTTTGATATCCAGGTAATAGTTGCTTCAAATGTAGAAGTATAGTATAAAGAACAGAATTTAGGTAGAATGCAATTAACAGTAGTTAAAGGTAAAGGAAAAACTTTGCTAGGTTTGTATTGGTTATAGTATTTGAAATTAGTTTGGCCTAGTAATTTGAAGATTAACGGTATACAAGATAAAAAAAAAAAAAAAAATAAGTTTCTGTGGATAATATTGTATCAGAGTTTCAACACATATTTAAAGACAATGTTGGTACAGTAAAGAATGCAAAGGAGTTTTTACTTTTGCAAACAAATAATACTCCTAGATTTTTTGCTCCAAGACCCTTACCATGTGTATTGAAAAGTGCAGTTGAAACAGAAACCAGGAGGGTAAAGAGTGAAGGTTCATGGGAAAAGGTTACATATTCAGATTCGGCTACACCATTAGTTCCTTTGATGAAGGAAAATGGTCAGGTTAGTTTATATGAGAATTACAAGGTAATATTGAATCCACAGCTTCAGGTAGCTCAACATTCATTACCATTCATTACTCAAAAACCCGAAAGACATGTTTGCAACTATGTCAGGATGTACTTTATTCTCTAAGTTGGACCTTAGACAAGCATTACAACAGCTTCCAATGAACAAACATTCTCAAGAATTATGTACAGTAAATGAATTATTAGTCCAAAGAGATTACCTTATGGAGTAGCAAGCAGTCCAGTAATTTGGCAACAAACTATGGATAAGATTTTTATAGGAATGCAAGGAGTATTAATTTTCACAGATGATATTTTAGTCTCGGGTAAAGATAAAAGAGGACTTAGAAAAAGATTATGGACAATTCCAAAGAAGTTGAAGCAGCATAACATTAGCGTTAATAAGCGAAAATGTATTTTAGAAGTTGATTCAGTGAAATACTTAGGTTTCGTAATTAATGACAAAAGGTATTCCAAAGACTAAGAAGAAAACTAAGGCAGTACAATCAACAAATGTACCAGAAAATATTAAGGAATTTTTAGGTTTAGTAACTTTTTATTGGAATTTCATTCAGAATTTATCTACAACTGCACATCCATTGTATAACTTACTGAATAAGGGTGTATAGTGGAATTGGACAAAAGACTGTCAGGAATCTTTTAAAAGAATCATACAGGAAATAACATCACCTAGATTTCTAGTACATTATCAAATGGATATGTCAGTTAGATTAGTATGTGATGCATTAAACATAGGTTTAGGTGCAGTATTACCCCCATGTAATGCAAATTGGAACATAAAATTCAATTCCATTCACTTTTAAGGTATTGAACAAGGCAAAAAGGAATTACCCACGAATAGAAAAAGAAGGTTTAGCATTAGCGTATGGAGTTAAGAAATTCCGTATGTATCTTTATGATGGGAAAAAGTTCACACTTGCTTCAATTTGTGAACCCAACCTTATTGGCAATATTGGGTCCAAAAGCAAGTTTACCTATATTAGTAGTTGCAAGATTACAATGTTGGCCAGTTGCTTTAGTCGCATACCACTATTATATAGAATATCATCCTACATCAAGGATGGGTAATGTAGATGCTCTATCTAGATTTCCAGTAGACAAAGCATCAGAACAATATGTTGAAAGTGTGTATTAGTATTGGCATATAATGTATTTATTACAACAAAGGATATTGCACACAACACCAAGAAAGATCCAGTACTTAGTAAGGTTTAGACTCTAGAGAGTTTAATAACAGGTAGGGACTTACGTGGAAAGGGAGAAAATTTTAAACAAAATAAGGATATTTCGAATGGACATCGTGTAACACAAGGTTTTATCATGGAAGCTTCAAGAGTAGTTATTCCTAGTTCAATGAGGTTTTGTCTGAAATACATGCTGATTTCCAAGGCATGGTCAGATCAAAGTCTTTTGGAAGTACATTTGTCTGTTGGCAAGGTGTAAATAAAGATATTTGGTTATTTATAAAAAATTGTGTTATGCAACAGAACAATCCCCATTTTGCTAAGATGCACTTGTGGGAGTTGCCCAGGTATCCATGGCAAATAGTACGCATAGATTTTGCTGGTCTTTTTTAGGTTATTTATCTTTGATAGTTGTAATTATTTGCAGCCATTATCCAAAATCAATTCCAATGAAAACAACTACATCTCATGCGACTATATAAAAGTTAATGGCAATTTTTTTCTACATATGGTATTCCGGAAAGAATTATAACTGACAATGGTCCATAGTTTACCTCACAAGAGTTTAAAGAGTTCTGTAGTGTAAATAGCATTAAGCATACATTTTCAGCAATGTATTATCCTTCCATGCAGAGGCAGATTTAGGTTGTGCGGGGCCTTAGACCCGGTGACCTTACCGGGCCCTCAAATCAGTGTACGAGCGAAGCGTTAAAATAAATTAGCTTTTTAAACAATATTAAATTTATTGAAATTTAACCAAATTACCATTTCCCAGTTGAACATTACCCATATGGTTTTTTGAAGCTCAACTATAAAAAATAACTATAATAATATACCATTAACTAAAGAGGTAAGCGTTGAAATAAATTTTCTTTTTAAACAATATTCAATTTATTGATAATTATCCAAGTGACCATTTCACAGTTGAACATTACACATTTGCTTTTTTGAAGCATAACAAAAAAATTACCATAATAATAAACCATTAACTAAGGAGATCCCCAACTATATTGATGCACCACTGAAAAATAATAACTTCAATAATACACCATAAACAAAAGAAAATACCGTTTGACTGAAGTGAGTGGCAAAATGGCAAAATGAGTGGGTTTCGTTTATTGCATGCAATTTGCACTGTGCACTCAACTTTTTCTCATTAGAAAAATGATTTTTTTCGAGCCTTCTTACTTGCAAACTGTTTGATGACATCAGTAAAATCAAGCACCCTTAATTTTTCATGCTCAATGCTCAACAGGGTGAATGAAGATAAGCGGTTCTGCTCCATGGTGTTTCTTAGATAATTCTTTAGTAGTTTCAGCTTGGAGAATGATCGCTCCCCAGTGCAGTTTGTGACAAACATGCAGAGATAGAGTCGTAATACAATTTCAACATTAGCAAATGTTTCAACCATGTAATGTCTGTGAATTATCTGATACATTTCTTGTTCCGGACTTTGTCTTTGTGCAGCTTTTACACCACCTAATGAAGGAGCACTTTCGGATGAACCTCTTGGAATGGATTTCATGAGGTGTGCAAACTGCAAAAGCTCCGACTCCAATCCCGCCTCCAAGTCATTAGGATATGAAGACACAAGCTTTTCAGCAGCTGCTTTAAGTTCAGTGTTTATTTTGTTTGAGATTTCTGATAAAAACCCAAATTTCTCTCGAAGGTCGCTGTAAGCTGCAAGGCGTTGTGTTAGGGCAGCATAGAGCTTGTCAATGATTGGCAAGAAAGCAGTCACTCTAAACATGTCTCTCCCTTTCAGCGTAACATCCTCCACCGAGTCTAGTTCATCGTGATGACGCTTGAGCTTTCTAATCTGCTGTGACTGCCTGTTGGCGTAGTATGCAACTTTACCAGTCACGTCACTGGGATCACACTTAGCCATAGCTTTTGCTTCAAAATCATCGAACTGGGATCTCAGGTCTTTAACAAACTGGCGACCAACCAGAAAGCAAGAGATGCATACACCCGAAGGCCTAGTTAACGGCACATCATCGATGATAAAAATAAAAATATTAGAAGAAACATTGATGAGGCAAAAAAATGAACATGGAAAAACTAAAACGTTGAGGCACTAGAGAAAAAAAAGCATTAACGTGTTTTTTGAAAGTATAACAATCATTTGACTTGACGACATCATTAGGAAGGGTGTTCCAAACATTAACAGATGAGGGGATGAAGCAACGAGAAAACTGAGACGGGTTCGACAGTAAGAGAGGTGGAACCTTTTTTTGTAACTGATGTTTGACAAGTTAGTCTTTTCCTGTTTTTGTTGACAGGCAAATAGAAAAGGTTTCAATCAATGAAATTCACACCTGAACAGAAATGAGCCGGAAGGTACGTCAAGAATTCAGATGAGACCACTGCGCTCAGAAAACAATGAGAGTGAACACTTCAGGCAGAAAGAGCAAACTGATAAAAAAAGCTTGCTAGCACAAAATAAAGAGTATTCGTGAAAATAGTTGCACAAGATTTATCATGAGTCATTAATGCATACATGTAAGCATGTGCATACAGGGTTCAACAGCCAATCAGAGTGCAGATTGAACGTTAGTAATCGCGCCACGTGGACCCAACAAGAAGTAAAGAAAAGTCCACTGGTCCACACACAATGAATATTATTTACACAATTTATATGATAGATTGACATAAAACCGAGCTTGCATTATTGCATCAACTTACGAATTCGAAATGTTGCTTGCAAGCAAACTGTATGAAATTCAAAGTCATTGAACCGATGAAGTGAATATAACTCACTTTCATGCATACTAAACGGCACATTCATTGCACAGCTCAAATGCTGCGAATTGCCAAATTGCAAATGCCTAATTGCCAAATTGCAAATGTTGTAATTGCCTGTGTAGGTGTTATTTCGCAGAAATTCATTGACACAAGCGTGGAGAAATTTTTTTCCATTGATTATAAAGTGCCCACCCCGAATTATGAATAAAATTTCGCGGGGCCTCACAGGCGCGGGGCCCTAGGCCATGGCCTACTCGCTCCCCCCCCCCCTAAATCCGCCGCTGCTTCAACGAATGGAGAAGCTGAAAGATTTGTTCAAATATTTAAGCATAACGTGAAGTGTAGAAAGACAAATATATATAACATATTTTTCATGTATCAAAATTTGATTGTCATATAGAACATAGAACAACATTTGTGACACCATCAAATTTGTTGATGGAGAGGAAGCTTATGAGTAAGTTAGATTTGTTATTTCCAAGTCTGCAAAGTGATTTAGAAGAAAATGGATATAAACAAGTAGAAAATTTTCCTGGAGTAAGATATTTTCCTCCTTTATCTAATATCATGGTAAGATGTTACAAAATTCAAGAGAAGTGGGTACCAGGAGCGATTGTAAGACAGATGTGAAATTTACATTATGATGTTCAAATTGGTGAAAAAAAAATTAAAACGTCATGTTAATCAATTAAAACCGTTAAGTAAAATTACAGTAGATCATGTGAATGTTAGAGATGGAAAATTTTCAGTAGTTAGATCAAATGAATCGAATATTAACAAAGATGTTCAAACATCAAATGTAGATTCAAAATCTGTTCATGAACAAGTACAGGATGAAGTTAGAGTACTTCCTAATAGGATGAATAGAGGAAACCCCCCTGAGAGATTTTTTGTTTAAAGTTTTTTACAATGCCCAGTTAAGGGGGTGGGGTGTGATCTGTACTATGATACCACAAGTACTACGTATACTGAAAGTAATGTTGCACAGTATTGGATTGATAGAACATGTTTATACACTAATTATACGTTTAGTAGTATACTTTATAAAGTTTTATATCCTCTATTAGTTACCTTAAAAATAGGATGTGATTCTTCTTACTTTTTTATTGTTTAGAATCTAGTCTTTTGAGAGTAATGATCATTTGTTATTTTCATTTTCTTATACAAGAGTTTATTTACAATGACCCCAGTAGAGAGTCAAGAATCAATTAGAGCTGAAGGTTGTAAAGTTTACTAACAGCAGTAGAAGTAATGTATAGAGAAGAATAAACAACTTGTATAATACGAACGTATCATTGAATTCCAAACATTGGACGGGTCGGCGAAGATGATAGGATTAACACAACTACAACAACCATTGCTTCTTTCAGATGAGTGAATTGCTATAATGACAGTAGTGATACTGTAGTTAACACAATACTTTGGGTATGGCACACAATAATCATTCTGTATATTTTACTGATTTCTTTACGAAGGAATTCCAGCATGAGGTATTTTACCAATGATATACGTGTGCAAAATTACAATTCAGCTTTGTGTTTTATTGTCTGTATTTCACACATAGAGTAACTTTAAACGGAATTTGTGTAGCCCTTAAGAAACAGAGAGCAATTATCACCAACCAATTTAAAGGAAAATCACCTTACAGTATTGCTATACTACTCGGTCCATCTTGATTCATGGCCCTGTATGTATATTTTGGCGCTACACGAAACCGGAATTATAAATAATGATTTGCCAGGCGATAAGGGTAAAAAATAATCAGGTTTTGCTGACATTATTCACTGAATGTTATTTTTAATGCATGTTTTCCTATTAATAAATTTATATATGTCATGGCACGAATTTTATTTACCCATGTACTTTAGCGTGTGTGTTGTTTTTTATTTACCCATATATTTTTGTGTGTCTGTGTATGTGTGTGCTTACGTTGTCCAACTATATGGGGCCATCAACTAATGTGCTCTGTAGCGTCTACGCGCACAAGAGAGAGAGAGAGAGAGAGAGAGAGAGAGAGAGAGAGAGAGAGAGAGAGAGAGAGAGAGAGAGAGAGAGAGAGAGAGCTGTGAGGTCTATGCTCTCTTGTGAGGACAGACCGTGATTCATTATCAGCTAACCCCCACTTAGTGTTTCTTAATAGCCGCCCATGTGTGTATATCTGTTTCATATCAATAAACAAATATATGACATGACATATTTTTACTATTCATCCGCATTGTTTGGGTGTGTGTGTCTGTAGGGGAGAGAGTGATTCGTTTTCAACTAACACCAAGTAACAAATGTACTGGAAGAGAGAGAGAGAGAGAGAGAGAGAGAGAGAGAGAGAGAGAGAGAGAGAGAGAGAGAGACCTGGGAGGCGTAAGCTCTCTTGTAAGGCCAGGACGTGAATCATTTATGGTACAGAGGTTAGAGAACAATGGTTTGATTTTGGAGTGTCCTTCTAAAGAAGCTGCTTACCTTAGCTAAGGAGTCTCTTCTCCCCTTTCAAAGAGGAAAGTAGCCACTGAACAATTACAGCAGAGTAGTTAACCTCTTGGGTGAAGAATAATGGTTTGGTAATCTCAGTGTTATCAGGTGTATGAGGACAGAGGAGAAGCTGTAAAGAATAGACGAGACAATTCAGCTTATGTGTAGGCAAAGGGAATGTGAGCCATAATCAGAGAGAAGGATCCAGTATAGTACTGTCTGGCCAGTCAAAGGACCCCATAACTCTCTAGAGGTAGTATCTCAACGGGTAGCTGGTGCCCTGGCCAACCTACTACATAATAATTTTGGATTGGCCTAATCATCCGAGAATTTTTGTGTGTCTGCGTAATTTGCTACAAGCGCCCCACTATATATCAACATTGTGACGGCCCATATACCCCATCTACCTTTAATCGAGAGAAACGTCCTTAAAGCCAGTATTGGTATTCAGATACACGTCATTATTAAACCAATGTAATTCACTGTGTTGATAAAAATACCATAATGTTCTTAAACCCTTTAAATCATACTCTACTTCCAGATGACAGCAAAGGTTATTTACAATGGCTTCAAGAACAGTCAATGACCTCAAACATCTTCCAAACTAATGTTTGTATGCACACATATGACATTACCACAATTCACTTTGTTGATAAACTAACCACAATGACCTTGAAGTCAATATTAGTAAACACAACCCCACACCCTTTAATCTTGCTGATCAGACCTAGTGAACTTCATGTGAAACACATACAAACTCATGTCATGTGCATGTAAATCTCGATGATAAACAAACTATAACGGCCTTGAAGTCCATACTAGTAACGCCATTTAACTTGGTGATCTGACCCAGTAACCTTCACTGGAAGACACGTGGCATGTATCAGCATAAAGAAAACTGAGCGAGGATATCATGCACCATTCTGAGGGGTCAATAAACTAAGTCAGAATGGCAAAAAGAGTACTACTGGTGTAGGTTGAGAGTTGGAAGGAAGGATGTAGGTGATCCAATAATTTTAGATATGCAGTAAGTCAGAGGTAGTCAACTGATGAAGTTTTCTGGGAATGTACCAAAAGTAATTGTAGAGATTATTGCTGAAATGTTTTATATATTTTTTTTGGGATGCTGTTATTGCATGATGGTTTTTTACTCTTTAACATCCAATTATTATGTGAAAATCATTTAAAAGAACATGAAAAATAGCTTAAAACTGCACCAGCTTCCGGGGCTTACAGCATCCCTCTGGCCCGCACCTCCTTTGGTCATTTTTTCCAACATATCCCCCTTCTGAAATTACTTGATCCTCCATTGCTAATAGAACTTATCAATGCAGGTAACCAGAGTCCATAATTCTGATACTATTAACATTTCATACACAACAAATTGGCAATGTAGGAACAAGTGCCGATGATAAAGGAGCAACAATTGCAGGGAAAGCAGATTTACTCATTTGAATTTTCAAAAAACCCCTTCTCAACTGATCAAATATGTAACTATTAATTCTGAGCTACTATTTAGTGATAAATGAATTATTACAAGGCAGGCTGTAAAGTTTTAAAGATAAAAGGCCTAGCATAGCTCAGACTTGATACCAAAATTCATTTAGCATAGTATAGGAAACTTTGACTTCGGAATTCATTCAGCCTAGCTTAATTTAGGTAGCAATCTAGGAAAAAACATTCTAGATGTCAAACGCCCCGAGAGATTCAGCATTGCAGCAAATCCAAATTTTGTTGCCATCAGATGGAAGAATTGGCTCAAAGATTTTAAGATAAGGATGCACAGAAGAAAGGATTGTTATTGCAAGGTAAGAAATCTGTGATGTTTTTTAAAAACTTTCAACCAGCTAGTGATACAAGTAAAGCGGCAATTCAGGCTCTTACTGTATACTTTGCTCCACAAGTCAATAAATACTTTGAAAGCTACCAATTCTCCACATAACATATGAAAGGTCAGGTAAATGTTGATATACCTCTGTCATGAGACTAAAATTCTATGTGGTAGGCTACAGGTGATTTTCAAAAATTTGAAAATATTAAGATTGATTGAATAATTGCACATTATACATCACAGGAGCCAAGAAAAATATACTTCAGAACAAAGATTTATCCCTAGAGATGGTACTGATAATAGGCTGAGCTTTAAAAAGCTCCAATAAGGTAAGTAGTCTGGTTGGTAACTCTATAAGCATTAAAATAGACGATTCTAAAATGAATATGGTAAAATCAAAGTTTAACGATTATAAGAGTCAGAAAAAGACCTTGTCTAATGTATTGTAAAAGAAACCTACATAAACATAATGTTCATAAATATTCTATACCTACTATACACAGAAACATAAGAAACATCCCAAATAATACAGGCATGGTAAAAACGAACAGCTTGCCTTTGAAACAAGGAAATGCCCTGCTACAGGGCAGAAATGTCATAATTGAGGGAAGAGGAGTCATTTCCCAAGTGTTTGTTGATTTCCTGAACAATACACCAATAAGGCCCTCAGGTAAAACTGGTATAAACCAAGAAAGGAATACAGAAAATGTGAATTACCGTCCGGATAAGTCAGAAACCGATTTGCATTTCCTATATATTCTGCCAACTAAGATGTAAAGAAACATATCATGGTAGAAGTAACAATAAATGGTAATCCAATTAAAATGCAAGTTGACACAGAAACTGAGGTATTAACTATGTCTGAGAGAATGCCAGGAAACATTGCTAATTTGTTCTCATAAAGTACCAATAGAATCTTAAAAAGTTGCAATAATTATGACATTAAGGTAATGAGTTCATCACAAGCAGGTTTACAGTATAAGGAACAGATGCTAGAAAAAAACACCATTAATTGTAGTTAAAGGTAAGGAACTGACTTTACTTATCTAGATTTGTCACAAACTCTTGAATTAGATTGGCAAAGCATTTTGAAAGTTACAGGCACAAAACATGAACACAAAAATCCAATCTCTTACCATGAAAGTACGCCAAATACTTAGGTCTACTTATTCTGGAGGAGGTCAGTTAAGAGTACATTTTACTTCGTGAGAATGGTTACCATTTTAGTCTTTGAACCTTTCACCAGATTCAATTTGTGGATGAGATAACAAACGTTTAGTATCTATTTTGAGAGAGTGTCCACAAACAACATAAATGTATTTTCTGTCTCCTGGATCAAGTTTCAAAACAAATATGAGGCCTTCCAAAAAAGTAACTGCAGCTTAATCTTTTGGGAAGAGGATCATGTCTCCATTTAGGGTGGGATGCACAGTGATTTTTATTCCCGGACACTGGTTTTCAATTTCGATGACACAATCATATGCAGGATCTTCTTCATTATTTAGCACTTTAAACTTAGGAAAAACAGGGATAGTAGAAGAAACAGGAGATTTCAAAGACTTGCCTTTATGTTTGGAATTGTTAACAACTTTCCAACCTTTCTTAGAATCGGGAGGATTGTCCAGAGGAGAAAATTCGTCAGGTGGATAGGTCCCTTGTGCAACAGGGGAGGATTCAATATCAGACCCAGAGTAGTGTATGCACGATATTGACTCATTGCTAGAGCCATATAAATGTTGTTTCTTAGCAGTATATTGTTCAGGAGGTGGGGAAGGAGGGGCTGCTCTTCTCCTTACAGATTGGAAGGAGGAGAATTCATTCTCAAAAGAAGAAGCATCTTCAGTCATATTGACATCTTGAAGGGGATTAGTTGAATCTTAGTTATTGAGTTAACCCGCAGGTATACATCCCGCCTGCGTAGGAGGGGTTGAATCATCGTCCTTATCCATGCCAAGGAAAGAGGAATGGAAGATAATAATCACGTGCAAGGAGAGAGGATAAGTCTCAATTTATACTTAATCAAGCATTACGACTAAGGAGCCTCCTGTGAGATACTCAGAAAGTCCAATCCCAACCGAGGTTGAGAGAGAGAGCTGATCGAGGTGTTTGGCAGCTGTTAAACTCACATTTGCCGAAAAGAAATAAAGGGCCTTTGTTAAAAGACCTATAACCCATGATAATGTTATCCCCGTTTATTGTTCTGAAGAAGGATGGATCCCCTGTGGGGTGTAAAGGCGTTTAAACATGTTGACGGAACCATACACTATCCCTTACCCAACATTGCCAGCATCACCACCTACCTTTATGTTACTAAAATATTTTTTACCCTTGACTTTCTGAAGGGTATCACTAAGTGCCCATGAACCCAGAAGACATCCTCAAGGCTCACATCTCCACTACATATGGCCCAAATACTTTCTATTACTCCTGCTTTGGCCTTCCTAAAGCAGGTGCCACATTTCAATGACTAATGGACAGCATCTCAGGTGACTTCCCCCTTTTCATATGTTACACAGAGGACATACTGTTATTCTTCCCTTCCATAGAAGACAAGTAATATCACCTACACATCATCGTCTACCGCCTTGTAGTCAGGTATGAAAAGTGTACCCTTGGTCCAAAGGAATTGGCATTATTGGATTATTGTATCAGTGTTGGAGGCATTCATCCTTTCCCTGAGAAGATATCAGCAATTTAGAAGTCCCCCATGCTCTTGACCACCAAAGCACTGCAGGAGCTCTTATCCATAGTGAATTAATATAACCGGTTCTTAACAACTATTGCCGCCTCAATTTGCGACCTCTATGACTCTCTCATGGACAAGCAAAACACCTGATGAGGGATCCACTTCAGGAAAAGACCTTATTCAATGCTAAGAAACCCCTATCAACTGGTGGTTTATGTGGGTACTTCTTGGAGGCATGTCCATCATTCATATGGACCACGTTCCTCTCATGCATGCTTTCATTCGATAGTCTGATGCCTGTCCTGCTCATCAATGCCAGTATCTCTTTACCATCTCTAAACACATTCATAATAAATTGAATCCCATTACTAACTCCTTCAGAAACATACTGGCTGCTGGCAATCTAGGAATGGATTATAACGCCTTAGTACAATTCTAATGAAATGACTCAGCATACCAAACATGCAGGCCAGCCTTCCTATCTCTCTGTTAGGAAGACATTTCCCTCAATGACTTCAATATCTTCAATGACTGCGATGTCATTATTAGTAGGCCACATTCGTGGATACATGCCTTCACGTGCCAACACTGTTTCAATTATCATATGATCTCTCACACCCCTCACATCATTTTACCGCACAGCTACTGAAGTTGAAGTTCACATGGCATGACTTTACTAAAGATGTCAAGGATTGGGTCTGAGCCTTCACTTCATGTCAGACTTACAAAGTGCATAAACACAGGGTTTCAGGGTAGGCACTTTTGATCAACCTCAGCGCCATTTAACCCACATTCATGTTTTCTGGTTTTGCCCCTATTCACGTCACAAAGACACCGTTACCTTTTCACAATTTTTTCGCTCCACTCGTGGGACTGAAGCTATCACCATGTGAGATGCAACTTCCACCTCCTTTTTTCTCTAGTGCCTACATCTCAATGTAGGTAAATTTACTTTCTGCCATGAGATTTACAAGCCAATGCAAAGCAGCACATACTGAAACACCTAAAAATGAAAATGCACATCTTCATGTGCACCAATATTAGCAAGAGACTGCTTAAAGCCTCTTATGCAGAGTCATTCCTTGTTAGCTATCATACTTCGAAAACTTTACTCCTCAAAATTCCTGGAAAAGAAGATTGGGTCAACACTGACTGCCTATAACTCTTGTATCTCTAGCTACGCTACAACTCTAGAGAAGGGTGGGAGCCATATAAGCACATGCAGTAAGCAATGCACATACAAAAAAGAGAATGTCATCTATATTTTCTTTTAAGTAGTGCATGCAGTAACGGACATAAAACTCCAAGGAAATTAAACGACAAAAGTTGTTGAATATAGCCCTAATTTCAAGTGCATTCTCATTACCCCTTTTGTCAATTTTTGTGATGTCCACCTTATTCACAAAATTCATTGAATGAATGTTCACGTATTTGCTTGTCACTATCTATATTAAAAAATGCCTCCATTATTCTTAGAGGCTTTGTTTGTCATTACAAAAGGAGAACAGAAATTAAACTTTGTTTTAGCAAAGAAAAATATGCAAGTTTCTGATTTATTGTGCATCAGGATATAGAAGACATATTTTTATCATTTTTTGTAAGCGAGCTTTATAAGAGTTTTAAATGGCTTCTATTCGTCTGTCAGTTTATCTCTCTTCAAGTTTATCTCTCTCCAAACTAGCAGAAACACAAAAATAATCCTATCTCCATAATAGGATATAAAATTTCCCCTTGGTCTTTTAAGCGCATTCACCAACCTCTTTCCCCTTATTCAAGACTCTGGGGTAGGATTTAATCCACTACAAGTGTTCATGTCTTCTGACCCTCTGTCGCCAACCTCATCCTTGCGTGTCCACTTATTTCCGTAGTGCTACGCGGGTGAGAGCTTTGGCTCTCGATGGTACATTCTTTCTTTGAGGTGTCCGTTTCAAATTGTAAACCAGTGTTTGACAGATATCCTGTTGAATGCTAGCTTTGTGAAGAAGAGCAAAAGACATGCAAATATAGTGTGTCGGAAATTGTTAACTACCATTAAATGTTAGCAAAAACGTTTTTTGGAATATATATGAATTTGATTTCCTTGTCTGCAAAACTGAAGAAAAAGATAATCAGATAACCTCTAAAAGATAATCAGATTTGTTTGAGAACCGGTATATTTTATAGTTTATATATAAAGGTTTAACAATTTTATAAATCAGGGCTCTCTCTCTCTCTCTCTCTCTCTCTCTCTCTCTCTCTCTCTCTCTCTCTCTCTCTCTCTCTCTCTCTCTCATGTATACTATATATATATATATATATATATATATATATATATATATATATATATATATATATATATATATATATATATATATATCATATGATCATCAGCCGTTGCTAGTGCAGTGCAGAACAAATACCTCAGACATTGAATTCCATTCCTGTCAGTTTATGGTCTTTCGATGAGAGTCTACCCCCGTAAGTTTTCTTAGCTCCTCAATGTATTGTCAACTCTTCCCTCCCCTGCTTCGTTTGCAATCTCAAAGGACCCACTCTGTTATTTTCATTGTCCATCTGCTGTCATGGGTAATCATACTTTGAGAATTGAAATAAGGGACACCGAAATGGGGAACCGGTAATTCATTGCAGTAATTTCATCGTGGTAATTTCATTGCAGTAATTTCATTGCATAATATACTTTATACATATTGGACCTTTCCATTACAATGTATTTAGATTGCGGTACATTACATCGCAGGTAATTTTTCATAGTAATAGTTCCGTAAATTACATCAAAAGGTAGATGATTTTTACCGAATTCATTGACGATGGTTATCTTCATACTATATTGTTTCTAAACAACTTTCTTTTTGCTCAAGCTACGATTACTACTTTTCCTATACAAGAAACTTATACCTACAATTTTTGTGTATTATAAGCAACAACAAATGTCTCAGTGCAAAGTAATTACGTAAGGTAATTTCATTGGAAGTAAATACATCACATACTAATTTTACTTAGAAAATTATGAATATATTCAGGAGTAACACATTGCAACTCAAGATCTAATAAAGAGTAAAAATAAACTTTTATTAAAATTTCTTTATTGAAATACGAATACAAAGTATTACATAATAGAAAAAAAACATGTTGTAAAAATCAAAGATAAAAACAAATCTCCAAACAATTCAAAAAGATGAATTATGGGTGATTCCCCTAAGATAGTCCAGCAATTCTCTATTTTAAAAACCATTAACGATACGTTGGATTCTAAAGGCACTATCCTTATATTTTTTTCTTACGACGAGGAATATCTGCACCAGCGACATACTGTTCCATTATAGCTTCATTTCCTGATTTTTTTTTTTCAGGATCTCAAGAAACTTCCAGATTGTAGAGGGTGATGCAAAAATTGATTCGTTAAAGTGATCGATGCCAAGCTTCACAAGAATTATTTGTTTTAGAGGCACCTTGCCTGGCAACGTCAAAACAATTCCATAAAATATGTTCAAACTGAGGAGGTCGACGTCCCGACCGTCGGTTTGGGCGTCCAATCGACGTATCATCTACGTAATCAAGAACAGTCATGGCCTTTTCAGGATAATCATTATTGTCAATTAATATTTCAAAAGTGCCAACTACATCTACGATAGGCACGAATACAATCGAGGTAATCATGCGTATTTTTGATGCAAATTCTGCATCACTCTCATACAACTGCTGAAGGCCATTTCTTTGAATTGACCAAAATATACATTGGGAAAAATGAAATAAACAACCTGTTTGAACTGAATTGGGAAAAGCTGATTTGAAAGCATTAATTGCAGTGCATTCAAAATCGGTTATTATTGTATTTGTTGATAAAGTTTGCTCTAAAGTTTTAATTTAGTAAAACCTTCTCGTAATTCTCTTCGGATTGTTTGGTCATTAAAACATAGACAAGAGCAAAACATCACCAGTCATGACGTCATGAATTGTGTAGCTGCTTGAATAAAGGAAGTGATGTTTTGAAAGTACCACCAGCATACCATTCTTTTTTGCACTGGATATGTGTAAATTTCTGCGAGTCGAAAATAGAATAATTCGGTCTGGTCCGTCATTGCTATCAAAAAGAAGAAATGGTTATTTTGCATGTGTTACCGTGTAGTCTGGAGGTATATTTAGCTGAAGTAAAGAAGCAGGTTTTGCAGGGACTTGTGCTGCAACGGTTCTAACATTTTGAATATTCCTTTTCAAGTACTGGAGTGTTGGTAGCTGACCAGCAACTGCTTGTGATTCCCCAATATATGCCTCAGTTGCTATGTAAGGAGTAGTTTCATGTATTGACATGTCTTTTTCTTTCGCGGCATTTATAATTTTAGTAGCTTCAACACGAGCATCATTGTCTGCATGATTGTGTTCTCCAGTCCGTCTTGTATTTTCATCTTGATTTGCATGAACTCTTGCCCGACATTTAGTTGTAGTGTATAAACCTGGTTTCATTTCCAAATGATTTTTTTCACCAGTTATCCTCTCTCTTACGTATAGATTTCCATTATCAATGAGATTTTTCTTCTTTCTTAAGCTCAACACGTATTCAAGAGACATGTTGGGGTGCTTAAAAAAAAAAAATGTAAGAATAACTTTCTTATATAGGAAAAGTAGTAGGCGTGGCTTGAGCAAAAAGAAAGTTGTTTAGAAACAATTTAGTACTAAGATAGCCATCGTCAATGAATTTGGAAAAAATTAACTACCTTTCGATATAATTTACGGAACTATTGCTATGAAATTACCTGCAATGAAATGTACCGCAATGTAAATACATTGCAATGAAAAGGTCTAACATGTATATACCATGCGATGAAATTACTGCAATGAAATTACAGTGACCCCCGAAATGAGGGGCGTAGAAGCGTTTTTCAGTGGGTTGGGGGGTGAGGCGCAAAATTTAAAATACCACCAACGTCGGGGTAACACCCTTTATACGCAATTTTCTGACATGTAACAACAGATCATAGATATATATATATATATATATATATATATATATATATATATATATATATATATATATATATATATATATATAGATAGATAGATAGATAGATAGATAGATAGATAGATAGATAGATAGATAGATAGATAAACGATTTTATGTGGCCAATTACAATTTGGACACAATGTGTACCATGAGATACCGATAGGCCTACTTGGATAATTTATCAAAAACGTATCGACGATGTTGATCACAATATCAATGAAGTCAAGGCTATCAGTTTTATGAGCATACTATGTTTTTACTTATGAATTAGTATATTTGGTATATTTTATTGAGGGCTTACAGCATCCTGCTTTTCCAACTATGGTTTTGCCTTAGCTTGTAACAATATTATTATTATTAATAATAATAATAATAATAATAATAACAATAATAATAATAATAATAATAATAATAATAATTTTGTTCTTCAGTTGCAATTTTCTACGGATTTTATATCCTAAATTTGTCTGATTTTTAGTTTACAGAAGACAATTATCTAATGTTTATTGCGGGCTTACAGCATCCTGCTTTTCCAACTAAGGTTTTACCTTAGCTTGTAATAATAATAATAATAATAATAATAATAATAATAATAATAATAATAATAATAATAATAATAATTTTGTTCTTCAGTTCCAATTTTTAACAGCCTTTATATTTCTAAATTTGTCTAATTTCAAGTTTACAGAAGACAATTATGTAATGTTTTAATTAATAATTGGCAATGCTATATTATAAAAAATCTAGTTGTCTAAAAAGATTTTTATTAGAATATATATGAATTATATATATATATATATATATATATATATATATATATATATATATATATATATATATATATATATATATATATATATATATATATATATATATATATATATATATATATATATATATATATATATATATATATGTATATATATATATATATATATATATATATATATATATATATATATATATATATATATATATACATATATATATATATATATATATATATATATATATATATATATATATATATATATATATATATATATACATACTGTATGTAATACTACATAAGGTAGTTGAAATTTTTATTATAGAGATTACCGTACTTACATCACTATCAAATGTAATACATAAATAATTGTATAGTATTCAAATACTTTACTGTGTAAAATGAGAGCAGGTTGTAAGTATTTTTTCATGTATAGGAACCGTATAAGTCACTTTATAGGGTGAAAACTCGATCAGCGTCGACTGTAGACCTATATCGGATTTCACGGAATCAATTAACACACACACACACACAGACATATAACTTTTCCACCTCTCTCTCTCTCTCTCTCTCTCTCTCTCTCTCTCTCTCTCTCTCTCTCTCTCTCTCTCTCTCTCTCTCTCTATATATATATATATATATATATATATATATATATATATATATATATATATATATGTATATATGTATATATATATATATATATATATATATATATATATATATATATATATATATATATATATATATATATATATATATATATATATTAATCCAGGGGCATAGGGAAATTGTAGGGAGACATTATGCAAATTTTTTTACAAGCATGAAATTTAGCACAGATGTAGGTTAGGCCATGCTGAACTCATTTGTTGAGAGCGCCAAAGCTGATGGATGATCACTGGGGCCACCATATTGGCAAAATCCTGTATGGTCGTCACTTTGTTTTTCATTTTACGATAACTTCACGACTAAAGGTTATACATCATCAAGTAAAAGCACTTTTAAGGGGTTTTCAACCTTAGGGAATCCGAATCTGTGCTCAAATTTTGCATAGCACATCCCATATGCTAAGTATTTTTGCCGATTTTCTTTAAAAGACAGATGTGAAGGGTGATATTTCAACTTTGCTGTTCAATTGTGGTTACTTTCCAACATATTCATTTTTCTTTTGTTCTCATACCTACCGAATAGAATCTATCACTGATTTGTCGTTAAAAGTTGATTCAAGACATCTCATTTACCTCGCTAAATAATATCTTTATTTTTCTCCTCAGGTACGTGTGACGTGTGATTTGTGAAAATGTCTAGTACTAACTGACAGCTTTGTTGTCTCTGTCAATCTGACAAAGATGATAATTTACAATCACCAAAGGAGGAAGAAATTTTAAGTCTCGAGAAAGACCTAAATGGTTTAAAAGAAATCAATGCTGTTTCTTCTGGTATTGCAGTGATGGTTCAGGAATAGCAAACACGCTTTGATCGAATGATTGCAAATACCACAAGACTTGCAGAAGCGACTGCAGTAGTTCTCATGTGAAAAGACTGCCTCAAAAGCAGGAAACCAATACACAAGCTTCACCCAAAAACTGCAATCAGCTGGGACTTCTCATGGAACAGGAAGGGGTAAAATATTCAGTGTTATCTGTGATGGAGACGACAAGACCAATTTACGCAAGGTAGCAACTGATAAAGTTGATGCCAAGCTTAAAATCTCGGCAAAGTTGAGTAATTATTTTCAGTTGACTGGCAAACTGGTTGTACAAGCTGCCGATGCCCATGCTGGTGACACTTACTATCAAGTTAAATGTTACTTGCATCTTCGAGATTCTGAACGTGCTGCACAAAGCGGGGCTTCCACAGGCCCTGCTCCACCTCAGGTTGACCCAATCGCTATGGCACAAATAATAGACATTGTTGAGGTTTCTGATTCAGTGTTTAAGCTCTCCTCTCTTTGTCACATGTATTGGACACTGAGGGAGAAACAAGGGAGTCCATGTCTGGACACCAAGGAGCCACATTCAATACGATTTAAAAATCATCTTCTGGATCATCTCCCTGAATTGGGCGAGTTTGCACAAGGGAAAAAATATACATTTCTAATTCTACCAACATTGCTGACTTAGTTACAAAAGCCCATGATATCCTGCTTAACTAGGATGATGCTCTATAGTTGATGCGTGCCGCGTTATTATACATAAGCTTTGACTTATGAAGCAGAAATCATTCAAAGGGTCATTTTCGTCAGACTGCCTTACTGCTCCTGTACCAGAAGAGCTTCGGAGCTTCATGAATGTAATTCATCAAGGTCCATCCATCCTGTGAGAACAAAGAGATATTGAAATGGATAATTGTGTACAAGGCAGGACAAGGATTGCATGCGTCATTTCACAGATTGTCATTCACAACACCTACCATGGTAGACACCATGTCACTAATACGACACAGAGTAGAACATGAAACCCCATTTGTTCTGTACAAAGGCCTAAAAATGCATGGAGAAGCACGACTGGAGAAGCAGATAGAAAATGTCCACCTAGTCAGAATGTCAGTGTCCTATGATCGTACGATGCAGGTAAAACAAGCTGTCGCACGAGCAGTATGCAAGCGCCATGCTGAGGATGGAGTTGTATTGCCAACAAATATGCAAAGGAATGTCTTTATGACCTATGACATGGACAACTTGGATAGTCATAGCAAAGGAAAATTTTCTCAGGATGAATTTCATGGCACCGCTTTGAGTGCAACCAACCATTTATCTTGGGAAAACCAGGGTGAACAGTGAGATCCTATTGAGCTAGACTTCTCTGATACATCTGTACCCTAACTTCCGGATTCATATGTTATTGTACAACCAGTAGAGCTATCTAACGAGCCTTTGTTTCTACCCAGAAGCACCAATGGGCAACTTCGACCAGCTAACAACTTCATAGACCCGGCCAAGGGGATGGACGAAGCTTGGATGAAACACGTTGCCACGGTGCTAGAACAGGACACAATTTCAGCTGACGAAGATATCACCTAGTCAGGGTACAACTCTCAAATCATGAGTGATGACTCTATGAAACCACCAGCAGTGATAAGGTTTTACCACTTTTTCCAGAAAAAGCAGCTTCTGCATCCATGATAAAGCATGCAATGCATCTTAAAAGCAGCTTCTGCATCCATGATAAAGCATGCAATGCATCTTACTACGCAAGGTACACAGTTTCTGAATCGTAGCCAGACTAGTGTCCTTTGTGCTGATCAGCTGATCTATGTCACAGCAAAGCAACGGCAATGGACATTCCTAGATATTCTTGGAGAAAATAAGCTGGTTCTAATGAAGACAAGATTCATCAGATGATTGGAAAGCTACTAAGAGACTTAGGATGGGTGTAAACATTTTCTCAAGCACAGGTTCTAACATCTGGCCGCGCACTGTCAGCTCTTGATGAGCATCACATCAAACGTACACGGGACGACACCAACTAACTCTGATGTCTCTTCATTTCCTGAAGAACAGGGCATATTCTGAGAATCTCGAGGCACCACAGTCACAGGAAAATTGGGATGAACTCAAAAGAACAGAAAGCCAACAGTTTAATTATTGGTCCACCATCATGGAGCTTGAGCTGCTCTTGTGCCGCTTTATCCTTTCTCTGCACGAAGGGGATTTTTTTTCTCTATGTCCAAGTATGTGATGAGCTTTGTCCATGGTTTCACATGATGGACCACACAAACTATGCGAGAGGGCTGTCAGTACATGTTCGGGATATGGTGCAGCTAGCTAAGAGTCACCCAGATGTACATGCAGAATTTCTGAAAGGGAACTTTGCTGTTCAAAGGTCAATGCATAAATTCAGCCTTATTGGGAAGGATCAGTCTCACGAACAGTCAAACAAGAGCCTTCAAGCTCATGGGCTGTACGAAATTCCTGAAGCGCTCAAACTTTACTTGCTGATAGGCCCAGATTGTTCCAGGTGTGTTGAAGAATTTGAGATGGTTTTGGACACCCTGAGCTCAAGCACTGCTCACCATGAAGACGCGCAGATCTTGCAAGTAAAATGCAGGAAAGATGTCCTGTCATTTATTGAAAGTATCGAAGAGCTAGGAAATCCTTTTGTTGCTGATTCGGAACTTGTTGCGCTTGACACCCAAGAAGTCATGGATCAAGGAGTCATCCCATCTCTCTGCAAAGTCCATGAAATTGGCAAAGATCTTCATGAACAATATGTTGCACAAACACTCGACAAGGCAACTGTGCCAGTGTCCAACATTATTCGACGTAACAACATCCTGACTTTTGCCAATCGGCCTGACTTATCCAAGAAAGTCAACAAAGCCAGTGCTACACAGAAGAAAATCGTAACTCTTATCATACAACTCTCCCTGTCACTTCAATCACGACTAGATGCTGATATGTAAGAGCTATTTTGCTTTGAAAATCAAAGGGAACCAACAAGTTGGGCTGATCATGGTTCACTTAGATTCGGCAGCAAGTCTGATATTCTAGAATGCATCAAAGCTCCAGCTGGTCGGTCATCTCAAGCTAGGCGTGCAACGATTGTTGTGCTGGACATGGCAGCAGTTCTTCACATGGTGTGGCCTACATCAGCAAAAACATTTGCCGAGTATGCTACACAGCATGTGATCCCGTTCCTGAAATCACAGATAAATCTAGCAGTTTCTCACATTGATGCCATACGGGACACCTATCCAGAAGAGAGTTTGAAGTCCCTCACACATCAACGTCGTGGTACAGGTTCACGAACTAAGGTTGGAAGCGGCAACACACGAATCCCAAAACATGATTGGAACAGTGGATTCCTTATGAGCAACGATAATAAGAAGTTGTTCATTAATGAGGAGATAGTCAAGAATGACTGGGGTGGGAAAATCCTGCTTAATACCAAAGGTGAAAATGTTCTATCTAACAGACAAGCCGACTTCTCAGCATTCCAACCCTGTAATCATGCCGAGGCCGATACAAGGATATTCCTTCATCTGGCACATGCAGCAGTCAAGGGTTACAAGATAGCTATTGTTCATACTGTTGATAGTGATGTGGTGGTCCATGCCATATACTTCTTCTCAAGCCTTGGTTTCTTGGAGCTCTGGGTGTGTTTTGGGAGTGGCAAAAAAGTCTGTGACATTCCCAACCCTTTTAAAAGGGATATCGCATTATATCAGAGGACGTATTCTTGACACGTCACATAGCTATCTACACCCCTAATAGCGTTTACGCTTCGAGAGGGAAAAGTGGCAAGAATTATAGGAGAGCTGTTATAAAGGCAACACTCCTACTGTACTGTAATTGGGCGCCAGCCCGCCTCTGCGCGCCGCCATCTAGTCATTCTTTGTAGCGTTACTTAGGTGCTACAGATACAGTATATTAGGGAGGGATTCATTATCCTTTGTCAAAAAGAGGGTGGGTCCATCAGGACGACATGGCTACCTCACCCAAAAATAGATTTTTCGCTTTGCTCAAAATCCATTTTTTGGGCTCAGGCCATGTCGTCCTGATGGAAGTTTACCAGAGCATTAATGTATCTGTGGATTTTCAATAGTGCCAGTCATCTCGAGATAAATTTTCCTTGGTCGTCTGGATCTAGAGACACTTGATGTTACCATTATACATCATTCAGCTGATCATGGACTATGTCAGTGCTTCCTGCCCCCTTACAGGGAAGAGTCTGGGAAGACTCTAAGAAAAAACAAGAGGATTGTGAGTTCAAGGAAAAATCTAGCAAACAAATTTGTATATTAGTGTCCTCATATATATAAAGCATAGTTTGTACTCTGAATGGAATTGATCTGTGTAGGTTACTGATACCTCCCGAGACTGTTTGTTTGTGGAGACAGATAGACAGGTTTACATTCGTGTAGGAAACCTTAATTCAGTAAGGTAAACAGGTTAGTACAATCAGTCACTACCAGTGACTGAACTTAAAGGCATAACAAATTATCTGAAGAATGCTTGCTTGGGACAGTAAAACATTAGTTCCAAATATTTTTCCAAAATTAAGAGGATAAAAAGACACTCTGACACCCTTTATTGAATGGTTTAGGATATTTGGGGGGAAATGAGATTCCTACTATCGTTTATTACAATAGAATATAGAAATCATGGTTGTAACATTTACAATCAATCATATTTTTCACTGAAAATATCTGTGTAAAACCATAATTGGTAATAACAGAAAAATGTTGTAAGTTTCATCTGAAAAGGAAACACAAGCCACTCTATGGGAAATATGGAATATTTCACTTTGGATTCTGTTGTTACAAGGAACACTTGCATACGAATATGCATGGTACATGTGTCAGTCTATTATGCTTAATGTCACCCGTGTAATCAGAACAGTCTATAGTGTCATGCACTAGACACATTACTCAACATGATACACCATGAAAGTTATCATGTACACCCTTCACTAAAAGTCACAACTAGTGCACTGTTCTTCGCAGATATCAAGCGGCAGGTTTTAGTACACTACCTGCTGCCACCACGAAGTGTTCGATCTCCTGTAGTTGTTTCGCGTAGTGCTTGAAGTAGACCCTGGATGACTTCCATCCAGTGTAGGCGCGAAGACTTTCAAACGACATAGTTTGAAAGAAATTTAGAGACGAAGCAACTTTTCTTGGATCATGACCTGCGGGTGTAATGTCTGGATCCGCTCTGCGAATAAAATAGGTGATCTTTGCCCTTAGTTGTTTCAAGGTTAATGTCGAACCTGATGTATCTCCCCTGAAAAGCTGACCTCCCCTAAAGTCTGAAGTTCTACGAAGATAGACCTTTAGGTATTCCACAGGGCATAGGGATGCTTCTTCCTTCAGAGGGCAGATTCTCCAGGGACCCCACCTCTTAGTGGGCAGCTCGTTCTTGGCGAGAAACATTGGGTCCGGAGAAAGGTTCAGTTCTTCGCAGAGTGTGAACTGAATGTGGCCATCATCCCTCGAGAGGGCCACTATTTCGCTATCTCTGGCTCCTGAGGCTAGTGCAAATAAGAATATCACCTTTTGAGTCAAGTCTTTTAGAGAGCAATCTTCGTTGTTCAAGGTTGATCTAAGTGAAGAACCTTATCCAAGGACCATGAAATGGGCTTTGGAGGGGCTGCGGGACGAAGTTTACAGCAGGCTTTTGGAATCTTGTTGAAGATTTCGTTGGAGAAGTCCACCTGGAAGGCGTACAGCACGGGTCTGGTTAGGGCAGATTTGCACGTAGCAATCGTATTGGCTGCTAATCCTTGTTCATGGAGATGGATGAAGAAGGATAAACAGAAATCCATAGAAATCTCCTTTGGTTTCTTTACCTTGACAAAGGCAACCCCTTTTTTTCCAGGAAGACACGTATTGTCTTCTCGTCGACTTTGACTTGTATTCTTCTAAGAAGTTGATACTGTCCTTTGAAATCCCAAACCTTTTCTTGACTGCTAAGGTGAGAAAATCATGAGATGAAGGTTCCGAGTTTTCTGTGATGAAGCTGAGACAGTCGATTTCTGCACTTGTTGAGTCAGAACTGGATCCGGCAATGGGATCAGCTTCAGACGTAGTTCCGTTATCAGGGGGAACTAGACGCTGTTAGGCTATTTGTGGGCCACTATTGCTGCCGTTCCGTGAAAGGATCTCAGTTTGTTGAGGACTTTCAGCAGAAGGTTGGTTGGAGGGAACAGGTAAATCTTGGACCATCTGTTCCAATCTAGGGACATTGCATCCACTGCTTCGGCTAGAGGATCCTCGTACGGGGCTATATACCGGGGTAGCTTCTTGTTGTCGCTCGATACGAAGAGGTCTATTTGCAGTCCTGGGACTTTGCGTAAGATGAAGGAGAATGATCTTGCGTCTAGGGACCATTCTGACTCTATCGGGTTGAACCTGGATAGAGTGTCCGCCGTCACATTACTGAACACTTGAAGATGAACTGCTGACAAGTGCCATCTCTTCTTCTCTGCTAGCCGGAGGATGGCCAATATCATTTGATTGACTTGAGGCGATCTCGACCCCTGTTGATTTAGGCATCTCATTACAATCTCACTGCCTAATACCAGTTGGATGTGGATTGAGCAGCGAAGTTTCAGTTTTTTCAGTGAAAGAAAAACTGCTTTGGCTTCCAGAAAGTTGATGTGGAAGGTTTTGAAGAGGGAAGACCAGGTTCCTTGGACTTTCCGATGGTGAGAGTGGCCTCCCCACCCTTCCTTCAAGGCATACGTGTGAACGGTGACTGACGGTGGAGGCGGTTGTAGAAGTACCTTCTTCTTTAGGTACTTGGCCTCCGACCATTGCTTGAGGAGGGATCGCAGACGACTTGGTATCGGTCTTTTTAGATCTTTTCGAGCGTTTGATGCATATTTTCTCCAAACTGCTGATGCATCTTTTAATTGAGCTCTCAATACTGGATCTGTCACTGAGGCGAACTGGAGAGACCACAACACTCTCTCCTGTTGCCTTCTTGATATCCTGGCGGATTGAAGGAGTCTCTTGACAGATCCTGCTATATCTTTCCTCTTCTTTGATGGAATGTAAAGGAAATGTGACTGTAAGTTCCAGTGGACACCCAGCCACTGAAACTTCTGAGCTGGAGATAGTCGAGACTTTTCCAAGTTGATCATGAATCCTAGGTGTTCCAGGAACTGGACCACTTCCTTGGAGGCTTGTGTGTACTCTTCTTTGGATGGTGCCCACACCAGCCAGTCGTCCAGGTAGGCTACTACCTGAATTCCCTTTAGGCGTAGTTGATGAATGACCGCATTCGCAAGCTTGGTGAATACCCTTGGGGCTATGTTCAGACCGAGGGCATGGCTCTGAAGACGTACTGTCTTTTCTGTAGCTTGAATCCTAGGTAGGGGGAAACTTGACGGTTGATTGGAACGTGCCAGTACGCATCCGTCATGTCTGTGGAGGCTGTGTATGTCTGTTTGAGCAAAAAGGTCCTTATGTGTTGGAGTGTCAGCATTCTGAACTTGTAGTTCACTATGAACTTGTTGAATGGTGATAGGTCCATAATGACTCTGAGCTTTTCCAAATCCTTCTTACAACTCTTTTGTCTAAGAGTTCCTGAACGTATTCTTCCAATATGGGGGTTAAGTGTTGGAAGAATTGAGGGAAGTTCGGTGGAGTTGTATTCCAACTCCACCCCAGTCCGTTCTTGATTAGACTGTGGGCCCAGGGATCGAAGGTCCAGCGATCCCGGAAGAGGAGAAGTCTCCCTCCTACCGGTAGCATCTCCCTTGGAGTGCTGGTTGGAGGGTTTGCCTCCTTGGGTACATCCACCTCTGTTGCCCCTACCTCTGGAGGGACGTCTAGAGGCTCCACGAAAGGAACCTCGAGCCTAAAGGTCGTCGATTGCCTTTCAAAGGCTGGGGTGAAGACGGAGGACTGAGTCACCACTGGTAGGGGCACCAACTGGAAAGTGGTGGGTGGTTGCGCCACCGTCTTGGGCCCCATGGCCACGGGGAGCTGTTGTTGTTGTCGAGGACGAGAGGGCACTCTGGGTCGTTTTGTCTTCCTTTTCGGCTGGGGACCCTCCTCAGCGGAAGACTTTCTTTTGGAGGACAAGCCCCACTTGGAGAGGAGATTCCTGTTCTCCGTTGCGGCTTTGTCCACAACCTCTCTGACCACTTCACTTGGGATGAGGTCTTTTCCCCAGATGGAGGCTATCAGCTACCTTGGTTCGTGCCTCACCTCAGCTGAGGCAATTGATCCAATTTTGAACTGTTTCAAGCCATAAAAGAAAAAAGAAAAACCCTAGCCAATTCACTACTTCCTAAATAAAAAATTAAACCTTATAAAGACTTTCTACCTTCTTGTTTATAATAATATAATAATTAACTGCCAAACTCTAAAGTATGGGAGTGGAATTGGTGCATATGCTGCATTCTCCAAAATTCTGTTTTCCTCGTTGACTCATATCCAGTTACTAATCTTTTGAGACGTTCGGTGATTTTTTTATATTGTGAACAAGAATTTGATGGATCTCCTCGAAGTATTTAAGTTATATTACCTTGAATAAATCCTTTCTCTTCCTTTAAGGTTTCGATAGATTTCTAAATGTTTGAATGTGCTCCACCCGCTGAACGTTTTACTTTTCTTTTCTTCTTCGTTGATTGTATGAACTTTGCCATTTCGGGATGGGCAGATTCAGAAACTAAAGTACTAAACTTGCAGCACACTATATATATAGTACCATACTAAAGAGAGATAAGGAGAGAGAGAATGTTAAGCATGACTAATGGAGTAATTAGAAAATTAGCATATTACTTTATCACAAAAGCCAATAAGCTATAAATATTTAACAGAGAAGTGAAGAAAACAGTAATAACAATCTCTTCAAACATTTGTTTTTTTAGAAATTGGACCAAATGTCTTTGGACCAAAAGTCCATCGGACGAAAAGACATTGGACCAAAAGACGTGGACGAAGTGTCGTCGGACGAAGTGACATCGGACAAAAAGACCACCCACCAAACGTTACATACCTGTGGATCCCAATACTTCAGAGATCCCTTCGTAATTGCGCAGCACGCGTGGGTCCTACACATATCATGGCCGCAGAAGCTCTTACTGTGGACCTTGCAGAAATGGTGCCCGCACTCGGGATGATCCTCCTGTAAAGAAAGAAAAGCATATAAGTATTCGGTGAAAATCTCAGATTTCATCATACAGATTTATAGAAATTTTATTTAGCTTAGGATAGAGTAAGGTAGAAAAAAAAGGGAAAAACACCCACATGTGCCTCCTTTCCAGCCCACTGCTATGACTTCCTCCAATATTGAACATTAAATTCTTGACGAATTATACGGGCAGATAATATCCTTGGATATGAAGTGTAATCTCAACACTGTCTTCCAGGTTCAATATTGTGGATTATTTAATAATGGATATCATCCATTAATTAAGCAGAGAGAATCGCTCTCTAGATGTGGTGGTCTCACAATAGGCTGCACATGAAGCACCTTGTAAGTTGGAAAATTTTTTGTATAGGCTACAGTACAGACCATTGCCATCAGTACTGTGTGCCTACCGGCATACGCCGGCATTGCCCTGGGCTATTGAATGTATGTACTTCCCTCAAGATAAGGGGCGGCAGGTCACCGGCAGTTGCTCCGCTGCCGGCAGCCGGAGGGTCCCTCTATCAAGGTGGACCCGCCGGTAGCCGGCGGAGAAAAATGTCTGCAGACTTTGGATGACCGGCCACCGGTAGTCAAGATAGTACCCGGCGGCCGGCCAGAGTGCGTGCCTGTTGCTGTTGGGTCGCCGATCTACGGTACCCCATGGCAAGCTGCGGCAGAGCAAACTGACGACGGAGAGTCGTCCGAGATGGCTGCCGGCAGTCGGCCCAGTGTTGATGAAAGATAAAGAAAGCTCAGCCTTGCAGACCTTCATCCGGAATGAGGGTTCATATGGAAGGGGGAATTATATTCGGGCTTCCATCCAACCATAGCCCATCCATACTGGTAGTAGGATTATAGAAGGCAGTCCAAGGGAGGACTGAAGAACACTCTAAGAAAAGGGGAGGATCCCTGCCGGCAGCCGGCTCGGCCGGTGGCAGACAGAGAATTTCAAGCCAATTCCGCAAACTACCCATAGGGTCGATTGTAGAATGATGGCCAGGATGTGTGAGGGCTAGGCCAACACCAAAGGACAGCAGGGGAGGGGCAAGTGTCCTGTAGGTGAGGTAACACCTAGAAGGCACTACCGAACCTAAGAGATTCTGATCCGTAGTAAAGACAACCTTAACAGCCGGGGAACTCAATTCCCCAGGTTGGGTAAGTATGATAAGTGAGAAGGCGGCACACAGGTCGCTGTCTCAAGGGGGGAACAGAATCTAGTGCCGAAGGCCCTAGGCAAGGGAAGAATTCAATTCTTCGGCTTAGGACCTGCCGGCACAGGACTGTCTGCTAGGCCATGGGAAGGAGGAATTATCATATATCGCCTCCAGGGTATGGCCTAGGGAGGTCTAGCCTCCTGCATTGGCAACCTAACCTGACTTGGGAAATCATTTCACCTAGACGGACGGTTGTCAATGACAGACATTGTACTCTGATGTCCCGTTCCAGGCTCAAAACCGACTCAGTGGTTGAGAGAAAGAAATGGGAACACTCCAGTAAAGATTTGCCAGAACACAGTTCAAGGCAAAGCCAACCGGAGTTAGCCTAGGCTAGTCAGAGGGAAGAGGAATTGCTCTTAAATCTCACAAGGAGATTGGTATCGACCTAAAAGGTATAGGAGGTGTCAGTCTCCACTTAAAAGACGATACAAGAGCAATTGGGGATATGTAAGAAAGTATACTGAAGCCCCTAGGCTGGTAGCCTAGGCGCAGATGAGAAACGGTCACTGAAACTCTCTCGTATACTATCTTGGAAGAGGAAAATTTTAATGCAGTAATATCTTAATTGTATAAAATATTGCCTGAGCTTCAATAAAACTTTACCAGGAAGGTTATATCATGCATGAAGAGTGTAGGTGCCTAGGCTAGGAAGCCTAGCACTCGTGGGGCTCGGTCATAATTCTACCAAATCCACGACAACAAGGGCATAATATAATAATTCCTAGCTAATTTGCTAAATAGCTAAAAGTTATTAAAGCGATGAATGCCGGGAAAGTCGTTCTGGCTAACTAAATGTACAAGCAAAGAACGACCGCGTCCATAACGCCTTCCGGCTGGCAACAGCTCTTGTTACGTTAATTACGATCTTAAATCGAGGAAAAAACTGGCAAGAGCTTACATTTATACAATTCAAAGATAATACTTAACTCTCCAGAGGCAGATGAGGCTGGGGAAGACATCATCGCAGCAAAACAATCCAAAATAGCGAGAGATAACACGGAATAAACACCGGTCTAGTGCGCTACAAGAGAAAGAATGACTAGATGGCTCCGCGCAGAGGCGGGCTGGCGCCCAATTACAGTACAGTAGGAGTGTTACCTTTATAACGGCTCTCCTATAATTCTTGCCACTTTCCCCTCTCGAAGCGTAAACATTATTAGGGGTGTAGATAGCTATGTGACATGGCCAGAATACGTCCTCTGATACAATGCGATATCTCTTTTAAAATACCTAAGGGATACTCGCTCCAGGAGTTAGAATTCTGGATACCTTTAGTAAAATTCTCTGGGATATATCATTGTAGTCAAATATAACCTAGGAAGCTACTAAGAAGGAACTTCCATCAGGATGACATAGCCTGAGCCCAAATATATATATATATATATATATATATATATATATATATATATATATATATATATATATATATATATATATATATATATATATATATATATATGTATACTGTATATATATATATATATATATATATATATATATATATATATATATATATATATATATATATATATATATATATATATATATATATATATATATATATATATATATATATATATACACGAGGTAATTTAACAAAATTTGTATTGATATCAGCACAAGAGATTGGTGGAAAAGTTCCTGAACAAGACCAAAGAAAAATAGCAGAAAAGGGAAAAAACCTAATGAAAAAAATAGAAATGAGGGTTAAATCCAAGAGAGGAAATGAAATTAGCAGAACTGTACAAAACAATAAACAAATTAAAAACTCAAACAGACCTAACTACTGTATTCATAATTCCAAATCTAAGGTCATCTGTATCTGTAAAATATCGTCATGCAATACTTTTGTTAATTTATAACTAAAAAAACACAGCTTTATTTCTTTCGTTTTACTCTAACTGTGGAATTGTAAAAACATGATAATAGTGATTGCCATGATTGGGGAACTTCCTGATAGTGAGCAGTGTGCGAGAGAGCTGTTAGGTTGTAACTGACAAGCAAGGTGAATGCAACTAACTTCATTCCAACAGATAGTGAGTTAATATACATGTCCGGGACAAGAAGGTCTGAGAATTCCAAACAAAATAATTCATGAACAGCTTGGCACAATATTACATTGAACTATCTTACACAACGTAGATTATGCCAATTCTACTCATAAAGTTTTCGAAACAATAGCTAAATATTAACAGCAAATGAAAATGATAGCTAGCAAACATAAAATATAACTATATTTAAGATTCAACATAAGTATTTACAGTATTACACAAGATCCTTCGAATACTCATGACACATCAATTCTAAATAGTAGCTTACATAAGGTCTTACAAAATAGTAGGTTTTGAGTTGGCTTTACAAACTTATATGTAGCAAGGGACAGATGACATCACTTAGTTTTGAATATTATAAGTTAATATGTAGGAACACAGCTTCTGACTTTGAACAGATTTACTTTGAACTTCTTTATCTTCTACAAGATTGTCTCTAAACACCAGCGGTGTATAGTCTAGTCTGCTCCTCTCGCTTGTCACCTCTTTATATACGAAGGACCAATACTCCCGAATGTTCCTGGCGAACAGAAGCGCTCAGTCCTAGCATACGGAACATGACGTCATGCCACGCAAACACTATTGAATCATCGTGTATAACTCATGCCCGACAGAGGGAATGGCACCGAAGCAGAATCTAGAATTCTCATATAAGAACACACCGATATTTTCCAGTAATAAATAACATTAACCTAAATAAAAAATAATTGTTTTATTTTTACATTAACATATATAAAAATAAGTCATTTTCACGAGGTTTGTATCACAATATACATAAATTTAACGTACATATAACATTAAAAAGGTTGTGTTAAACGTGTGGGAGTGATATGCAATGAAAAAGAAAATACAGTTACAGTGAATGAACGTATGTGAAACACGTGTGGTACAGCAGCGTATTATGAATGATTAACTATTCACCCACAGTTTTGGCTTGCAACGTTAAATCTGGACAGTTTTGTTGGCTAGTACCTTAGAAACTTTTTCAGACTACATTTTCAAACAAAAATTTTGGATTATTATTCATTAAGTTATTATTATTCTTAGTTGATGCTTCCTTTAACTTCTTTAACAGGCTCATCATGAATCGTTTAATTATGCATCTTTTAATTATTTGTCGATGTACATGTATATCACATGTTTAATTTCTGGCAATGACCACTTTTAAGAAATATAAATTCTAGAATTTTCCTTTATAAGTGACTTCAAATTGCTCCTATGATTACTTCCGCCAGCGAAGCTGGGAGGAGGTTATGTTTTCCCACCTGTTTCTCTGCTTGTTTGTTTGTGGACAACTTCCTGGCCAAAATTTTATTCATAGAGTACTAAAAATTTCAGGGAATAATTGCTATGTTGAAACGTGGAAGTGACTCAATTTTGAATGTATCGGGTCAAAGGTCAAGGTTGAACAAAAGGTCGAAAAAAATATCGACTGAATTAACCCTATCCATAATCCCAAGTTCACACATGGTTTCACACAGGCTTTAAATACGCCTAAGGTCTAAATGATTCTGGAAGAGGCAAGCTGGTTTCGAGAAATAAGCTGCCGAGGCGGAGGTGTACACTCTCAGAGCACTTTTTTAGTTTTGTATATTTTTAAAGATTTTTGTGAGGGTGGCTTAAATCGATCACCAAAAAACCCCGGACTGGCTAGTCTAACCTCACTTGCCCCTGGTTCTCTTATAGTTTTGAAGAAAGCAAGATATTGCTCATCAGTTTAGAAAGATTTGGAACTACTGTCTTAGAACTTAAGCTAATGACATCTTAGAGAGCTTTGGAAATAACAATGAGAATAATATTAAGAGATAGAAAAAGAGTGATATAGATAGAAGAACAAACTAAAGTATAGGATATTCTTAAAACATGTATGAACAAGAAATGGACTTTGGCCGGTGTTAGGTTCAGCTATTATACACAACGTAGATCATGTAAAAAAAAAAAAAAAAAAAAAAAAAAAAAAAAAAAAAAAAAAAAAAAAAAAAAAAAAAAATTTACGAGGTCCACATAATACTCAAAGGGCACCCAACTAGATAATTTACTTGAAATAATGTACGTCTTAACTTACAAGTTCTCAGAGGATGATAGAAGGATTACGACGTAACTCATCTCCCGGTCTTTATTTCCGATATAAAACTTGATATACTTTCTGACTCGAAGCGTCCATGACTAAAGGCCCGGTCACACCGCCCAAACGTTGCTGGAGCGTTCTTTGAACGGTAGGTAGATGGACCAAACCCTCGAAAATTTAATTGAACGTTTTTATGTTCGATCTTTATTAGGCTGCTGAACGTAGCAAATCCTCGCATATTTCCTGAGTTTTCTTACACCTCTATCATGGAAGTTGCTAATTTATGCAATACGGGTATTGGTGTACAGGATGTCGAAATGTTTCAGTCGTTTTTTTTTCGTTTTTTTTTTTTTTAATAAACTTAAAATAAACCCGTAATTTTAATTAAGATACAGTGACCGTAATTATTACCCTACTTTGTTATCAGCTTTTACAGGATGGTGACTGTAATATCACTCAGCTACACTTTTCGTCATCCTGTATACCAATACCCTTATTGCATAAATTAGCAACTTCTATAATAGAGGTATATGAGGACTCAGGAAATATGCAAGGATTTGCTACGTTCAGCAGTCTAATAAAGACCGAACGTAAAAACGTTAAATTAAATTTTTGAGGGTTTGGTCCACCACCTCCCTACCGTTCAAGGAACGCTCCAGCAACGTTCGAGCGGTGTGACCGGGCCTTAACCTCATGTATAACGCATGCCTTACCTACAGCGATTAACGCAGCGGTTATTAGAAACCCCCCGAAACTCTTGTTCTTTAATACAATTTCGTTTTCGAATTACAAAGTTTTCTATTTTTATAATGGAATTTTATAGGTAGAAACAACATAACATAATATACATATATAACAGTCGAGCACAATGATAGGTAATTGATGGACATTACAAATAATAGAATGTGTCCCTAGAGATTACAAAAGAAGCAGGGGAAAGAAAATACACACACACACACACACACACACACACACACACACACATATATATATATATATATATATATATATATATATATATATATATATATATATATATATATATATATATATATATATATATATATATATATATATATATATATATATATATATATATTGAAGAGTAAAAATCCACAGGAAACAGGAAAGGAAAAGACCAGGTACCAAGCGCTTTCGTGTATTACGTACACTTTTTCAGGGTACAAAGTGAAATAGAAAATAAAATCATACAATAAAGAAACCTACCAAAACTGAAATAAAAGCCACAAACAAGCAAAGCATCATAATTATGCTAAAATAATTAACAGTCGTTAAAAATGAATAAACAATTGTCGTTCATAATAAAATGCTAGTATTATAACAATCGTTAAAATAAATGTTTACATTGTGCTTCCTTACAATTTCATTAACAAGATGAGTGTCTTGTTTAAAAAGACCAGAACTGAGATTTAGAATTTGATTAGCAAAATGTTTAATAAAAGCAGATTCAATAACATTTCTTTTAGCAAGGTTTTTACAAAATAAAATCTCTGAGGAGTTTTCCCAGTCAATACAGTGGTTAAAATCGTTCATGTGAACAAACAAAGCACTAGACATTTGTCCTGTCCTAACTGCATATAGAACAATGTAAACATTTAGTTTAATGATTGTTATATTACTAGCAATTTATTATGAACGACACTTGTTTATTAATTTTTAACGACTATTAATATTTTAGCATATTTATGATGCTTTGCTTGTTTGTGGCTTTTATTTCAGTTTTGGTAGGTTTCTTTATTGTATGATTTTATTTTCTATTTCACTTTGTACCCTGAAATGTACGTAATACACGAACGAGCTTGGTACCTGGTCTTTTCCTTTCCTGTTTCCTGTGGATTTTTTACCCTTTAATATCTGTCACGTGCAGTTTTGTGACTGATAAGTAATATATATATATATATATATATATATATATATATATATATATATATATATATATATATATATATATATATATATATATATATATACATATATATATATATATATATATATATATATATATATATATATATATATATATATATATATATATATATATATATAATATCTGGATCCCGGTGTACCGGTTTCAAATTACCCCCTCCAAATCTTACCCCCCGGTAATTTGAAACCGGATTCAAACTACCGGGGGGTAACTTGATACCGGTTTCAAGCTACCTCCGGGGGTAATTTGAAACCGGTTTTATGCTACCCCCCTGGTTTCATATTACCCCCCTCGTTTTTGCGCAGGATCTCATCATTTATGAATATTAATAAATTGCTTTTGATCAGGGTCAACACAATCATTAGGTAATATGTATATACATGTACTGTTTCACCTATTGGTATCGTTTATTAATATCCAGCCTTTATCCGTCTTCTGTTTATATCTTAGCTCATAAATGTCGGATATTCCATTATCAGTCATGCGCGCATATTTGACCGAGACAGGAAGACGAGGTGAAATTTGATTTTGACTGTTATTTTTTCCATTATTTGAAATATTTCATAATTATATTGCAAGCAAATATTATATAAGGTATAATCAACATATTGATCATAAGTATATATATATATATATATATATATATATATATATATATATATATATATATATATATATATATATATATATATATATATATATATATATATAATACATGTATATGTATTTGTATGTATGTTGTAAATACTATATCATTCATGATATCTGTAAATAATTGACACTTTTAATAAAGCAAGATTGTAAGCAATTATAAGTTTTAATAAAACATGATACAGTACATGCTGTTTGCTGCTACTGTACTTACATTGGTTGTTTGTATACGAAAACACCTGGACTACGGAAAAGTCGTTACACTTTATAGCCCTCTATGGATGACATTGAACACAGCTTGTGTTAATCTGAGCTCACAACTGTTGTTACTGATTTTAGCCTAAAGGCAGGCAGCTGTGTGTTATCATGGGCTAAATCAAATCCTTTTTAAACCATCTTCCAGAATAGTAAGTGATGGATTCTGAATGGATTTTTTTTTCTCTGTTGTTGATCTCGAAATGGAAAATTATTAAAAAACGGTGTCATAAAATGTTTAAGAATTTTACCTGAAATGTATCATAAAGAAAAAAAAGACCTCGCCAAATAGTCACCTGTACATTTCCATGCGGTTTATATAAGACTTCTGCCCCTTTGTCATAGCTACATTCTTTCTTATTACTCATTTCATCAAATGACAAAACAGCAATACCTAGTAATCGAGACTTCATATACCATCTTTAATGTCCTCTGGTTTAAAATGAATCGAGCTAACAGTAGCTTACACAACGTTAATTCTGTCTGCACGACGACATGCATGTTGGTAATTTATATTTGAGCTTTTATTTTTTACGTGCATAGCATCCAAATACTACGAAGTTACTAGGCATATTGCCACCCGAAGCTCATGCACCTAAAGCACATGAATAAAATCTATAGAAGATAGAAAAAAAAATAAAATCTCGGCAATCACGCGCACACTGAAATAAAATAAAGTTTTACCTCGCCGTGATCACTAAACCTTAAATGAAAGTCTGTAACTTCAAATATTGTGAATTAGGGAATTATATGACACTTTAGGTCTTAAATACGAAAATATCAACAATCACACGAACAGAAATAAAATAAAATTTTACCTCGCCTTTATCACAAAACCTTGAATTACAGTCTGTGACTTTTAATGTATCATATAATTCACTAATACACAATTTTTGGTCTTAAATACCAGATTAATCTACTTTTACTACTGCTGCGAAGCCAACAATAAATGCATGATACAGATTTGCGATGTCACATGAATTATTTATCATTCTGATGAGGGGGTAACTTGAAAACAGAGGGGGTAACTTGAAACCGGTTTTAAACTACCCCCCCGGTAATCTGAAACCGGTTTCAAGTTACCGGGGGGTAATTTGAAACGGGGGGTAACTTGAATCCTTTACACCGGGTCTGAGCTCCCAAAAATATATTATACGATTATGACTCTCAAAGTCTGGGCACTAAAAAATATACTGTACTATGGTTTGTGACTGGGAACCAAACATATAATTTGTTATATACTACGACTTGCAAGCTAATTAACCTCTAGAATTCCAAATTACCTTGTTTGCTTTTACATTAAAACTGTTACACTTTATAACATTAATACCCGAATTGTGAGACCGTTAAATAACTCCCAGACAGCAATATATAAAACACTGAATATCCAAAGATCTGTTAAGCACATTAAAAAATAAACTGGGTAATTATTCATAAGTATTATTAACACTTATCTAACCCTCACAGTAGTTCTTAACAGGAATCAAGCGAACATGGTCTTAAGTAGTGATGATTGGAATAATACACTCGTTACAAAAATGAATATTTTCTATATGAATTACAACACTGGAAAAAATTGAATAAAAAAATTAAGTCACTGGAAAAATTAAGTCTAAACAAAACTTAGGATAAGAGAAAAATGCTACCATATGAAATTATATAATTTGACTCAATATATTATATCTGAATAAACCTTAAACCTTAAAAAAATAATGCAATGAAAATAATACAAATGCTTGAAATAAATCTGAGATAATACTATGTTTAGGTTTGACTCTAAATGTATAATAGTTAACCAGATCACTTTCCAAACCTATTCTGCCTACACGGCCATTCACAAAAAACATTATAAAATGCCAACACTCACCCTAATACAATGAACTAAAAAATCACCTTTTGGGCTTGCGTGACCCACGATTTGCTTTGAGGCATAGAGTCACTTAGGAGAGGACACATTAGAACACACTGAACAATTCCGAAAATGCATTTTTCGTGGGGAGAGAGAGAGAGGGGAAGCTGCGGTTCTAACTCGATCTCTATGTCTGTCTGTCTCTGACTCTAACCTATCCTTGGGTCACCTATACATCAAATTTTGGCTAAGGCCAGAAGCTTCCATATTATTTAGGAAGTGTAACCTCTGCCTAAGGGCGTCAGTCTCCAATCAGTTAAAAATGCCAAAAGGCAAAATCGGGAGAGTTTCAGGCAACTCTCAGATACACCTCAACGTACCTCCGAGGCGACTTCCCAGCTAGCTCCACCCACCTATTGTCCCTGAAATAAAAAAAAAAAAGATAACATCCACTCGCCGTGTTTTCTAGAAAATTCGAAACACGTGGAAAAGAATATTCCAAAGCACATGTCACTGAACATTCTCTCTCTAACATCAAGCAATACATCATAAAACATAAAAGAACATTACCTAAGCCCTTGATCCTATATTGCATGAATCCTACAACACTTTTAAATAGATAACGTAAGACTTCGTAGCAAACATACGTGAAAATAAAAGTTGATTCTTTAAAAATAATACGTAAATTACATCTTCTAAATTAAATGAAGCAAATAAAGAAATTTACGACGAAAGTCTTACGTAATTTACATAAAATATTTGTATCTACATAGGAGGGGCTCATTTTACTGGCTGGGTATCATCTCTTCAATGCACTAATGAAGACAGTATGAATACATATAACATTATCAATATTCTACTATATTTACTCTACCACAGACCAGCTTCGTGAGATATATCCCCCCTAAAAATATTATTTATATCGGGTCTGAATCCATTAATTCAGTCCAAGATAAATAATCTGTAACCAAGTCATCTTAACATGTTCATTATCTTTACTTGATATAGTCTTTACATAAATACAAAACGGTTGCAAACATAATGACCACCTAGTTAACCTTTGAATATTAGTTTTCATCTTTTTCACAAAAGTTAAAGGATTATGATCTTAATACAATGTAATTTCTTCATTTTGTGGTTGATTTATGTAAATTAAGAACCTGTTTATTGCTACGATCAGCGCCAGCAGTTCCGTTTCAATTGTCGAGCAGGCTTGTTGCTTCTTCAGCTTTGAAGCCATAAGACGCACAGGAAGAAGAGTTCCTTCCTTATCTTCTTGCAATGAAACAGCTCCAATGCCATTATTCGACGCATCCACTTGGATAAAGCATTTCTCATTGAAATCCGGTGTTTGAAGTCTTACTTTCAAAGTCAATATAGCCTTCCTCAGATTTTTCCTTTTTACTGGTATCTCAATAACGTAGGTCGGGTCATTGCCTTCTTCCAAACTCCGAAATGGTTCTGGGAACTAGAAGGTGATAGGGAATCTTCTTTCCGATGCGTAGACCAACACCTGATGTCCTTCCACAATCTTTCTGCTCATACTCTTCATACCAAACATTTTCTTCGCTCGTCTTTGACTCGTCGTCTTCATGCCCTCTAGGGAAAATTTCCTTAACTTGCCGATTCCTTTCCTTAAATCCTTGAAATTTCCTTCGTCTGTTTCCTCTTGATTCTTTCTTTTTCCTGCCAACATTTTCTCTGGTCCTTTGCTGAAGGGTCCCTCAATCTGTCTGTTCGTATTCTTCCTACTAAACCTTTACTTCTTCCGTCCTTTTCTGGTAGTCTTCATGCCTTCTAAGGAAAATTTCATTATCTCGCCGACCCTTTTCCACAAATTCTTGACATATTCTCTTTCCGTTTTCTCATTCCATTTTTCTGCTATTTTTTTCTTTGGTCCTTTCCTGAAGGGTTCTCCTCGTACTTTCATTCGGCGTAAAGGAATCTCCTTAATACACATGTTGGGCTTTTCAGCCATTTGACATACGTGACATGTACAGCAAAACTAGCTCATGTCTTTATGCATGCCAGGCCAGTAAGGGTGTGTCATTATCTTCTCCTTCTTCTTCCTTATCCGAATATATGTCCTGTCTCGTGCATTCCCCGGGATATCAGCGGGTCTATGCTTCCTCATAAGCAACCCATCCTTAAGATATCAACAGGTTGGAGACTGCTGTGCCTGCGTCTCGTCCACCACACAATTCAATAACTCGGTTAACGTTGCATCTTTCCGTTGCAATCTTATCAGCCTTTTCCTACTCCCTTGTCCTACTTCTAACGTTGAATTTTCTATTTTTTTCAAGTCCATTTCTTCTTTACCTACTTGTCTGCTCGTCTGTCGCGTCTCTTTGCTTGAGCTTACTCTTGAGATCTCTACTTGTGTATCATCACCGGAATCCTCTTCTTGGAAAAACAAATCCTGCAAGTTCATTGCTCCTTCGATTTCTTTCTCTTTTTTGTCCTCTTGTCTGCTCGTTTGTCATTCCTTTTCTTTAGAAAACAAATCCTCTAAGTTTACTGCTCCTTTGATTTCTTTTGCTTCTTTGTCCACTTGTCCGTTCGTCTGTCGTTCCTCTTTGCTCCTGCTTAATCTTAAGTTCTCTTCTTGTGTATCATCAAGGGAATCCTGTTCTTTGGAAAACAAGTCCTCCAAATTCATTTCTTCCAGGTCCATTGTTTCTTTGATCTCTTGTCCAATTGCCGGTGGTTCTTCTTCACTTGGGCTTACTTGGAAATTCTCCTCTTACACACCATCAAGGAAATCCTCTTTTTCAGAAAACAAATCCTCCAAATAAATTTCTTCCAAGTGCATTTTTTTCTTCATCTCCTTGTCCACTCGTCTGTCGTTCCTCTTCGCTCGGGCTTACTTGGAACTTTTCCTCTTGTGTACTATCAAGGGAATCCTCTTCTTTAGGAAACAAATCTTCTCAGTTCATCACTCCTTCGATTTCTCCTTCGTCTTTGGGAGCAACATCTTTCTTCATACTCCTAATCATAACACCACTAGGAACTAGAAACGGGTTAAAATGACCTGTCACCAACTCACATGACAGTTTTAAACGGCAAATAGGGGTGACCTCTTCACCTCCTATTCCCTTCAAAATAATTGAGTCCCCAGTGAGAGACCGTTTCACCAATGGATGTACTCCCCGTACAACCACACTATGATTAGAACCTGTATCGCGCAATATCATGACCAGGGTTCGCTCACTCCCGTCTATTGTTGCTAACATACCTTCATAAATATATGGTTTAAAAGCATCCATGCAGTTTGGGTTCATTCTGTTCGTCGTGTAAACGATGGCTGTTTTATTTTCCTCTCCATCCTTTCCTGATTGCTTCTTAGTCTTCGCACTCTTTGAAGTCGAATTATCTTTAATCACTTGGGTGACTGCTTTTGGTTGGTTTGACCAACATTCCTTACTGATATGGCCTCTCTTGCCACACTTAAAACAAACAATATCAACCTCCTGCAAATCTTTCACAATACTTAAAGGAGGACAATCCGGCATTTGTTGCTGTGGTACTATCACATTCTGCTTAGGGACAGTACCAGTGCTACTTCGGTTGTAACTGTTGAACTTATTCCTGTAGTTATTTTGAACTGGATCCCATGATTCGGTAAATACTTGACACTTGGTTGGAACGACGGTTGAAACTTCATGCCCGAGAAGGGTTTACAACTGATGATATTGTAATCTTCACTCAACGAAGCGGCTTTATCAAGTTTTTCCACCTCTCTCTCTCCCTCATGTATGTTCGAATGTGTTTATGAATCCATCGTAGATAGAGTTCTAGTATTATCAATTCTTCTAAATTAGCCATCTCCTTTACGTTAGCAGCTTTTTTCCTTCTTTTAAAACATCGTCGTACACCATAAGCGTAATCCAGGAAAGTCATTTCCTCGTCCTTCCACAAACTTCGGAAATTTTCCTTATAATATTCAGGGGTCATCTGGTACACCTGCAGCACGCTCCTCTTTACTTTTTGATACTTCATCCTTTGCTCCTGAGATAAGGATAGATAAGCACTGCGGCCTTTACCAGAGTACATTCTGCACTAATAAAGACCATTTATCTTCTGGCCATTCCATCATCAACGCGACTGTTTAAAAATGATTGAAGAACTCATCCAGAGCTTCTGCGAATTTCGGGATCAACACCTGTGCGTTTGCCATATCAAACATCTGAGCTGCTACATTTGCACAAGCATTCATCAGTTCCAAGTCCCTCAAATGTCATGCATCTTCCGCTAGTCTTACTTCCATTTCTCTCCGTCTTCTCTCTCTCTTCTTCTTGCCTTGCTACTAATTTTTTCGCACGTTGTCTTTCTTATTTCTCGTTTTCTTCTCGTCTTGCTTCCATTTCTTTTGCACATCGTCTTTCTTCTCTCTCATCTTCTTCTCGTCTTCTCTCTCCTTTCTCTTCGTTCTGCCATCATCTCATCCTAATCAAATTCTCTTCCACTGCAATACGTCGAATCTTAGCTTCCACATCCTTATCTGCTTTCATGCCTTCAGTTTGAGGGTCACCCAGTTCATGCTTCACCAAAAGTTCTTCCTCAGCTTCCTCCATCCGTTCACGAGCTGCCATAATATTCCCTTCCAACAACTTTCCCGAGTTTATCAACGCTTCTAAGGGTAGACACTTAACTTGGGCCTTATACATCCAACTCGTAGCATGGCCACCATATGCCATTAAGATCAAGAGCCACTGGGTTTTAGTTACATTAGCTTCTGACAATTCCTGAACACTTTGATTGCTTAAAAACTCTTGGATATTAAGCTGTGCCTTCTTGTACGTTTACAATAATTAAGGCCTCTCCAAAAGATAATATACTGACAATACTCAACACCTATTAACACTGTACGATTAAAAACCTTGAATAAAAAACATGGCCTTTTTATCACCAATATTTAAAAGACTCGCTCGATTCCCAGGGTCTGGGCACCAAAATATACTATATTGTATGGATCCCGGGTCTGAGCACCCAAAAATATATTATACGATTATGACTCCCGAAGTCTGGCCATTAAAAAATATAATATACTATGGCTCGTGAATGGGAACTAAACATATGATATGATATATACTACGACTGGCAAGCTAATTAACCTCTCGAATTTGAAATTACCTTGTTTGTTTTAGATTAACACTGTTACACTTTAAAACATTAATACCCGAATTCTGAGACCGTTAAATAACTTCTAGACAGCAATATATAAAACACTAAATATCCACAGGTCTCTTAAGCACACTCAAAACTAAACTGGGTAATTATTCACAAGTATTTTCAACACTTATCTAACTCTCACTGTGGTTCTTAATAGGAATCGAACGGAACCTGGTCTTAAATAGTGATGATTGAAATAATACATTTGTTACAAAAATAAATATATTCTATATAAATTACAACACTGGAAAGAATTTAGATAAACACGAGACGAGATTCGACTGTAGCCCTGTTTGGGCAATCCCATCATCTCTTCATTTTCATCAGCATTTTGGAAGTAAACCAACCTGCGTGTTAAGGAAACTGTCCTGTTTGACCAAGATGTCATCGTCTTGTTTAGTGGAGTCATCATATTTTGAGAAACCGAGCCTGAGGAAAATCCTTGTTTAGGATATATGTCATCATGGAAGGACACATGCTGCCCTTTTGTTACGACTTAACAGATGGTGCGGACTGCATCAGAAATTTCTTCTAGAAGCTTCCATGTTTCAATCGAAGTGGGCGTTTCTGAGGAAGCCAATAGAGATGCAGAATTGGTAAAAAGAACGCCATCTATGGAGATGACCACTGCCCACTGTAATTAACTCCACCCATAATGGGTATATAAACTTAACCCTGGAAAGGTATGATGGGTCGTATGCGACCCCTACAGCATTTTCAAAACCTGTTTTTTCCCCATAAATCACCAGCTGTCTCGAATATGGCAGTGATCGACCTGCAAGGGGTGACTAGTCTACATGCCAGTGTCTGCTTTAGGACTGATTTTTGTCTAACTTCCCTCCTTCCCCGTTTTTTTACCCCCCCCCCCCCCAGGGGTCGACCTCGACCCTGACATACCTTTATAGGGGTAAGTGATCAAACAGCTAAGTTATTAAATAATTATAAATTGTCGAACATTGTTGATACTTGTTTGGTTCTTTATAGTTGGAAAGTGTGGATGGATGGTGTGTCTACCACTTGCATGACATTGGTTTTGGCTTAGATGCCATATATTGCCATGAGGTCCATTTTCCCTCAAATGCTAATTTCTGATTTTTTTTTATTTTTTGCAAATTTGATTTTTTCCTATTTATTTTGAATTTATCTTTAATAATGGCCAGCAGACAGTATTCCCTCGGCATGGATGTCATCAACACACTTCTAATGGAGTTAAAAAGAGATGTTGATGATAATATGGAGTTTGCAACCCCATTCTTCATTTCAAGTGGTAGATTGGGCTGTAAGAGTTGTTGCGGTCTGCGGCCATTTTGTTGACATACCCGAAAGGTAAGTTGGCATATCTCTATATATTATTGTTCTGTATAGAATATGTGATATTTTGGTATATTTTAATGCATAAATATCATATTTTATAGGAGATACAATGATTTTCATAAGAAATTTACATTGTGAAACTAGGCCGTCAAAAAATGACCTTTAGATTTCGCCCTTGATATAACAGTAAATTACATCTTAGTGCACATTTTATTATGTATTTCTGTTCTAGGATAATATGAGTTTATTCTATAAAAAAATAGCCTCTTCTTATTTCATTTGGATACCCAAAAAAATTCATGAAATTTGGACAATTTTTTTTGGCCAAAAAAAGTTACCCTTTTTTTCTCCTTTCAGATCTTGACTTCTATGGGTCCAACTCATTTCCAGCAATCACACGCTGTTGCTTTGCCATCTAAGAAGGTGTCCCTAAAGGGATTTATGAGTATATGTATATTTCTATTTTTTGTGAATATTTACGTCGTCTTTTTTTTTGTATACTTAAATTTTTAATATATTTCCAATAAATAGTTATTTTGTAGATGGGTATCATTTATATTTTCAGTAGTTTTTAGCATTCTTTGAAGTATTTTTAGCAAGTCAAACAATACAGATTGATGCATAACTAAATTTTTCCTGAATTTTTTCGGAGTCGGGGTCGCGCGCGACCGAGTATACCCTTAAAGGGGTGTCCGAGGAGCGTACCTATCCAGTTGACGTCCTCTTTTCCAAACCAGACAACGTCACTCAGTTTTTTAGCTCCATAGAGATAGGTACTAACTTGAGCATTCTTCACTTTTTTATTTTATATATATATTTTTTAGTTCATTTTTATAATGATTATACTCACATTTTACGTTCTTCCATTTGTATTAACATTAATACCGAGTCTTTTTCAATTAGTATATTTTGTATATTTTACTGCCATGATGATGAGACCCAAAGTCTCGAAAATTTGGAAAATAAATGTATGATGCTACGCTGGCTTTTCTCCATCCTATTTATATTAAATCTACGGCGTTCCAGATGTCCCAACCTTCCTGCATATATATATATATATATATATATATATATATATATATATATATATATATATATATATATATATATATATATATATATATATATATATATATATATATATGTGTGTGTGTGTGTGTGTAAATATACACAAATATATATATATATATATATATATATATATATATATATATATATATATATATATATATATATATATATATATATATATATATATATATATATATATACATATATATATATATATATATATATATATATATATATATATATATATATGTATATATATATATATATATATATATATATATATATATATATATATATATATATATATATATATATATATGTATGTATGTATAAACACAAGGATTACAGGTGAAAATGCTGTATGGTGTGCACCAGGGTCCATAAAACATCAGTAAAAGGCCATAATTTATTTATCAAACGCGTCGAACATTATCATGTCCATCCTCAATCTGTAAAAATTACATATATGAAATTATTAAGAATTACACAATAATTTTCAAAAGAAGCAAAAGATTATTAAAATTGGTTAAATGTAATTGAATCTAAAAACGTGTATGGTAAAAAGAAAAAAAAGAACACAAGAGATTCAGTGTTCATCAATCCATCAAAGGAGAAGAAGAACGAATGACAGAACAAGGATACACACCCTATACTTCAGTTATGCTAGGTAAAAAGGAGAAGCGGAAGTGTTAGAGTTCAACGGCAGAACAAGCTGTTTGATGTATAATGACTCAAGGGTAGTTGGAAAATCATTATGGGTTGTTACAACAACAATTGAAATTTTTTTCTATTTACCTCGATCCTGCATATGGAGGCACCATTCCGTATATTAGTGAATTCTGGATTACCCAGTCTCTAACCAGTTCTAAAGCTGTATCTCATATGGCTACATCTCATCTGCAACAACCTATGACAAGATCCAACATAGATACCGGGACATCCCTTGCACTTGAATTTATAAATAAAGTTGGATCTCATGCAAAATCAAGGTAAATAAAAAAACTTTTCCATTATTGTGGAACATGCCGTTGAGATTTTTTACCCTAAGCAAACTGCAAGTCTTTCCTTAGGAGATATGACATCTTGGCAATTTATGTTCTTCCTGAGCAGGCCCATTTCAATCTTTTGTAGCAAACAGATAAAGTTTGCTTTTGGCATTCTGAGATAATGAAAAAATAGCACTTCATCATCTGCCAGTTCTTTATAGTGTCCAAAACCCTCCCTCCCTCTTTTCCTTAATGAAAGATATACCAATATCCTTTCCTTTTATCGTTGGAATCTCTCTTCCTCGTCCTCTTCTAGTAGAAGAGCAATATGCGCTAAACTTCTAATGCTAAGAGAATTATCTCCCATGATACTCACGTGACACAATATAAGTAAACAATGAAAACCGCACCGGGTAAACGGACAGGGAACGTCTCATGTGAATGTGCAACATTTCGACGGCGTTTAGCCACCGGCCTGCCTGTTCTGTTGGAAAAAAAAAACCGGTTGTGTAAATCGGCCTTTACCTAGCATAATTAAAGCCTTAACCGAGTGTCATTTTTTTTTTTTGGCCATTCGTTTATCTCCTCCTTTGGATGGTTTGGTGAGCACTGGATCTCTTGAGTTTTTTTTTTTTTTTTTTACCATATTCTTTTTTAAATTCAATAAGGTTTAACCCATTTTAAGGTTCTTTTACTTTGTTTTGAAAATTATTGTGTAAATTCAAATAATTTTGTTTGTAAATTTTACAGATTATTAACCTGGTAAGGTACGAAACGTTTAAAATATAAATTATTGCCTTTCAAAGATGTTTACTGGACCTGCGGATATATATATATATATATATATATATATATATATATATATATATATATATATATATATATATATATATATATATATATATATATATATATATATATATATATATATATATCATTACATTCGAGACTACAACCTTAGTTGGAAAAGCAGGATGCTATAAGCCCAAGGGCCTAACAGGGAAAATAGCCCAGCGAGGAAAGCAAACAAAGAAAAATAAAATATTTCAAGAGCAGTAACAACATTGAAATAAATATATCCTATATAAACTATAAAAACTTTAACAAAACAAGAAGAGACATTAGACAGAATAGCATCCCTGAGTGTACCCTCAAGCAAGAGAGCTATAGCCCAGGACAGAGGAAGACCATGGTACAGAGAATATGGCACTACCCTAGACTGTCGGCCTATCACCGAGAAGTCATGAGAAAAGAAGTGGGCTATTTGTTACAAAATGAATTAGCCGAACAAAATTCTAGCCAATACAGTTTTCCATGTTTGCTCGTGGAAAAAACAGACAGATATTTCAGGATGTGTGCAGACTAACGAAAGTTGAATTCGATCAGCGTGGCTCATAATTATCCTTTGCCATTCATAGGCCAACTACTCAACAACACCGGACAAGCGAGGTTCGTCTCCAAGATCGACTTGTTGAAAGGCTATTACCAATTTCCTTGGACGATAACGCAAAATTATCAGCTTTTATAATCCCGTTTGGGTTACATCTATATACAGTCTTGCCAATTGGTCTAATGAACGCACCCGCTACCTTCCAACGAGTGATGGGTAATCTTCTAGGATTGATTTAAGGTGCAGTCTTATACCTCAATGATATTGTGATATATTCATTGACCTAGGAAGAACATCTCCGATTCCTGAAGAAGGTATTTCAAAAGCTGCAAGGAGCACACCTGACGATTAACCTGAAGAAGAGCGAAAATGAAAAGGCAACAGTTCAGTATTTGAGACTTGAAGTCTGAAGAGGAGAAATTGCCCTGGTAGCCTCTAAGGTCGAAGAAATAAGGAAAGCCTCACCCTCCAGAACGAGGAAGCAATTACAATGATTTTTAGGGATGACAGGATTCGACCTACGTTTTTGCCCAAATTTTCGTCTCTAGTCACTCCCTTGACAGATTTGACTAGCCCCAAGAAAAAAATTATATGGAACAGAGTGTGCCAGGAATCCTTGACAGGATAAAGGCCATATTAACTTCGAAACCGATACTGCGAGCAATTAATTTTATCAATAGATTTCTTATCCAAGTGGATGCGTAGGGTAATGGGATTGGAGCTGTCTTATTGCAAGAAGACAAGGAAGGAATTCTTCACCCTGTTTGTTTTATGTGTCAAAGCTGAAGAAGCATCAACGAGCCTACTCGACAGTTAAAAATTAACTACCAGTGCTAGTCACAGTGATAAGTAATTTTGAAGTGTATGTGAATAGACCACAGAATGAAGAAATTACAGTTTATTCGGATCACATTCCTTTAACTTTTGATAATAAAACGAAGAATAATAAACAAAGATTAGCTAGGTGTTCAATATGTATACAACCATTTTGTATTACTGTAAAGCATATATCAGGTGAAGATAACGTGGTTGGAGAATATCTATTTCGGGCTGATTCAGTGGATTCAGGCTTGGAATAAATAATCTTTTTGGGGGGAGCTATCTTACAAAGCTGGTCTAGTACAAGAGTTGATATTTAATTCATGTATTTTATTTGTGAATTGTAGGTTTAAGTAAATTTATGTAAATTACATAAGACTTTCATCATTCATTTAATTGTATTTATATTCAATTCAGTCTATAAAAACTCACATTATCTTTAAGAAGTAACTTTTTCTTTCACGTATATTGTTACGAAGTCTTATGTAACTTATTTAGGTATGCTGTATCACAAACACGAGGAGTGAGCATGAGGGGTTGCATAATTTTTTTTTTTTTTTATGTTTCCACGTAGTTAGAGAGCGCATTAAATTCTCGGATTAGATTTATTGTTATTTTTTTATTTGTCACGAGAGGTAGGAGGGGGGAGTTAGCTTGAAGAGAGTTACCTCGCAAGCAAGGTTAGTACTCCTTCTTCCAAGTTACTACATTGGCAGCCTTACACAGCTAGAGCCTTGCCCCTACGCCATGAGAATGCTCTATTAGAATTTCCTAGACTAAATAAGTCCATATATATATATATATATATATATATATATATATATATATATATATATATATATATATATATATATATATATATGGTTGTATACATAATGAACACCTACTATGGGTTTCACAGACAGTGCAAGTGCGATTTTTTGCAATTCTTCTGTAACGAACAGTCGTATCAATACGAGATGTTGCTATAGGGTATTACACCCAGTGAGGAAATTTATAGGGGTATAATGAATCGTTAATTATTAATTATAAAGACACTTGCCCCTATACCAAAGGGCATAATCTCAATCATCCAGTCACACAACCGAACAATAATATACAGAACCTCTACCTCCCCCCCCCCCTTCCCTCCCTCTCCTTTCATCCCTCACCTGCTCTCCCCCTGCTTCAAGCTATCTCTCTCCACCTCCACGCCATCCATCCCTCTCCGTTCTTTCCCTTCCCTTCATGCTCTCTTTCTAGCTTAAGTTGCAACTTATTTTGTATGATTTTTTTTTTATATCAAGCACTCTATCTATCTATCTATCTTATCTAATTATAATATTTATTGTTGTAGATATGGAACAATTCAATCGGTTGTTACCTATCAGATGACTGACTGCTTTATTCACTGGTTTGCTCATCTCTCTCTCTCTCTCTCTCTCTCTCTCTCTCTCTCTCTCTCTCTCTCTCTCTCTCTCTCTATGGTATTGGTTATGTAAATAATTATTAGATTGATCGAAAAAAAAAATCGTAAAAAAATATGTTTAAATCAAAGCAACATTCAGAGAGAGAGAGAGAAAGAGAGAAGGAAAGACGTAGGGCAGGTGAGGGAAGAAAGGAGAGGGGAGGAAGAAAATGGGGGTTGGAGGTGAAGGGGGTTGTAGGCAGGCGGAGCTCTTCCAACCTGGTGTTCGTTTTCTTGCTTGGCTAATGAGTTTTGCCTCTTGGTATAGGTACAAAAGTCTTTATTATTTACAATAAATGATTCATGATACTCCTATAAATTTCCTCACTGGGTGTAATACCCTATAGCAACATCTCGTATTGATACGACTGTTCGTTACAGAACAATTGCAAAAAATCGCACTTGCACTGCCTGTGAAACCCATAGTAGCTAATCTTTGTTTATTATTCTTCGTTTTATTAACAAAAGTTAAAGGAATGTGATCCGAATAAACTGTAATTTTTTCATTCTGTGGTCTATTCACATACACTTCAAAATTACTTATCACTGTGACTAACACTGGTAGTTAATTTTTAACAATATATATATATATATATATATATATATATATATATATATATATATATATATATATATATATATATATATATATATATATATAATTTATGTATATTCATCTATATATATATATATATATATATATATATATATATATATATATATATATATATATATATATATATATATATATATATATATATATATATCCCTCAGGAATGCATAAGCAACAGAAGAGATCCAGCCTATCCCTTTGATAGAGGCAAAGTTTACCTGCCCTCTCTCCTCTCAATTGTGTCCACTCAAATGTGAATAAGTTTTCTATCCAACATATATCGTGTGTAGTTTTGTTACTATGTTGGTGATATTATTGAATAATTAGTTAAAGTGTAGTCTATCAATGTAAGTACATTTTATAACATAAATTTCTGTAACTGGCCCTTTCAGATTTAGGTTCAGCAGTGAAGTGCATTAAACAATTTTGCTGAACTGCTCTGAACCTTATTGTGGACCAAAAGATTTAAGTGTAACAGTTACATGTACGTAAATTCCATTTAGTGTTTAATCATTTGAGTTTTAAAGTGGTAACTCTTTTCATTGATTATCAAAAATAAATAGTTTCATATATTAATTACAGTGAAACAAATGATTGTATAATTTTCATAACGAAAAATATTCTTGTCTTAATCTAAGGTTTTGTTCAGATTTAATATTGAGAGTGATTTAATTTTTCTGTATTATTGTTAAATTTTATAGAATATATTCATTTATGTACAGTGTGTATTATTCTGATCACCAATATTTTCTCTGTGCTTTACTCATAATCCCTGACTTAGAACCGAAGTATTAGGTTGGATTAGAATAGTTCAAATAAAGTATTCACCAAGTTTTATTTTGGGTGTTCAGTGTTTATATATATTGCCGTCTGGGAGTTGCGTTGTATTCCAAGAGCTCGTGTATTTTTCAAGTGCAACAGATTTACGTAAAAATAGACAGGTGAGTTTGGAGCTCCGATGTTTATATAATTCGCCAGCCGTAATAATATATATATATATATATATATATATATATATATATATATATATATATATATATATATATATATATATATATATATATATGTATATATATATATGTGTGTGTGTGTGTGTGTGTGTAAGGGGATTTCCTCTCTTATGGATATAAGTATTTGTATGTAAATTACGTAAGACTTTCATCGTTGATTTCATTGTATTTTTCATTGAAGTCAGTGTAGGTAAATTTATGTTAATTTCAAGAATTAACTTTCTATTTCACGTATTTCGTTACGAAGTCCTACGTGAACTGTTTAAGAGTGCTATGTGATACGTATGAAATATGAACGAGAGCTCATGTATATCTTTTTTATATTTTTAAGAGGATTTGCATTATGTTTATAAGAAAATACGCAATTCTTATATTAGCCACATGTTTTGGAATGGTCTGGAGAACCCCAGAGTTGGATTTTATCTGGTTTTTTTTTCCGAGAACGGTGGGTGGGCAGTGCTGGCTGAGAGAGTTTCCGTGCAGCGGGGTCGGTTCTTTTGTTCGATACTTGATAGTTGATAACTCTGGCATCACTATAAGCCAGCCCCCAAGCAACAGAAATAATTTATTAGAGTATTCTAGAAGTTACTAAATTCATATTTAGGCTTTTGTATATTGTTAGGATATATTTTTTGGAGAGGTATAAAATTATTTGTTAAAGTACAAGATGGCACAGTTTAAAATCCAAGAGTTTTTGAGTAACCAAAGTGTTTAGGAATTGTGAGAAGCTAATGTAACGAGAGCTCAGTTGCCCTCTATTTTAAAGGCATGTGGTGGCCATGCAACGAGTGGAATGATTGAAGCCCAAATCAAGTGTGTAGCCTTAGAAGCATTGATAAATTGGAGGAAATTGTCTGAAGAAGATATTGTGGCAGCTCGAGAACTGTTGTAGGGGACTAAAGAAGAATTTGTAGTGAAGCAAGGGCCAGTTAACCCACAAACAGAAGGCATGAAAGCAGAAAGGAATGTTGAGGTTGAGATTCAACAAATTGCAGCGGAGGAGAATTTGATCAACTTGAAGATGATGGTAAGAGAGAGGGAAATGGAAGTAAGACGAAGAGAAAAGAGATAGAAGAAGCATAACATGCAAAGGAAATGGAAGTAAGATGAGAAGAAAAAGAGATGGGAGAAGCAAGACATGCGAGGGAGTTGGAGCTGTTGAATGCTCGTGCAAAGTCAACAACTCAGACAGGGGTGACCTCAGTTCGTGGAAGGACGAGGAAATTACTTTCCTGGATTACACTCATTAGGTACAACAATATTTTTAAAGAATGATAAAGACTGCTAACGTGAGGGAGAAGACTGATTTAGAAGAGTTGATAGTACTAGAGAAATATCTAAGAAGAATTCCTTGACTTATTCGAACCTATTTGAGAGAGAAAGAGGGGAAGAAACTTGATAAAGCCGCTTCGCTGAGTTAAGATTATAATATTATCAGTCCTAAACCCTCCTCGGGTATGAAGTTTCACCGGTCATTCCGACCATGTGTCAAGTATTCACCGAACCATGGAAACCAGTTTAGTAATAACTATGCAAACAAGTTCAATGGTTACAACAGAAGTAGCACTTGTACCATTCCTAAAAAGGATGCGATACTACCACAGCAACAATTTTGAATCATCCTCCTTCAAGCATCGTAAAAGACGTGCAGAATGTTAATATACCTTTTTATAAGTGTGGCAAGAGAGGCCATATCAGTGAAGAATGTTGGTTGAATAAACCAAAAACAGTCGCCCAAGTGAGTAAGGATATTTCGTCTTCAAAGAATGCAAAGACGAAGAAACGATCCGGAAAAGTTGAAGAGGAAAATAAACTTCCCAACATTTACATGATGAACATGACCGACCCAAACTACATGGATGCCTCTAAACTATATATTTATGAAGGTATGTTAGCAGCAATTGACGCGAGTGAGCGAACCCTGGTTAGGATATTGCGCGGCGCAGGTTGCAACCATAGTGTGGTGATATGAGGAGTACACCCATTGGTGGAACAGTCTCTCACAGGAGACACTGTTATTTTGAAGGGAATAGGAGATGAAGAGGTTACCCCTATTTGCCGTTTGAAACTGTCATGAGAGTTGGTGACAAGTAATTTTGATTTTGTGGTATAAAGTATTCATTGGTTGTCGAAGGAGTAGACACCCTGTGGGGTAATGAATTTGGTAGAGAACCGTTTGTGCCTTGTCCCATTGTAACAGAGATACCATTGAAGTATAGTCCTACGACTAAACTGGGGAAGGACTACCTGTATCTGTTTCCTTGTTGTAGCATGACTAGAATTATGATGAAGAAAGTGGCTGCTGAAGAAGAAAAAGAAATTGAAAGAGAAATGAACTTGGAGGATTTGTTTTCCGAAAAAGAGGACATAGTCCTACGACTAAACTGGAGAAGGACTACCTGTATCTGTTTCCTTGTTGTAGCATGACTAGAATTATGATGAAGAAAGTGGCTGCTGAAGAAGAAAAAGAAATTGAAAGAGAAATGAACTTGGAGGATTTGTTTTCCGAAAAAGAGGATTCCCTTAATGGTACACAAGGAGAACTCCCGAGTAAGCCCAAGCGAAGAGGAATGACAGACGAGGGGACAAGAGGACAAAGAAGAAATGGACCTGGAAGAAATAGAAAATTCAGTGTTAGAAGTAGGATAAGTGAGTAGGAAAAGGCTGATAGGATTGCAATGGAAGGATGCAATATTAGCAGAGTTATTGTACCGTGTAGTGGACGAGACAGAGGCACAGCAGTCTCCGACCTGTCATTATCTTAAGGAAGGGTTACTTATGAGGAAGCATAGACCTGCCGATGCCCCTGGGAATGCTGAATCGGGGATATGCTGTCAGATATTAATTCCCGCACCTTTGAGGAGATAGGTGATAGCTGTAGCGCTCAAGACTGGACATTTGGGGATAAGGAAGACGATGGAGATTACGAAACTCTTTTTTTGGCCTGGCATGCATAAGGATGTGAGCCAGGTTTGCCGTGCATGTCCCATTTGTCAGATGGCTGAAAAGCATAAAGAGTGCATCAAGGAAGCTCCATTACGACCGATGGAATTACGAGGAGAACCCTTCAGCAAAGGACTGAAGAAAATGTCAGCAGAAAAAATGGAAGGATCGGGAGGAAACAGATGGAAGAAATGTCAAGGATGTGAGGAAAAGAATCGGTGAGTTAAGGAAATTTTCCTTAGAAGACATGAAAATGAGTCAAGGATGAGCGAAGAAAAGATTTGGTAGGAAGAGTACATACAGATAGGTCGCGGTAGAACATCAGTTGTTGGTCTCTTCATTGAATAGAAGATTCCGGATTTTTGAGAAGGGCAGTGACTGGACCTACGTTATCGAGATATCAGGAAACAGGAAAAATTTAAGGAAGGCCATATCAACTTTTAAAACAGATTTCAACAAGAAATTTTTCATATAAGTGGATGCGACATATAATGAGATTGGTGCTGTCTTATTGCAGGAAGATGAGGAAGGAATTGTCCACCCTATTTCTTTTATGTCGTCGAAGCTAAAGAAACATAAGTGACCCCACTTGACAGTAGAAAAGAAACTGCTAGTGTTAGTCACAGCGATAAACAAGTTTGAGGTCTATGTGAATCGACCACATAATGAGGAAGTTACGTTGCATTCGGATGATAATCAAAGATTAAGTAAGTAGTCAGTATGTTTGCAAGCGCGACCGAGTTTACCCTTCTAAGGTAATTTGCATAATTATCAAAGTTATTACGTATTATGAAATTGTCGTAGAATGGTGCAACTTGTATAGGTTATCAGTTGTAGAAAGTCTTGGTGGATTGTTTGGCTACCATGTGCATGATTTTTTTTTTAGTTAAAATGTCGTTCAACACCACGAGGACCATTTTACCGCGAGTGCCCCTTTTTCATTTTTTTTCATTTTTTTGCCAAGTCATTTTTCCGTAAGATATTGCCAAATAGTGTCGTAAAACTTTTGCTTTTTTAGTGTTGGAAAGTGTTTTTTTTTTTTTTTATCTGAGATGCCGTATATTAGAATGTTGGGCATTTTACCGCGAGTGCCCCTTTTTCATTTTTTTTCATTTTTTGGCCAAGTCATTTTTCCGTAAGATATTGCCAAATAGTGTCGTAAAACTTTTGCCTTTTTAGTGTTGGAAAGTGTGTCTAGATGATCTGGCTACCCATGCGTGACTTTGTTTTTGTCAGATACGACGTAGTTATTGGTATATTGGGTATTTAACTGCGGTTGCCAATTTCTGTTTTTTTTTTTCAATATTTGTAAAAATTTACTACGTAGTAAGGAATTGCCGTATATTATTGATTTTTTTTTTCATGTTTATGTGTTAGAAAGTGTGCCTTGATGGTTGGGCTAACACGTGCATGTCTTTTTTTTTAATCTGAGATGCCGTATATTAGAATGTTGGGCATTTTTCCGCGAGTGCCCTTTTTTATTTGTTTTGCATTTTTTTGCTTAGTCATGTTACCGTAAGGAATTGGCAAGTAGTGTCGCAAAACTTATATTTTTATAGTGTTGGAAAGTGTTTCTAGATGATCTGGATACCCATGCCTATTTTTTTTTTTAGCCAGATATAGTGTATATATAGGTATGGGTTCCATTTTCCTGTGATTGCCATTTTTTCGTTTTTTCCCATTTCTTTCAAAATTACTACGTACTAAGGAACTATCACAGAGTTATGATTCATTTAGATGTTTATTTGTCGGAAAATGTGCCTTGATGGTTTGCCTAGTACGTGGCTGAAATTTTTTTTCTGAAATGCGTATAATAAAATGTTGGCCATTTTTCCGCGAGTGCCCCTTTTTATTTGTTTTTCATTTTTTTACTTAGTCATGATACCGTAAGGAATTGGCAAGAAGTGTCGCAAAACTTATATTTTTATAGTGTTGGAAAGTGTTTCCAGATGATCTGGCTACCCATGCCTATCTTTTTTTTAGCCAGATATGGCATATATATAGGTATGTGTTCGATTTTCCTGTGATTGCCATTTATTCGTTTTTCCCATTTCTTTCAAAATTATTACGTACTAAGGAACTATCACAGAGTTATGATTCATTTATATGTTTATTTGTCGGAAAATGTGCCTTGATGGTTTGCCTAGAACATGGCTGAAATTTTTTTTTTTCTGAAATGCCGTATATTAGAATGGCCATTTTTCCGCGAGTGCCCCTTTTTATTTGTTTTGCATTTTTTTGCTTAGTCATGTTACCGTAAGGAATTGGCAAGTAGTGTCGCAAAACTTATAATTTTATAGTGTTGGAAAGTGTTTCTAGATGATCTGGCTACCCATGCCTATCTTTATTTTTAGCCAGATATGGCGTATATATAGGTATGTGTTCGATTTTCCTGTGATTGCCATTTTTTCGTTTTTTCCCATTTCTTTCAAAATTACTACGTACTAAGGAACTATCACAGAGTAATGATTCATTTAGATGTTTATTTGTCGGAAAATGTGCCTAGCACGTGGCTGAATTTTTTTTTCTGAAATGCCGTATATTAGAATGTTAGCCATTTTTCCGCGAGTGCCCCTTTTTATTTGTTTTGCATTTTTTTGCTTAGTCATGTTACCGTAAGGAATTGGCAAGTAGTGTCGCAAAACTTATATTTTTATAGTGTTGGAAAGTGTTTCTAGATGATCTGGCTACCCATGCCTATCTTTTTTTTAGCCAGATATGGCGTATATATAGGTATGTGTTCGATTTTCCGGTGATTGCCATTTTTTCGTTTTTTCCCATTTCTTTCAAAATTACTACGTACTAAGGAACTATTACAGAGTAATGATTCATTTAGATGTTTATTTGTCGGAAAATGTGCCTTGATGGTTTGCCTAGTACGTGGCTGAAAATTTTTTTTTTTCTGAAATGCCGTATATTAGAATGTTGGCCATTTTTCCGCGAGTGCCCCTTTTTATTTGTTTTGCATTTTTTTGCTTAGTCATGTTACCGTAAGGAATTGGCAAGTAGTGTCGCAAAACTTATATTTTTATAGTGTTGGAAAGTGTTTCTAGATGATCTGGCTACCCATGCCTATCTTTATTTTTAGCCAGATATGGCGTATATATAGGTATGTGTTCGATTTTCCTGCGATTGCCACTTTTTCGTTTTTTCCCATTTCTTTCAAAATTACTACGTACTAAGGAACTATCACAGAGTAATGATTCCTCTAGATGTTTATTTGTCGTTAAATTTTGTTTACTTCTTTTTTTGATTGAATATCATCAAATTTTTTTAGCCAAAATATTATATTGTTTTACATTTTTTTTTTCGATTTTATTTCCCTTCAAAAATTTTTTTTTGGGTCAGAATTTTAATTATATAGTCGTAAAATAATCGACAATTATCCAGCAACCCACCATACAATTTTTATGCATATCCAAGAATAATTAGATTAGTAAATAACACCTTGAAATTGACATACCCTTCCTACATTTCAAGTGGCAGATTTGGGAGTCTGAGTCAGTGTGGTTGGCGGCCATTTTGTGGACATATCGGAAGCGTAAGTTGCCCTATCTATATATATTCTTGTTCCCTATAGAATTTGTGATATTTTGGTATATTTTTACCTGCATAAATATCATAAGGTATAATAAATATATGTATTTTTTTACGAAATTTCTAAGTACTCAAAAAATTACCTTTAGATATGGCCCCTGATATAAATGTAATTTACAAAATAATGAAGATTTTTTTTACATATTTCTATTTTAGGATAACATATGTTTATTCCCTAAAAAAATTAGCCACTTCCCATTTAATTTGGGTACCCAAAAAAATTCATGAAATTTGGACAAATTTTTTTGGCCAAAAAAAGTTACCCTTTTTTTCTCATTTCAGATCTTCACCTCCATGGGTCTGACTTCATCCAAAATACATCAAGATGTGTCCTAAACATTCAAGAATCAATTCCTAAAAGGATTTGTGTATATATGTATAAACCTTTTTTTATGAATTTTTATGTAAGGTCTTTTTTTGTTTCTACTTAATTTTTTAAAATATTTATAATAAATAGTTTTTCTGCAGATGAGTAGTATTTATCTTTACAGTTGTTTTAAGCATTCATTGAAGTTTTTTTTGGCAAAAGAAAAAAGGAGGTTACTGCAAAAACTGATTTTTCAAGAATTTTTTTTGGCGTCGGGGTCGTTCGCGTCCGAGTATACCCTTAAAGGGGTGTCCGAGGAGCGTACCTATCCAGGGTTAAAGCATCTACGGGTCTCGCTATCTCCCCCAAACCTCTTTTGAATTTATGGTAATACTCAACGAGCCCAAGGAACCTGGTTACTTTCTTGGGGGAACGTGGTCTGGGGAAATCTCTAATAGCCCCTACTTTACTGTTTATAGAAAAATTCGCATCTTGACAATATTATTTCAATACCATTACGGCTCAATGCTTCTAAAACTTTACAAATATTGTTTTTATGTTCTTCGGCCATTTTCCATGTAATTTAGATATCGTTTAAATAAACAAGCACATTATGGCCAATTAAGGGAGACAACACCGCTATCATTACTTTAGAAAAAAATTACTTGGAGCATTTTTAACACCAAAATAATGAAAATCAAACCGAAATAGTTGATCGATGCCTAAATAGGTATTTGATAGTATCCAGATTTTAAATCTATAGTTGTAAAATATTTTCTATCCCGTACCCTCACAAGTAATTCTTCGATCGAGGGCAATGGGAATGCACTATCCTTAGTGACTGCATTCAACTTCCTTCAATCAACAAACAATCTTACCAAGCCATCATTTTTCCTAACAGCTACAATTGTAGAAGCCCAGGGGGATCTGCTCTCCTTAATAATCCTTGTTTCCTTAATTTACTAATTTCCCTTTCTATCTCTCTCTGGAAATTAATGGGTACCTTATAAAGCCTTAACCTGACGGTTCCGCCTGCCCAGTTTCAGTGCTAAAGGGAAATTGATCAATCTTCCCGGGTGGCTCGGTTCCAATTGCAATTACATCTGAATAATTTTTAATAATGTTACTAACTACAGGTTGATATTCTGGCAGACAATGTTTTGCGCTTGCATAATCAAGTTCAGAGTGCATTCGTCTGTCTGTGTGGGCTAGAGTTGTGGCTTCCAAGATCCCATTATTAGTAATTTCACATAACTCCAACTTACACACATAGAATCACTTCCCAACACAATTCTTCATATTGTAATGTGCGCTCTGTTCTCTTTTATTTCTGACAAGCCCTCTAAGACTACGTGTGCCCATTTAGCATGGCGTTTATCTACGACCTTGGTTCCCTCTGGGAGAGGCTGACATGGGGTCACTGATATGTTCATAAGTATCTGGGGTGGCAATACTTCTCTTTCAGGTACAGATTTTACCTTACTTAATTGTCCTTCCTTTCCCGCACAAGCACTTACTCTCTCATGACTTTCTATCGGCAAAATTCACCTTCCTGCTTTTACTGTTATTTTATCTATTTCCTCACCAATGTATATTAGATTACTCATTATAAAATCCAAATCAAGTATAGCCTCGATTCTAGGAATTTCCATGGTGGGGAAGACAAAAAAATCATGTGTAAACTTCACAGATCCCACCTTAAAGTTGACAATTGTTTATACCCTGGTTGTAGTATATTTCCTCCTGGTGTGTTGAGGATGGTGGATGCTGCTAACTGAAGTGGGTTTAAGGAGATTTCTTGTTAAAGAACTGAAACTCTGGCTACTGTGTCGATCAGCACTTGAACGGACTCATCTGGTAGGTCAATCCTGACTGGAAAAATTTCAAGCAGCCCATTAGAATACCGACACGGACTAACGACCTCGCTTGAAATACTGCTACCCCCTGCTCCTGTCTCTAGTGCTGCGGGGGGGAGGTCGGGGCTAGTGAGGGAAGTTGCAGTGCCTGCTCCATCGAGTCCATCGTAGTCACTCTCATCGCTGCCTCGGCTGCTGCTTCTGCTGTCATGGGGCGTGGGGATCGATATCCTTCATGTCCCTCGTCTCCCCCTTCCTCTGTTTCGTTTTCCTCAGATGTTGGGTGGGTTTTGGTGTGCGTATGCCACAGTCCGCCCACCCTCGGTTTTTCTGCTGGGCACTCTCGAGATAGATGACCATAGCCCTGACAAGTGTAACAGCGGGGGGATCCTTGGGTGAGCTACTCCACTCGTTGGTGACCCTCTCCCCCACACTGCCAACATCTGAAGATTCTTCTCACCTGCTGACTCTGTTCTCCCCTCTCCCGGTTTAGGGTTTGGTGAGTGATTCTCATGGCTGTCAGCATTTCGGATCGGGGCAGTTATTCTTCGTCATTTCTCCTTATGGCAAACTTTCTACAATGTTTTGTATTGCCATTACCACGTCTGCTAACAAGGGATTGTCATTGAACAAATAACCACATAGATACAGGTTTATTAATCTACGAATATGTTTACCGGCAATTGCTTGTTTATCACCTTCTCGGAGATTGGCACTCCATGTAGCAAACAAATCACAATCTCGAAAAATACGAGTTTCAAAATTGAGAATGACTTACTCTCTCGAATTTTTTGGTTTGTAGTTTCCTTCCACATTCCCTTTTCTTGCATTGGGTAAGGGGTATTTCTCAATTAATCCTCATTTTATTTCATTATAACATCTTAAACTGTCTTGTGGCCAACGTATTACCTCCATTGCCAGAGCATCTTTCAGCAATCTAATTACTTGACTTGCTTTTTCTCTTTTTGACAACCCATATGTAGCTACTTCAAAGTCTCTCAAAAATACTTTGATTGATTGGAACCCCTCATTAGGCCGTTTATCGTCAAAAGGCCAAAAACTCGCATGGAGTTATGGCAGTTTTCGAACTACGACATTTTGAGTATCTTCACTCGTTCAACTAATAATCTGTTTATTAACTCGGCTAGGATATCGAACTTATTTTCTAAGTCCTGTATTCGTTGCTCTTGTCTATATTCTTCTTCAAAATCACTATACCCACCTGCTCCTTCGTTTTTATCTCCCGCAATAGTAGCGTCGGCTATGTTAGTCTTCGCCTACCTAGGCATCTTTTATTTTACCGGCTTAAAGAACATTTTCACTCACAACATAAGCAAACAGACGGATAATGAGACACTGAAACATGGGTTTGTTTCACTTTATTATAAAAAGGTTCTTGAATACACTTTACACAGCCCGATAATCATCAGACGAGTACCTACTTGTTCTTATGATTGCTTAAGTGGTACTGCTTACCCATTAGAATAAGTAAATGCAATGTTGCTCTGTCAATATGCTAAATTGTTAGATTTCGTGGAAATCTCTACTGTGATATAAATATACTCTCACCAGCAGGTTTACACCACGTCACCTATCAGACTTAACACACGTCATCTATAAGAGTTCAGTGCTCGCACGCAACAATCTATGAGTCATACTACTCTTAAAAATGTCATTAATCTCACAGTATAACACACGTACTTCTGTAATGATTAGAATAGTTAATACATGTTTCAGATGTATGAAAATGGATAACTGAATACATCTTAATAGTTTTTAAGTATTTATTCTATAAAAACAACAGAGTTAAACATCTCCATCGCTGGAGGAAGCTGCGTTGGTCCAGATGACCAATTCTGGTGAAGTATAGATATGAACTGACTAAATTATCGATATCACAGATATCGTATGCTTAGTTTACTTTAGACACGTCACAAACTCGGAAGACACCTGCATCCGGTGACGTCACAAACTTTCACACGCTTGAGACAATGTGTTGACGTTAAGAAGAATGTCAAATTGCTGAGGTTTGCATTGTATGTCCGGTTTACGATTTGAATGACTACAGCAAATCCCAGGGTTAGCTCCTTCAACCAACATGACATATTACGTCATTTGTTTTAAACATGTAATATTAACTATTCTAATCATTACATTAGCTCGGCCAGCTATCTCAATTTTTTTACAAAAATTTAACAACAAGCCGAAACATGGTTATTAGGTGTGACTGGACATACGTATTATTCTTTGTTTAACTTTAGCCATAATCAACCGAGGACGAATGTCCAAATAGGCACATTAAAAAATAATCACAATAATGCATACAAAAAAGATATTACCAAAGCAAAAAGAAAAATGCATGATAAAACCAAGATCACATATATGGTACATTGCTAGCAAATGATTATATGGTACCAAAAAAAAAAAACTTCTGACTTACATATGATTCGGTAACTTGATAAAGAATAATTGTTACCTGTGTCAGAAACAAAATACTCAATTTTTAGTGCACAAACACGAATTCCTGGTACGTACACGTACCACGGTTTCGTACATATATATATATATATATATATATATGTATATATATATATTTATATATAGGGCTGATATATTTTATTAGATGCCCATAGATTCTGTTATATATTTTATTTTTTTTTCTCTCTTTTCTTTTTTAACATTCCGGCTTATATAATTTTATCAGATGCCGAGAGAAAAAATTATTTATAACTTTTTTTTTTTTTTTTTTTTAAATGTTGTTTTAAATGTATTATTAACAATGCAAATGTAGAAAATTTCTTTAATTACATATTACTAGCGTACTAATCAGCTTTTCATACAATTCTTCCCAACAAATTACTCCCTTAGCGAATGAGGTGGCCACTCAAACAGCTTTGAACTGAATCAAATAGGGCGTATTGTCGGGGCTAGGCAACTCATTCCTTTTTAGCTGCTTGCTGTGCCGTAACCTACGCCAAACAAGGATGTTAACGGTGATAAATATCACCACCGTGATACACAAACCAGCTAGTAGTATGGGGTGAAGAATTTCCTTATAAGTCGGTGACAGGAGGTCCTTTTCGGTAAGTTTCATCAACCGCTTTGCCACATGTCCGTTGTACGGGAGAGGAAGTGCTGGCATTGTAGAGGTCCACGTGAAGTTCGCGAAGTAGGTTCGTCCTCGGTTGATTATGGCTAAAGTTAAACAAAGAGTAATACGTATGTCCAGTCACACCTAATAACCATGTTTTGGCTTGTTAAATTTTTGTAAAAAAAAATTGAGATAGCTGGCCGAGCTAATGTAATGATTAGAATAGTTAATATTACATGTTTAAAACAAATGACGTAATATGTCATGTTGGTTGGAGGAGCTAACCCTGGGATTTGCTGTAGTCATTCAAATCGTAAACAGGACATACAATGCAAATCTCAGCAATTTGACATTCTTCTTAAACGTCAACACATTGTCTCAGCGTGTGAAAGTTTGTGACGTCACCGGATGCAGGTGTCTTCCGAGTTTGTGACGTGTCTAAAATAAACTAAGCATACGATATCTGTGATATCGATAATTTAGTCAGTTCATATCTATACTTCACCAGAATTGGTCATCTGGACCAACCCAGCTTCCTCCAGTGATGGAGATGTTTAACTCTGTTGTTTTTATAGAATAAATACTTAAAAACTATTAAGATGTATTCAGTTATCCATTTACATACATCTGAAACAACACTTACTCAATGTGTGCTTATAACAGTAGCACGCCAATACTTCTACATATTTATCATACAAAGCTCAGGATATATATATATATATATATATATATATATATATATATATATATATATATATATATATATATATATATATATATATATATATATATATATATATATATATATATATCATGTGGTTGGGAATACCAACTTTTAACCATTTTATGTTCTCATGACTTTAACTTATCTAACACTGATACATTTATAACTAAATTGTTTGAGAGAGCCGTTAGGTAATAACTGAGAGGTGAATAGAACTAACTATATCTCAAGAGATTATGAGTTTATACATAAGGTGTTCCAAGCTGAACGGCACAAAAATTCAAACAAAATAATTCATGAATAGGCAGGATTAAATAGGTTATTGTCAGTGTAAATGGAGGGTGATATATTAAAAAAAAAAAATTACCGTTAAAGTGTATGAGCGTGTGTGAGATATCTGCGGCATATGGCTTGCTCCTTAAAAAGATGACATACATGTGAAATAGGGCACCTTGCTCAAGAGAGGCGCAGGAGATAAGCAGGTTTAGGATGATCAATGTTGACCTAGTCTTCTTTGCCATAAATATTAAGTAAGAATGCCTTCGTTGTTTGATAGATCATAAGGAAAATGCCCTTGTGAGGGGCACTAGTGGTGGCTTTCTGGTGTCGTTGCGCAGGAAAGCATGTGGTGCCTTTTGAAAACCTGTCAGTATTTGTTGCTTCTCTGGGGGTTGTAAGTCTGGTGGCATGGAGTAAATTTTCCCAGAACATGATGTAGGTGTGGAAATTTTCGGAGGAGATTGTCGACAAAAAAAAAAAAAAAAAAAAAAATCTGTAGGGACGACCAACGGGTCTCTATACACAATTTTAGTTGCCGAGATATCCAGGGTGTCCGTAGAAGTGATTCTTAGTTACAGGAGAACCTAGGGAAGCTGAGTAAACCAGTTGTAGTGATTGTATTAGAACATCAAAGCTGCTTTGAGGATGTGATGAAAAAGTTAAACCATTCTGTTGGCTACAGGGTTTTATTTGGTTGTCTGATGTAGGGTGATGTCCAGGTGATCCACTAATGATGTCCACAATTGAGAAGTAAAAAGGGTACCCCTGTCAGAAGTAATATGCTAAGGGATACCAAATCTTGTTATCCACACCATGAGTTAGGCAGATGTATATGAGCCGGAAATTGCTGTTTGACTGGGGATGGCTTCAGACCAATGAGTGGAACGGTCAGTAATGGTAAACAGGTAACGATATCCTTGTGATATGGGTAGGGGACCTACATCGCCATGAATGGGGACGAGATGACGCTAAAGCTAAAGAAAGGTTCCCACTTCCTGAATCTCTGGTTTAATGTACTATTTAAGTTTGGCAAGCAGCAGAGGTGCGGAAGCAATCCTTAGGATGTCATAGGGGCGTGGGGTAATAACTAAATCATACATGGTCGGAGGCGGTGAATTAGATGAGGGTGAACTCGTAAAAAGGATTTATTGCCTAAGTTAATATTCACAATTAAAATGAGCTGAAATCTTCAAAGCGAGTGAATTAGAACTGCAAATCTTGAGGGTGCATAACAGAAGACTAATAAGTTTCTCGTTGGCTCTTAAATGATTTCACCCCTCAAATAACATGGAATTTACTTTTAACTGGTACAATAACATATCCGGGGAGAGCAGACGGGGAGACATTTAAACTAAGAAAAACTATTGGACGTCATATGGCATAGGACATACGCCATGGCTGTGGTAGGCTTACCATGGCAGGTGGACCTAGTGAGGGTTGCCCATTCATGAGTAGAACTCAAACTTAACTTCCTTTACTCACACAGTCTGTGCGTTCTTATTCCCCCTACATTGCTGGGGGGTCTGGGGGCTTGTCTTGCCTATAGGTAGCAGGTGACGTAACCGCACCATACTGGTTCTCCCTCTGCGTCCCCTCTCCCTGGTTTACATAATACAAACTAAGTCTCGGACGGGGGAGACCTACAGCAAAGGGAAACTTATCTATTTTACATGTTAAAAAGACAATAGTTCTTTTCTATGAAAGGGGCATAAACGAGAATGGACGTCAAGCATTAGCTGTGGCTATCTTCAAAACTCCACAAAGGCGTAGTTGTCTTGGGCGGCGTTGTTCATGGGCTCCTCAGGGGGTTGATCCTATCTGGCCTGGGGGTCCTAGGTATGAGTATGCCCCTCAGATATATGTCAACGTCCACTCTTTGCTGTACTCTTCACCCTCCTTGCCTGTAACGGTGAAATTGAAAACAATAAATGGTCTAATCATCATTTGTCAGATGCCATGCCACCTGAGTTTGCGTCTATAGACGAAGCAAAACAGCAGCAGAGTTCTCATACCCGTGATCCCATTACCCTAATATTTTTTTTTTCTTTTTTTTTTACTTGTGACAAACTCCCCCCTACCAATTTACAGTTTCTTCCGGAACTGTGGTAGGTTTCCAAGAAAAGAATTACTACAAACTTTACTTTAAATTCAAACCACAAATAGCTTCTGTGTCAGAAACATAACTTATTTTATTTGATATGAAGTAAAAACAAACAAAACTCAAACGAGACTGCTCTGGTGTGTTTTGCCTTGATCATACATAACCCCAAATTCTCATAAAAGAAAAACAATTAGCAATCAAGTTACAGAATATGAGCGAAACAAGTTCACATATCTTATAATAACAGTTTTGCAGAGTATCATGAGAAAACAGGAACTGTAAAAATATTAATACATAAGAAACACAATATGAGTAACTAAAAATCAAGAACCAAAATACTCGAAGGTTATATATTAGCAAATGAAATATGAAACAGAGACTTCCATCATTAAAACAAATCATACAAAAATACTCATTATCAGCGAACGTATGTTAAAGATAATTCAAAAAAAGAAGTAATCATCAATCAACACTCCACATGACTGTATTCATGATATACATACTTTATATATGGACATGTATGGATACTGCATGATTTATCAAGAGTTACAATTTTTACAACAAAAAGTAACCCTTATAATTAAAAATACTTAACTTTTCTAAATCCTACAGTCCATTAGTGAATGCTGTCATCGTACAAAAAGAAATCAATGCCCTCACATGTCCAGCCTTCACTTTGGCTCATTCATTGGACTCTCAGTCTGAAAAAGATCTAAGATATAGTGCTGGTAAACACAATACATTATACATTCCAACCCAAAAACGATAGTTGCTAGCAAAAATCTATCAAATTACCAAAAAGAAAAGTTTCACAAATAAAAGAAACAATTCCTCGGAAAATCAACACATGTGCACACAACCTAAATATTCACTCTCCATAGATACTTTCGTATCTTTTGGGTGGTTTACCTGGATCCACTACAGTTATTATCAAATAGTGACAATAATAGCTATTAACTATGGCCATATTATGAAAATCTTTAAAACAACAAAACATCTTTTAGACATCTTTAAACATGATAAAACATTATCCAATATCTTTTAACCGCTGTATCAAAAATTAATCAATGCGCATCACCATCAACAGTTAACTAACTGTATCATACTAACAAAAAGTATCATAGTCAAACAAAGCTCTGTTCCTCCACTCGGAACACTTCTGCAGATATCCATGCAAAAAACAACAAAATGGTACCATTACAACTACTCATTTGAGCTATGCCTATACTCTGCATTAAGTAAGGCATGCCTGGGATCCCCGGAGCCACTCATTGGGTGGGAGTGTTTCCCCTACCCCCGCCCTCATTGAGTGCCCGGCGGGCACATTTAGAACATTTTGTTCTAAGGGCAAAGCTTCCCTTACTGGTAGAGGATTCGTCAGCACAACTGGTTTGACCCCCTCTCCCCCTCTCAATCGGAGACAGGCAGGGCACCGAAAAGCATCAAAACAGAACACCAATCCAACCAGACGGCAAAAAAAGAAAACAATTCTTCAACATCCACAACATGAATGTCCAAATTCCCAAGTTTCAACCAGTACCTACCAACTCAAAAGGGACATCAAAAACTTTAAGGGCATCTCAACGCCTAAGCACAGAAAGTCTCTCTCTCTCTCTCTCTCTCTCTCTCTCTCTCTCTCTCTCTTTGACACGCTTTCCCTAAGCGCATCCGCATGACGACATCGTCATCCTGGCTATGTTTTCAAATGCCCAATCATTAAAATTCCAATCTGGACAAGCTGCTGACACATCGCTCGCATCACAACTGAAATAAAGCTTTCTGACAGAAGTTTCAAAACAGACACACTTCACACACAGTGCCTTTACACAACACTCAGATACTCTCATCTTGTGTTGTCCTATCTCTTTTGCTCGTACCTAAACTAAGCCGAACTCAAAATCTGGCAAACAAACAACAATTATTATAGGACATTTATTCATCCAAGCTGACCTACATCACACAAACAAAGGCTCTTGCGTTACCAACACACCGCATTACCATCTCCTACTTCGCACTTTATAGCCCTAAGCCATGTAGGCCTGGGTCTTCCAGTTTTTTTAGTGCCTTGTGGAGCCCAATTAAACATTTGGTGAACTAATCTCTCTAGGGGAGTGCAACAACACATCACAGAAAACTAATATGAAAGCGAAATTTCCTAGTGCAATTACGAAGAGGGAAAATCATTCCGATCTGATCTATGTTAAATCTCAAACAACAAAATATACAAGGTAGAAAACGTAAATTTACGTTAAAACTGAACGTTACAGAATTTCGCTAAATCACGTTAAACTTTATTCAGAACATAACAAATTCTTCATAACCTGTTGCTAAAGTCAACAAAAAAAAATCTCTTTATTCAATTTCAAAAGAAAAAGAAAAAACTTTAACCCTGGATAGATACGATGGGTCGTTTGCGACCCCGAGTGTAAAAAAAAAAAAAGTTTTTCTCACGTGACTCACCCCTGTGACTGAATTTGTGGGTGATCGACCTGCAGGAGGTGTCTCCCCTACACGCTCTAGTAGTGTCCAGATGTGCATTGCTGTAGCTGTACTCCTTCCCCGATTTCTGAGACGCGTCGGGGTCGTTCGCGTCCGAGTTTACCCTTCTTAGGTAGTTTGCATAATTATCAAAGTTATTACGTATTATGAAATTGTCGTAGAATGGTGCAACTTGTATAGGTTATCAGTTGTGGAAAGTCTTGGTGGATTGTTTGGCTACCATGTGCATGTTTTTTTTTTTAGTTAAAATGTCGTTCATCACCACGAGGACCATTTTACCGCGAGTGCCCCTTTTTCATTTTTTTTCATTTTTTTGCCAAGTCATTTTTCCGTAAGATATTGCCAAATAGTGTCGTAAAACTTTTGCTTGTTTAGTGTTGGAAAGTGTGTCTAGATGATCTGGCTACCCATGCATGACTTTGTTTTTGTCAGATACGACGTAGTTATTGGTATATTGGGTATTTAACTGCGGTTACCAGTTTCTGTTTTTTTTTCAATATTTGTAAAAATTACTACGTAGTAAGGAATTGCCGTATATTATTCATTTTTTCTTTTCATGTTTATGTGTTAGAAAGTGTGCCTTGATGGTTGGGCTAACACGTGCATGTCTTTTTTTTATCTGAGATGTCGTATATTAGAATGTCGGGCATTTTACCGCGAGTGTCCCTTTTTAATTTTTTTTCATTTTTTTGCCAAGTAATTTTTCCGTAAGATATTGCGAAATAGTGTCGTAAAACTTTTGCTTTTTTAATGTTGGAAAGTGTATCTAGATGATCTGGCTACCCATGCGTGATTTTGTTTTTGTCAGATACGACGTAGTTATTGGTATATTGGGTATTTAACTGCGGTTGCCAATTTCTACGTAGTAAGGAATTGCCGTATATCATTGATTTTTTTTTCATGTTTATGTGTTAGAAAGTGTGCCTTGATGGTTGGGCTAACACGTGCATGTCTTTTTTTTTATCTGAGATGCCGTATATTAGAATGTTGGCCATTTTTCCGCGAGTGCCCCTTTTTATTTGTTTTGCATTTTTTTGCTTAGTCATGTTACCGTGAGGAATTGGCAAGTAGTGTCGCAAAACTTATATTTTTATAGTGTTGGAAAGTGTTTCTAGATGATCTGGCTACCCATGCCTATTTTTTTTTAGCCAGATATGGCGTATATATAAGTATGTGTTCGATTTTCCTGTGATTGCCATTTTTTCGTTTTTTCCCATTTCTTTCAAAATTACTACGTACTAAGGAACTATCACAGAGTAATATTTCATTTATATGTTTATTTGTCGGAAAATATGCCTTGATGGTTGCCTAGCACGTGGCTGAAATTTTTTTTTTCTGAAATGCCGTATATTAGAATGGCCATTTTTCCACGAGTGCCCCTTTTTATTTGTTTTGCATTTTTTTGCTTAGTCATGTTACCGTAAGGAATTGGCAAGTAGTGTCGCAAAACTTATAATTTTATAGTGTTGGAAAGTGTTTCTAGATGATCTGGCTACCCATGCCTATCTTCTTTTTTCAGCCAGATATGGCGTATATATAGGTATGTGTTCGATTTTCCTGTGATTGCCATTTTTTCGTTTTTTCCCATTTCTTTCAAAATTACTACGTACTAAGGAACTATCACAGAGTAATTATTCATTTAGATATTTATTTGTCGGAAAATGTGCCTTTATGGTTTGCCTAGCACGTGGCTGAATTTTTTTTTTCTGAAATGCCGCATATTAGAATGTTAGCCATTTTTCCGCGAGTGCCCCTTTTTATTTGTTTTGCATTTTTTTGCTTAGTCATGTTACCGTAAGGAATTGGCAAGTAGTGTCGCAAAACTTATATTTTTATAGTGTTGGAAAGTGTTTCTAGATGATCTGGCTACCCATGCCTATCTTTTTTTTAGCCAGATATGGCGTATATATAGGTATGTGTTCGATTTTCCGGTGATTGCCATTTTTTCGTTTTTTCCCAATTCTTTCAAAATTACTACGTACTAAGGAACTATCACAGAGTAATGATTCCTCTAGATGTTTATTTGTCGGAAAATTTTGTTTACTTTTTTTTTGATTGAATATCATCAAATTTTTTTTAGCTAAAATATTGTTTTACATTTTTTTTTTCGATTTTATTTCCCTTCAAAAAAATTTTTTTGGGTCAGAATTTTAATTTTATAGTCGTAAAATAATCGACAATTATCCAGCAACCCACCATACAATTTTTATGCATATCCAATAATAATTAGATTAGTAAATAACACCTTGAAATTGACATACCCTTCCTACATTTCAAGTGGCAGATTAGGGAGTCTGAGTCAGTGTGGTTGGCGGCCATTTTGTGGACATATCCGAAGCGTAAGCTGCCCTATCTATATATATTCTTGTTCCCTATAGAATTTGTGATATTTTGGTATATTTTTACCTGCATAAATATCATATTATATATTAAATATATGTATTTTTTTACGAAATTTCTAAGTACTCAAAAAATTACCTTTAGATATGGCCCCTGATATAAATGTAATTTACAAAATAATGAAGATTTTTTTTTTACATATTTCTATTTTAGGATAACATATGTTTATTCCCTAAAAAAATTAGCCACTTCCTATTTCATTTGGGTACCCAAAAAAATTCATGAAATTTGGACAAATTTTTTTGGCCAAAAAAAGTTACCCTTTTTTTCTCATTTCAGATCTTCACCTCCATGGGTCTGACTTCATCCAAAATACATCAAGATGTGTCCTAAACATTCAAGAATCAATTCCTAAAAGGATTTGTGTATATATGTATAAACTTTTTTTTTATGAATTTTTATGTCAGGTCTTTTTTTTCTACTTAATTTTTTAAAATATTTATAATAAATAGTTTTTCTGCAGATGAGTAGTATTTATCTTTACAGTTGTTTTAAGCATTCATTGAAGTTTTTTTTGGCAAAAGAAAAAAGGAGGTTACTACAAAAACTGATTTTTCAAGAATTTTTTTTGGCGTCGGGGTCGTTCGCGTCCGAGTATACCCTTAAAGGGGTGTCCAAGGAGCGTACCTATCCAGGGTTAAAGAAAAAGTTTCTTACTTCCCTAAGACACTTAAGGGGCAAACTGTCCTATCTACTTTACTCACAACGGCTGAAATACCGAACAACCAAAACTCATACAGATACTCCAACTTGCACGGTCACTCGAGGAAACACATTCATCCCGAACCTGATTCCCCTAAGAATAGGTAGTAACAGTTGACTCTGTAACAAACCAAGACAAGAAGGTCGTAACTGAATTCCAGTCATTAGCCAAAAATCCAATTCTCTCTCATCATATCCACAGAACTATCTCAGAAAGCTCTCACACCATCAGACATAAAGAAACAAATTATCGTTTAGCCATTCCCGCTCATTTTTTTTTTATTCTGCGAACATATTGACGCCGCTCCTGCACGTGAGCAATCTCACGTCTCTCTCTCTCCGCGTCTCATACATTCCCATGCACGTATGCAAACGCAATTATTCACACACAGGGACTCACATGGGTCGAATTTGCTGACCCAAACTCTCCAACAATCATCAAAATCTTTCTACCTCGCATCTTTCTTGCATTTCTTAGCGAGCAAAGAACTTATAGCTAAAAACATCAGAAAAAGAAACAACCCCAAAAACATAGCATACAAGAAATACCGAAACCGAAAAAAAAAAAATTGGGCTCTAAATCTTGAAATTACGTCCTTAACTTATACACAAAACAGATATTCTGGCATAAACAAACTACACAAACAGAAAAAGAAAGCAAAACAGAAACTACACGTACAAAACAAAGAGTCTCGTTTAATCTTTGAGACAAGTCACTGAGACTTACATAATTCTGAAGGGTAGTTAACTAGCCTCTTATTGGTCTTTAAACGTACACAAAGCCATTGAAATACTAGGCTCTGTATCATGGATTCACCAAATCATTTAATTACAATCAAAACCACCTTTTACGTTATACTTTGGCACCAAAAACACATCACTTTTTATTCTTTAACACAATTTGACATAAAACATAACTTTTTCTTATCAGACATCAATTAGCGAATGAAGGACAACAGTATGGCTACTCATCATCACTTTCTAACCCAAAGTTTATTCTGCTAATACGATTCCCTCAATACTCAAAAATAAGCAAATAATCTAACACCTCATTACATGAATCAGAGTTTATTGCTTGGCTAAGCTATTCTTCAACACACAGGGTGTCTGTCAAGGCTTATGCTGACATGGTGTCTAGTTCGCCTTGGTCACATGTTAGCTTATCAAAGCTTTTAACACTACTGCTAAAATTACCGTGTCACAAATATTGGGTTTTACACACATTCCGATCATTTACTTTATCCCTTGACACAAACAAACAATATTCTATGGCAACTTATTCGCCATTTCTCAAATATTTCAAATTACTTACTTGTTCTCGCGATTAAAAGAAACGCACAAATACATAAGAATTCAAATTCTCATTTTTCTATCATGTTGCCAAATAGTACCTAAAAACAATATTTTTTTTCATTTCTCACGATTTTTCCAAAACACACAATCCTATACAGTTAGAAAGCAAAGATTTAATTCTGACCTTTAAGTAAAGAGAAATTACGTTAGCTTTCTTTCCAACAAAAAAAAAAAAAAAGACTTATTCAAGATAAGCTCTTTAATAATGACTGTGACATCATAATGCTTACTCAGTGAATTCACACATCATCACATTTGCTTCATTAATTTTCGCTTACACTCAAAGCGGCCGGACTTTTAACACAAACATATTTATGTTCCCTGATAAATCATTTAACATCACTTTTTCAAAATTATTTGTTGACAATGCTCGGTGTCATTAATCAGACCGAACACTGGTAAACAAATCACTTATGACACACTGCAACTAAAAGAAACTAAATGCAAGATTTATAAATCTTCTACGAGACATTACTAATTACTTAACAACTGTTAACAACTGAACTTACTTCTGTTATTACGTTAATAAGCTTAACTTCATTAATTAGGATAATCTCAGACTAAAACTGACCAACAATAGCTTAACCTTCTTTTTAAATATCTCATAACGATCTAAGTAGGTTACTGATCGACAATGCGGAGTATGACGTAAGAAAAAATATTGACACAAATTTCCAAAATTACCAATGTACCTAATTTACATTTCTTTCTCCTTAATTTTACTAAGTACATACTCGAAAGGGACATCATAAAGAACTTCATAAATTACGTCTTAACACTGAACTTACAAACTTTCTACATTTCTTCTCTCGAATTGAATAACGTATCATTGTTAACACAGAATTATCTCAACATGTGATTTTACTTCTTTTCCAAAAAAACACCTTTAACACGTTTGACAACGAAGGTCTAAAAAAACTACTACAAACCAAAGAATCTATGCAATGAAAACTTTAGTTCATACAGCATAAAGAACAATTTCCCATTTATCCACACAGCAACAAAATCAATTTGATTTTCTTCTTTTGTGAAAAGAAAAGTTAATCTTTACTGGAAGCTTTAACTCTGAAAACATTTTACTCGACTAGTTACTTTCTTCAATCAAAACCAGTGTTTTTTTTTTTTAACTTTAACATTACATAAAGAAAATGGAATGATAACCTTGTTACTCTACACACTTTTACAAAATCCCAAAACATATTAGTAAATCATAAAACTACAGATTTTGTACAATGTTACTTAAGTGTGGGTTGATTGCTGTGGGAAGCCTTGGGTCCCTCGCCCTACAGTAGCTGTCTGGGACCTCTTCCAGTTTTTGGGCTTTTCCTTGGCCTTTCTATCAATGCGCCCGCTGCTGCTGCTTCGACGGCAAAATCCTCTATTGTTAGGGCAATTAGAAGCACCCCAACTGTTTCTGTTGACAGGGTCCATAGTAGGGTCCTCGGTCGCCATTTCGGATGGCAAGTTTCAATGCTGTTGCTCTCGAGACGGGAAACGGCAATTTTGGGTGTACATGAGGGCGTACTATCTTCTCTTCCAACAGGAACATTGTCGTGTCATCCTCTCGAGGATGGGTGTGTTTCCATTCAGTTTCCTCCCTTGGTTTCCGTCTGTTTCGGCCCGCTCGTCTCGACGGAAGGGTGCTAAGGTCTCCAACCTGCAGATCCTCCGTAGGTGACTGGTTCACAAAACTCCTGGCTGCTACTATTCTCCACATCATCGTCAGGATTTTATTCTTGATCTTTCTAAGGACATTCATTCGTCTTTTATCTTCTTTAGTAATGTTCTTCAACTTCTTTTTCTCCCACATTTTTCATTTCCGCTTCTCCCGAAATGTTTCTTTCTTGCTTCTCATGTTTCATCTTCATAAATCTTGACGTCTAAAGCCAATCATTTTGGTAGCTGCTGCACTTGATCTTTTGGTCATTATCACACTTATTTTTAATCCACATTATCCCACCGTAAAGACACGTGGGGTAATAACTAAATCATACATGGTCGGAGGCTGTGAATTAGATGAGGGTGAACTCGTAAAAAGAATTTATTGTCTAAGTTAATTTTCACAATCAAAATAAGCAGAAGTCTTCTTCAAAATGAGTGAATTAGAACTTCAAATCTTGAGGGAACTTAACAGAAGACTAATAAGTTTCTCGCTGGCTCTTAAATGATTTCACCACTCAAATAACATGGAATTTACTTTTAACTGGTACAATAACATACCGGGGAGATTGGATGGGGAGACTTTTAAACTAAGAAAAACTATTGGACGTCGTATGGTATATGGACGTCCATCATGGCTGTGGTAGGCTTACCATGGCAGGTGGGCCTAGTGAAGGTTGCCCACTCACGAGTAGGACTCGAACTTAACTTCCTTTACTCGCACAGTCTGTGCTTTCTTATTTCCCCTACATTGTTGGGGGTGTCTGGGGGCTTGTCTCGCCTATGGGTAGCAGGTGATTAAACCGCACCATGCTGGTTCTCACTCTGCGTCTCATCTTCCCGGTTTACATAATACAAACTTAGCCTTGGAAGGGGGAGACCTACAGCAAAGGGAGACTTATCTATTTTACATGTTAAAAAGATAATAGTTCTTATCTTTGAAAGGGACATAAACGAGAATGGACGTTAGACATTAGTCGTGGCTATCTTTGAAACTGCACAAAGGCGTTGTTGTCTGGGGCAGCGTTGTTCATGGGGGCCTCAGGGGGTCGATCCCATCAGGCCTGAGGGATCCTAGGTATGGGTATGCCCATCAGATCAATGTCAACTTCCTCTCTTTGCTGTACTCTTCACCCTCCTTGCCTGTAACGGTGAAATTGAAAACAACACGTGGTCTAATCATCATTCGTCAGACGCCATGCCTCCTGAGTTTGCGTCTATAGATGAAGCAAAACAGCGACAGTTCAATACCCGTGATCCCATTACCCAAGTATTTTTTTTTTTTTTACTTGTGACAAGGTTCCATAGTAATGTCGTGCAAAATGAACTTAGTCTTCAGTAGCTGTGCAGTATATCAGCGCAAAGGATGTGAGCGACTGTGAATGAAATCCAATATCTGTCGACGCATGGGAGCAGGTATCCAGGGTCGTGGTCTACCAGTACTGATGTTATAGAGTAGGGTGGTGTTGGCGTCGTCAAGGGGGATATCTTCCTAATGGAGGGGTGTGCAGGATGTCGTACATGCTTGGTACTCTGAATCTATTCATTGGGCTTCTGTTATGACATAGTAATCAAATCCCTGGTGTATGGCGGCCAATGTGTTTCTAGAAAGGACATCGGCATTGGGATTCATTTCCTATGGATGTGTTGAAGGGTACAATTGTATTCAGCCAAAGCAAAGAGATGTCAGCGTTAACATACAGAGCACGTGTCAGATTGTTGAGTGAAGGCGAGTACCGAGGCATGTGCTCCGGGCGAATGACGAAGGGCATACCTTCTAAGAAGTGGCAAAAGCATCGGGCTGCCAAATGCTATGCCGGCAATTCGTAGTTGAAGGTAGAATAGCCAGATTCTGCCTCGGATATTTTGCTACTGAAGAAGACCAATGGGCGGTGCGAGCCGTTGACCACCTGCTTGAGTACTACACTGAGGAAGATGTCGCTGGCATCAGTGGAGAGAAGGAGAGGGGCATGTGACATGAGAAATGTGAGAGCAGCAACAGTTCATAGGGCATTCTTTGCATTGCAGAAGGCCATTTCGTGATGGGACCCCACTTCAGGTCTTTTGGCTTGCTCTTGAGGGAGGCGTATAGGGTGGCAAGAGCGGTGGCAATAGTTGTCAGGACATGGTGATGATAGTTGATCATACCCAAGAATTCTTGCACTGCTTTGACGGTCGAAGGCATTGGGAAGCTCTGAATGGCTGGTACCTTCTCAGGGAGGGAGTGGACTCTTTTAGGAGTGATGTGGTGCCTTAAGAAAGATTCTTCCTTGGTGGCAAAGATACACTTGTCGTACCGGACTACAAAGCCGTTCTGTTATAGGAGGTCGAGCACAATGTGAAGGTGATGGAGGTGTTCCTCTTTGGAGTAAGAGACCACAAGTATGTCATCCACGTAACATACACACAAGGGAGTTTTCCCTAAGATGCCATTCATGAGGCGTTGAACAGGGGCACCAGCATTACGAAGGCAGAAACAGGAATAAGAGAAGGTGTATGGTTTCATGGGCACCTGATAATACCCTTTCAGAAGGTTGGCTAGAGAGAAAACCTTCACTTTGTGCAATTAGGAGGTCACGTCAGTGATGTTTGGGAGGGGTTAGTGATCTTGTTCTGTCTTCATGTTTAGATGCCTATAATTCCCACAAGAGTGTAAGGAGCTATCCTCCTTCAGGATGATGTGTAATGGTAATGGCCATGGGCTCGAGGCCATTTCTTCCATTTTGGTGAATCTTTGTTTAACAGGTGACAAACGATCCGGTGTTCATGTTCGGTGGGAACCGGACATTTCGTGAAGTTCTGGATAGATGACTTCAGTGTACAATGTGATGGTGAGCGTTGTACCCAAGGAGCATGGAGTAGATTCACCTCACGAGAAGAGGCGTCTGCGGCAGGTTGTAGTCGAGCAATACTGGTCATTTGTTTAAGGGTGAGCGAATCTTTCTGGTCCCCCAACTGTTGTGTAGAGAGTTGAGGAAGCATGGCTATACGGCCAGCTGGTGATGGTTAGTATTGCTCCAGAAGTTATGTTTTTAGGGCATCGTATGCCAATCGAAGATCTCTGGGAACGTGTTCTCAGAGATTGCCACTAGAACATAGTCTGCTTTGGTGCTTGACTAAGTCATGCCCTTGATGTGAAACTGGACTTTGGTATGCTGGAACCAGGTGAACGCTTCCCTGCTGGTGGAGAGCAGCATTTTCATTGTGGTGGAGTGTGTTGAAGAGTCACGTTTCTATCTTTAAACAGCAGTGCACAGCAGTAAGGGCAAAGATGGGAGGAAGTGAGTCATCTGGCAGTCACCAGTTGTGCTAGAGAGCTGTTAGGTGATAGCTAAGAGGTGAGGTGAATGCAACTAACTTTATTTCTACGGATCATGAGTTTATATATAAGGTGTTCTTAGCAAGAACATCACAAAAAAATTAAACAAAATAATTCATGAACAGGCAGCCTTAAAAAGGTTGTTATCAGTGCAAGTGGAGAGCGATATATTCAGAAAGGCGGTACAGTGTAAGGGCGTGTGTGAAACACGTGAGGTACACTGATAATAAAATCCATGTCCATTTTCTATGTTCCTTATTATAATAAAGTGCTCTTCATGATTCTAAGATTGCTTCTTTTAGCAAATATTACAAATTTTGTACATGCTTAAAATTTACCCACTTTCTCTATTCATTTGACCTACTTCAGTATTGAAATCACCCAAAACAAATGTAGGCTGAGTCTTAAGTTTTCTCGTGGATATCTCGAGATCTTCTTAAAAACTTTTTATTTCTTCCCTTGCATGGGATGTTGTTGGTGCTTACGTTTGAATGATTTTCATTTTAAATTTCCTATTCAATTTAATTTGATAATTAATCCTTTACTTTCATCATCAGTAATACAAAATTCCTCTATGTTTTCTGCAAGATTTTATTGATAGGAAAACCCACTCTACTTTCTATGTTCCTTTCGTGTCCCATGAAGCCAAATATAGAGTCCTGTTTTAACTCTACATAAAAAATAAACAGTAATTAAACAATATTTGTAAAAGAATCAGCTTAAGAAATAGGTGGAAAAGTTCTTAAACCCGATCAAGTAAAAGGGTTCATTTATAATAATAATAATAATAATAATAATAATAATAATAATAATAATAATAATAATAATAATAATAATAATAATAATAATAATAATAATAATAATAATTAGTATTCAGGAATTTCTTGGGTTTTTCATTTGTTTATGTGTATAGTTCAGATGATTGTACTTCATTTCTCATGGATATTACCCACATTTTTAATCTATTCTTTCTTAGGTTCTTTGTGTTTTCTGTTAATTTGTCTTGATCTTCTCGTATACAGATACACACACACACACACACACACACACACACACACACACACACATATATATATATATATATATATATATATATATATATATATATATATATATATATATATATATATAGATATTTCCCTAGTGCTACGGTGGTGAGGTCGGGGGTACCAAGGGAGGTCCCAGTGCCTGCTCCATCGAGTTCATCGTAGTCACTCTCACAGCTACCTCGGGCGCTGCTTCTACTGTCATGCGAGGGGCATCGATCTCCCTCGTCTCCCCCTTCCCCTGTTTCCTTTTCCTCGGATGTTGGGATGGGGGGTGGGTGGGAGTATGCGCGTTCCACAGCCCGCCCACCATTGCCCTTTTTTGCTGGGCACTCGAGATAGGTGAACGTATACCTGACAAGTGTAACAACAGGGGATCCTCCTTTTGGCATAAAAAATGCTCCAAGTCATTTTTCTAGACTAATGATGACGGCTTTGTCTTCCTTAATTGGCCATAATGTTCTTGTTTATTTAAACGATATCATAATTACAGGGAAAACGGCTGAAGAACATAATAACAATATTCCTAAAGTTTTAGAAGCATTGCGACATAATGATATGAAAGTGCATTTGTCAAAGTGCATATTTTTCTGTAAACAGGTAGAATTTTTAGGTAACTTAATAGCCCCAGAAGGATTCCAACCCTACCCCAGTAAAGTAGAAGCCCTACGGAGGTAGTTGGGTTCCTAAATTCATAAGAGGTTTTGGAGAGATAACGAGACCATTAGATGCTTTAAAGGAACATAAAGTAATAAATTGAGGAGTGGAAGAAGAAAGGGCCTTAAACCATTCGAAAGCTGCCTTAACTAGGAATGACTTACTCGCATATCTTAGATTTGATCGCCCGTTTTTAGTGACAACAGATGCAAATAGCTTAGCTATTGGTGATGTAATTTTTCAACGAGATGATAAAGGTAGAGAGCGACCCATTTGTTTTGCTTCCAGGGCATTAAAATGGGCAGAAAAGAATTATATTTTATCGAGAGGCATTGGCTATTTTTTGGGTTCTAGATAGGCATCGGTTCTTTTTATTAGGTCAGCAGATTGAGTTATAAAGTGATCTTCGCCCCTTACGTGATTTATCTTACTAAGGATACTTGACGTCTAGACAAGCGAGATGAATTGAAAGATTGCTTGTTTAACATAAAGGGTTTGATCACTTAGAAGTAAAGCTAACAAAGTCGCTGATGCCCTCTCTAGAGGTGCAGTAATAGGAGTAACAACTAGGATGCAAAAGAGGAACAAAGAACGAAACTAAAATATTGAAAGCCCCATCAAAATAGAAAACGGGATGTGAATTCATACGAGAAGCAATCAGAAAATGAGATCCAAGAGAGAGAGAGAGAGAGAGAGAGAGAGAAGGTGAATGTATGTGGGTGGCCAAGGACATGACCAGGGGTGTCCAGAATGAGTGCCCTGATGATGCAGTTGTGATTGGTTTGGGAGGTTGGGACATAAAGGAAGTCTGAGAGGGACAGAAAAAAGAGGAATGGATGGAAAGAGTGCGAGCAGTGGTTAAAGGGGAATCGGAGAGTTATCCATCATTTCTGGATGGGCCTCGTGAGAATTTTTTTTTTTTATAGTGAATGATATCTTATATTGTGCTTACAAGAAGAGGGGAGGGGAATTTTGTACACAGGTAGTTCTTCCTCCCTCTTTAATTAAACGAGCCATCCACATTGTACATGCAAGTCCGTATGCAGTGCATTTAGGGGTTGATAGAACATTAAGGAGAGCACAAGAACCCTTGTTTTGGTTAAGAATGCAAAAATATTGCGATGATTGTAACTGTTTCAAAGAACATAAAAACACTATACTGGAAGCCAGAAAGTGGCCTGTGATTCCCATTAAATTTCATAGGGTGCATATGGATGTGGTAGGACCATTTCCTACTGGTATAACACAACAGTAGTATATATATGTATTTGTGGATGCATTTACTTGTTACACTCATACTTACGCAATGTAAAATCAGCAAATTCATTAGCCCAGGTGCTGTGCTCTCATTACTAAGTTTGGTTGCCTGAAAATCTTGATAAGCGATAATGGTCTCGAGTTTATAAATAAGGTGGTGAAATTGGTCATGGAATTGATTAAAATAGAACACTTTTCAGTGACCGCATACAGGCCTTCAGTTACTGGCTTAGTGGAATTGCATAATAGGGAAGTGGTGCTAATTTTACACTGCTTAGTGGCTGATGACCCCGTTCATTGGCACGCCTGGCTTCCTACAGGTGAGCTAGGTTTAAACATTGCATATAATGCCTCGCTCAGGGACACGCCTTTCTTTTTGGTGTATGGATAGGATCTTGTGTTACCATATATGGTCCTGATTATTTCGCAACAGTTGCCAAATTATTCAACTGAGCAATACCGTGTCTGTTTACAAAATCTCTTAAGGAGAGT